>NC_090450.1:275023219-275325580 GCF_031143425.1 Pleurodeles waltl
AAGTAGTTGATTTGAACCACATCAGTGTGTTATACTATGAATGATCATAGAAATGTTGGAGATTAACCAGTTCCAGAGTATCCAGTTCCTGAGTCCTTAGGCACGGTGTGCATGGTGTCACATGGAAATTGCTGCAAGCGTTTGGCAGTGTGTGCCTTTGCATGCTGCAACTTGAACCTTTATGAAGTTTATGGGGATACATGTTAAGAGAGGGGCTGTCACTTGGAATGTATTGCTGTTAGGGGACTGGGTGTGCAAGTCAGTTTTCTGGTGTTTCCTGCACAGTACCAGTGCATTGTGCCCTGCCACACAAGAGAGCTGCTGAAAAGTATTTTAAGCATCTTACTTGTTTTATGTTTGCATGTTAAGAATGGTTGACATCACTACTTGCACTGCCAGTGACCATTGGCCTCCTTTGGAGTGACAAATAACAATAGGGAGAGTTGCTGGCAGGGATGCCGGTTTGTACAGTGACTTACAAAATGCCAGTGGCTTAAACACCTACCTTGAATTCATCCTGGATTCACTTTGGGGTCCATAATGGGAAAAGCGTATCATTTGCAATCGTGGTCGGGAGGACAGCAGACGTTTTGGAGCTGCCGCTCCCACAAGAGACTAAGGTTAATCTCCTGATGGAGATTTTGCAACATTGCCTTTCTACTTTGAAGCCTCTGTTACCTTTTAAAGGGGCATCGGTTGACCCAATCATACAGCTTTTTCAAAATCCATTTCTGCTGCAGAAGTGAATCACTCCTTTTTTATGAGCCATAAGCCAGCGGCTTTAGACCCTATGTTCCTGGCAAAGCATTCTGCTCCGGAGAGGCTTGTGGTGCAAACCTGCACCTGAAAGGTCAGCCCTAGCGGTTTTCCTTTCACTCCACCAGATGCGAAATTAAAAACATGTTATGCAAAGCACGGGAAAGTCTTTTTTTACTTCAGTCAGTTTGGCATTTCACACAGTGAAAGAAGTTTGTTTTTCGCAATAATACAGCCATACCCTCTGGCATGCCATATGAAGTTTTTGCCTATGTGCCTGAGAACATGTGTAAAACATTTGCTCAGACAATCCAAGGTGGACAAAGCTTCATGCAAGCCTGGACCCCAGTGACTCTTTATGGTGCTAGTGAAGAAGAAATGCCAAAAGGCGAGGACAGCATCAGCAGCATCAATCCTCTGCTGCCCATTCTATATGAAACATTTTCCAACCCTTTTAATTTGCTCTCAAGCAGGCATCCAGATCTAGAAGAGGTTCCTCGCTTAATGAATACTATGTTCATGCTAAAGACCGGTCCCCAAAAAGTTTTTTCTCCGCAATGACCTGCCACATGGCTCTAGCTGATACTTCAATTTTGATTTTAAGATCACTGGGTTCTAGTGAATGCCAAAAAGTGCTCTAATGCAAGTTCCTGTTTTTTCACGTCTCAGCAACGCAGTTCGGTGCTCAGTTTTTGACAGGTACAAAGTCCAATGTCTTCTCAAAGAGCTTCAAGCCTTGTGGTTGGTGCGGCCAAATGCTGTCCCTTTCAGATCCCTACAAGAACTGCATGTGGGGTCCAGGGTCGGCACATGATGCCATGGTATGCCATGGTCTGCCACTCTTGTGCCTCCAGGCACCTGAAGGGAATCAGGGAGCTGGATGACAAGTTCTTTTGAGTAAAGCTTGCAGTGAAACCCCCCAACAGCGTCAGAGAAAAAGCGCTCTAAGAATGACTAATAAGCTTCTTCCTTGAAGATTAGATCCCACTCCAGGAACCATTCAGGGTCACAATACCATTCACCAGATTCAATTTTGACTTCAGGACAACCCCGCTCCACCGAAGAGGCGGAGTCTGGAGTTTTTCAGTCCTCCGGTCAATGCCTTCCGGTCAGCTATACATGTTCTTTTCAGCACAATCCCTCAACTCTCTTGGCTACTCCAAGTTTGTTCCAGTGGGTTTGGTGAATGCTGTGGTTCCCATCCCTCAATACTGTGTCTTCATTTGCTTTGGCCCTGCATCTCAAGGGAAGCTGAAACTGACCAAGACTCTGTCCTCCGTTTGTTAGGGGCCACCATCGGGGCTGTCCCTTAAGTCATTGGTAAGCTGTCCAGAGCGTGGGCCCCGAACTAGCAATAGAGTTGATAGGAGATATTATCATTTATGTAGCAAGGGGAAAATACGAAGCAAACTTCAAAGATAAATCACTTTGTAAACTTCTGTTCAGGGCCAGGAGTTTCACACTTTTAGAGAAAAGTTTTAGTTCAGATTCAGATGCCTCGGCTAAGGGGGTAAGGATTATGGTGGCATTAGGATGATGACCCAGAATCTGTCACCTTTTGCCTCCTTATTATACTGACATTGGCCGTTATAAGGTTTTACAAAAAGTCAGTGGTCGGGGACCTCTTGCTTCTCTGGCGATTTCTCAGGGGCTGTTTAGTTTTTCACAACAGTTGTTCAGAAGGCAGGTGAGGCCTTGGATTATTTCTGGGGAACTAAAGTTTAGCATTGTGACGGAAATCTTGCAACTATCTGTAGTTTCTGCAGAGCCCTTATATCCCATTAACATGATCATCATATAACCTATAAAGGCTGCCTGGGAGAAACCCTTATCAGGCCCAGCCTCTATAAGAAGATTGCCAGCTTCCATGGGCAGGCTCCAGGTGACCTTCACTTTTTGTCTTCCCACCCATCACCAGAGAGTCCGGTGGTTCAGATGTCTTCAAAGCAGAGCCCTCATGCATTTCCTGTTTCACTTTCAGAGTCAAAGTCCAAGTAACTTGATGCTTTGGTTCAAAATCTTTTGGCCTCTGGCAGCTTGAGTTTTAACACAGCTAAGGCCACCTGCCTGTTGGGCTAATATGAGCATGCTTTATGGGAAATTTCAAAACTGTGCCATAAGCCTACCAGAGCAGATTACGTAATTCTCATTCCTATAAACGGATGCACTAGATGCATCTAAGCAGATACTGAAATGTGGCTGTGACTTTGTACGATCTTGGTCTGTTCTATAGCACGTTCTATGACTACCACTTGGATGTTTTCCACTGAATTGTCAGGGATGCGGGGGCTGTGAGGCTACAATTATGGATATATTTGTTGACAGAAAACAACTGTTTGGAGCAAAAGGGGATTCCTCCGTGGAAGGCTTCAAGAAGAGCAATTGTAAGATCAGAGCCCATGACTTGGCCTCACCTATACAGCAATTTCACCAACAACATTGGAAGTTCCATGTCTGTTGTAGGTCTTTGCAGTGCTGGGAACCTCCTGTTCAAATATTCCAGGAAATGCGTTGCTACTTTCGAGGCACAGGAGGATTTGGAAGACGTCACCAGCAACAGATGCAGTCACCCATGCCCTCCATGGACTCTGATTCTTTAAACCCATCTGAGCCCCCACTCCCATGCCGTCATCTTCCATTTGGAGGAGGTCCCGTATTTTGTAATTAATTATGTGAACATAGTGGACCGCTGGGTCATCCAATTCAGTGGCCAGAGTGACTCCTTTCCCTTCACATGCTCCCTGCTAGAACATACACTTCCTTTTTCAAAGCCTGACTCATGCCTGGATCTTGAAAGCAGATATTCTTGCTTTACTATAAGAAAGGAGCAACAGAAGTGGTGCCTCAGAAGAGATGGACACAGTACATTTCTTTCACATCCTTGTCCCCAAGAAGCATGGAGGCCTCTCAGATCTTTGCCTTTGAACCTGTTCATCAGTAAGGGGAGTTCAGTCAGTTGTCCCTTACCTAGATACTGTTAGCCTTGAATTTGGGATATTGGTGGGTGTCCTTTGGCCTCCATTTGTCTTCCAATTCTTCCTGCCCACAGGTGCTACTTTTGGTTCATGGTTGACTCCTCACATGTTCAGTTTGTGGTTCTGTTAGTAAGACTGACAGTGGCCCGTCACATCTTTACAAATGTGCCGGTGACTTCGGTGTGGAACTCAGAAACCCATGTATTTTTGTAGTTGGAGACTAGCTGTCAAAGTCAGAGTTCTGACGAAGGCACAGAACATCTTCAGCAGACATTGACTCTCCTCTACAACCTTGACTTTACCATTGGCACATAATGGCTCGCTTTTATTGAAACAGTGCTAGATAAAAACCCTTACAAAGGCATCCCTAGTACCCAGAGAATTGCAGATATTTGAATGATGATTCTCATGTGTCTAACCCAGGTCGTCCAGGTACTGTCCCTGTCCTCTTGTCCTAATGTAACACTGCAGAAGGCAGATATGGGCCTGACTACAGTGACTGTAGTGTCTAAGGAGGTAGAGGTTGCAACATCAAGGCAGTCTCTCCAAGTTACAAATATTCCAGCCAGTGGCTCAAGATCTTCACTGGTGAAATTACCTTTACAGCCTCCTGAGGGGTAAAATTTCTAACTCTAATTACAGTTAAAAATAAAAAGTCCTCATATCACTGTCAGACTCAGCACAGCGTAATTACTTTCTTAGAGTAGCTGATGTATTTCTCTTGCTACCATAGCTCAACCGAGCTCTTTAAACCAGCAATTTAGTGGTGTAATCATTAGACTGTTGTTCCATCTTTCTATTCTATCAAATGTTGACAACTTTACTCAGCCTACTTGGATTACATTCTATATCTAAGTTGCTAATGTATTTTAATGAGATTAATCAATCAGATGCCAAAGTGGGATTTGGTAGAACCCATCTGTTACAGATCTCCCTTCTGGCTAGTAGTATTATGTATAATACTATGTGTTTCTGTTGCAGGGCATCAAAAAGAGACTTTAATTTGGGGGTCCCAACCAGAAATGAATAAAGATTGCTTAATTCACTCAAATAATGTTTCAGAGCCGGACAACGTGAAAACATATGTTCACAATTCTCTCCCAATTTGGGGCATCTCCTACAGAGAATATCTTCTTGAGAAAAGTTTGCCAACGATTCAGGCATTCAGTAAATCCTGTGCAGGGTGAAAAAAGTAGTTCCTCTTTAAGGCAGCAGGTTTTCCTCTAGAGTAAAGCATGCTTAGACATACTTGCCAAAGGTCTTCAAGCTCCATCATTGGCAAGCTTCTATACTAGATTGTCCATGACTCCCTCATCATCTGCTCCTCCAATTTAACCAACACGCAGTACCCAATGGAAACTTCATTCTTGATTGTTAACCCATCCTGAATTTTCTCATCAAAACCCTTGTTGTCTTCCAACCATTTGTTGAGGACCACCATGCATATAGCTGGATATACTGAACCTTGATAGTGTCCCTGATTTTAAATCTTGCATTGTTTCCCAGGTAACAAGGTCTGACCCATCTCTCAAAACTTTCCAGAGATTAATCCATGCTGTCCTTAATGGAAAGCTAAGTTTGTCCTTTAATGAGACTGGGGTCTCCGGTGAATCCCAGATCGGTGCTAGCTGAGTATAATAATGTATCCTTGGTGGTTTCCTGAAATGGAACCATACAAATAAGGCAGCTTTTGAAACTCTAAGACAATCTTTCTTAAAACATGCTAGTGCCCCAAACTTGTACAGACATTTTTCCTGACCATAAGCGCTCAGCAATACTGCAAGAATACGGCCTCTAAGAGTATCATCTGGCTGCGTCATTAGCATTAGAAAGTTCTTGAGCTGAAAAACATAACAATAAACGTGGAAACCAGGGAGTGCCAAGCATCCTTTTAATAGTCTTTTTCTAAGCTTTGTCCTTGACATTCTAACACATTTAGATGAACAAATAAAACTAAAAATGTTTCCCTATGTTTTTTCAATATAATATCTTTCGAGAATGAGTGATGGGTGGCTTTCAATAAGAAAGATAATTTTGGGAGAACTGTCATTTTAATTAGGTTAACCTTTACCCTTCTGAATACTTTGAAAGGCAAGCTTTCCTACCTTCTTAACACATTCTCTACCACTTTATCAACCAATTCCTTTACATTTTGTGTAATTAAAACATGATATTCTGCACGGGCTCTCTATTAGCCCAAATCATAACCCTGGTTATCTCTTCATTGATTTGGTAGCCAGAGATTACCCCAAATTCTTCTGCTACTTTTCCAGTTCTAGTACTGACTGAACTGGATCCACCATGTAGCGTATTATATCATCAGCATATATAGCAGCATTCATGGTAAACTCCAAAGCCTGAAACAGAACGATGTTATTATTTGTTGCACAAGCGCTATATTAGTATTAACTCTATTTTGGTTGAATACAAAGTCTTTCAAAGCTTCCTCCAGATATGAATAATTTACCTTATCAAAGCTTTCACTGCATCCAGGGTAACTATAGCCAGTGGTTCACCATTGGTCACACACAGCAATATCTGTTGTGCCAATTACTAAATGAGTCAGATCAGTATATTCTCTGGCAGAAAACCTTTTAGGTCGAGGTGCATTTTTGAGGGAACAATGTCAGCCAGTCTTTTAGCTACAATGCCAGAAAACCGTTTATAATTATAATTTAAAAGTGAAATTGGCCTCTAAGATTCTGGTTTCCTAGGGTCTTTATTAGGCTTCATTATCAGCGTAATGGTTGCTTCTTGCCAGGAAGTGGAGGGGGGCTTCATTACCCTTGAACAATATCAAAGTGAAAATTGTTTTCTATACTGGTATCAGCCCATTGGCCCACTTCTTCTATAGATCCTTATGAATCCCATCTGGACCTTCTGCCTTTCCATTCTTTAGATTTCTTATTTGGCCTGCTATCTTTTCTTCTACAATGTAATTGTCTAATACTGCATTTTGGGCAGGGGTAAATCTAGGCAGTTCCCTGTCAGACAACCATGCTTTAATCTTATTTATATCTACAGACCTTTCTTCCGTAGATAGTCTACTAAAACTCTTAAACATCTCTCTTTCCATATCTTCTGGGGCACTAATTTCCCTTTCCAAATCACACACTATCAGGGACTCTATAAAGTTCTTGGTCTCATCAGATAGATTTCCATGCTAACAATGTTCCATGCTTCTCCCCATATACAAAGTGTTGTAATTTATTGGCTCTCCATCGATCTTGCACATTCTGTTGCTGGCTTATTTTGAGCTCAGACTGTAGCCTTTCTTGTTCTTATTTGAGTTCTGGCCACTTGCTTAATGCATCAATGTTTTTTACATGGACGTTCCCATGCCACCACCCTCCCTTTTTGACTCAAAACCCTACGTAATAAAAATGTGAGGCAGGGTTTTGCCTCACAAAATAACACCTTTTGTAACCAGGCATTAAAAGGAGAAGTGTTTTCACTTCTCCTTTCTTTTCTTACTTCGCATATGCGCTGCTCTGTGTAACACACATACAAAGTAAGAAAAGTCTTACTAGTTGTCCAGGCATATTATTCTGTACTGGAAGGGTGTCCTTCAATTACAAAAATGATGCTAGACTCACACACACTCCCTTGCACTATGGCACTAAGGTGTGCGTGGTGCACAGCAGCTGAAATCTGCACCGGCACTAGTCAGAGGGAAGGAGCGAGCTATATCTATGTAGATATAGTTCCTACTCCCTTCCTGTTACGCAACGCAGCACAGCATTTGTGGCTGGTGCGCTGCTTTGGGTGACAGTTTAGTACATCTTCTTCTTAGTCTTGAATGACTCTGCTATGGCCAGAAAGATGTATGGGGACATGTGTCACTATTTTGGTGCTCTTTATCAGGGAGCACTCAAGGAGAAAAAAATCTAGCGTGGATTGATCTCTATACGTTTTACTACAGACAGTGTATCCTATCTTACTCTTAACCTTTTTTTACCCTATAACACAAAGACCTGCCTTTTGCATCATGTCTTTAAGCTTACAATACACTTTCTGATTAGAGAAATACTTATTTTTTGGAATATCTGTCTAATTCTTTATCCAAGGTCACATTAAAATTTCCTCCTGCTATTTATGGTGGAGCGTTAACTAGATGTGGCTCCAGGCAGATTAGAAATGTAGGATCTTTACAATTTGGACCATAAATTCTTGGATATGTGAATGTATTTCCCCTAAGCATAATTATTGCCAAAATCCATCTCACTAAATTATCAGTTTTATAATCCATTATGCTAATGCAATATATAGTACCCAGGTACAGACTTTAAATAATCTTCTACCTCCCAATCTTTCTCGGTGGATTTCTTAAAGTATATTAAGTTGTATGCTTCACTAAACTAAACCTTGCTTCTTAGAGTGTAATCCATGCTATCTCAATTACTTTCTTCCCCATTCTCTGACTTCGTCTGATGCCTATGTCTACTGAGTTATCCATAATATACACCCAGGGCCACCTTTTTTCTTTTTGTCCGCCTTCTATGCTCCCCACCTGCTGCAACCCCCACAAGGAACCCCTTCCTAATCTCCCAACAACGTTACTTTGCCCTTTGGGATCTCTTTGCTGGATAGCTTAACTCTAAAGTGACTTTTATAATACATGCTTTACCCATTCCCTCTCTACTTTCTATATATAATACACTCTTTAATTCATTTCTCTAATTTAATCATCTACCTCCTCTCGTTCCTTAAAATTAAACATTTTATTTTTCCATATGATTTTCAACATAGCTGGGAATTTTTATTGGACCTCTGTTATACGGTTCCTACTAAGATAATAGGACTGTGTATTAGGGTGACAGAACTTCAGAATGCAGGGACTGAGTCCATCCAAACCATGAGGAACTGTCAGCCCAGTCCCTGGCTAGCTCACAGTGTCTTTCTTGAACCCCTAGCCTTACTGGGGTGAAAGGTGATTCTGGCAACCTAAACATGATGCTTTTGCCCCCAAGGAAGTCATGGAAACAGATCTTACCCTTTAATTGTATTACTCATGCATGCCTAGGTGAAACACAAGAGCAATACAAGATGTTTTCAATACATTTATTGAAAGAATCATAGTCTTTCATAGAGAGAACGAGCGGCAATAATTAGGCAGATGAAACATAGCAAAATAACAAGCATCACGAACATGGTGAAATGAATAGTCCAACCATGGTAGATGATGTCTACATTTTCCTACCCAACACTAAGCATAAACTGAGAGTATAGTGTGTGTATCTTCTGTCTTCGTCTGATCTAAGAGGATAACCTTAGCCCCCATACCTGAACAACTGAATTTGGGATTCGGTCTGTAGTGTGGAGTGCAATCCTTCCTGCAATCTGGAAGATCAGTGCCAGCAGAGCTGCAGTTCGTCCAAGGACAGTATCAGCTGGAGTACCCCTCTGCCCTTTCTGGGTCAGTGCATCATTTATATACTGAAAGCCACACTGTTAGATGCACAGCTCTGATGTAATCATATGTCTAGATGTTAGAAGTTGTCATTGAATGGGCAACACAAGCACTAGGATATCTTGTACTGTGTTCCTAGCGTTGAACAGAATGTACTGATTAAATGTTGAGAAAGGCTGACTAGAGCAAGCAACTCGTACAATGTTTTCTTAGAATAATATCATGCAAAGTGTGCAAAATGTTACTGATAAAAAGCAATGTCAGCTAAAACATGCAAAGTTCAAAATATAAAACAAAGCTAAAAATGGAGAACCAACCTAAGTCAAAGGGGTCTCACTACACCTTAGCCCCCAATGTTTTAAATGTATCTACCGTGCTTCCCTTGTGCTGCTGACCAGTCATATTACCAGTATCTGATCTGATTTGATAAATTAAATTATCATGTGTTATTCATTTTTATTTCACTGCACTCCCTAATATATTTTACTTAAGGCTGTAAGTGTGAAAATGAACCAAAGTTTTCCTGCAGGACTTCAGATTAAGATTATGCGTGTAGGGGTCTCTATGAATTCTCTGACTTTCAGCCTCTAAATTATATTTGGTCATGCCTCTCATAATGCCTTCTTGCAATATTTCTATTATAAAACCCATCAAGTCATTACCTTCAACTCTTTCTGGTATATTAAAAAATCTCAAATTATTACACCAGGAATGATTTTCCAATCATTCAATATCTCTTGTTACCACCCAGTTTTGCAGTATTAATGTTGCTATAGCTCACTTATTGTTCTGTAAATCTGTATTCACTTTCTATATGTTTTCTTCCAAGATCATAGTGCTTTCTGACAGACCATCTAATTTGCATTTCAAAGCATGTCAGGATTGTGTTTTGCTTTCACTAATGACTGGGCTGACAAAAATCTCTGGAATGCACTTCTTAGTTCAAAGAAGACATTTATTATTACTTCACCACAAGGTTGCTAAACAAAAAGAGATTAGTAGGTCGAAAGCACACATTTAAAAATAGTCACAGTAATGAAAGGAATATAGATCAAAATTATTCTCAACTGCAATGTACACAGCAAATATATGTGATTATATTATAACATAATTGTAAAGCAAAGAATAAAGTAAAAATTCATCACCGTAGGGCCTGCCAAGCTCTTCATCTTTCTCATGCCAGCAAGAAGATGACCTCATTCAACTGCGAGAAAGAGATATCCACCCTCACGGGACAAGTGTCAGGTATTTGACGTCCAATCCTGACTGAGATCTTGGAAATTCCCTCGCTACTGAGCAGGGCCACCTTTTTATAGCTTAAACAACCATAGAAAGAGGCTTCTAGAAGACCCCCCTCTCAGATGGAAATATTCAAACATGCTGGCTACTGTAGGTCAGAGTTGGAAGAAAAACGTTGAAAACTGGCCAGCATTTCAAGGCTCTCCTCCCAAGGCCGAATTGATCCCTGCACTGAAGAAAACAAAAAATATGTACTTTCTTATCATGAACTGTTCGTGTTCAGTGAGAAAGAAATACAAAAAAACAAGCTTAGTTTACCATGTGGAAAAACACAGCTCAACTGCAATGTCTAACGCCACCATAAAGCCAACAGGCAACTAAACTGAATGCAAAATGTAATCTGCAACTGGTGAACACTGAACGACTAATATGCAAAGTGGTGCAACACAAAGTCAGTGGTCAGAAACATCTATTTTCATTACAGATGGTTGTATTTCCTTTTGGCTACACTTGAAATTTCAAATCTTGTCACTATTTTCACGCCTAAATCCAGCAGTATAGTGTCTAGGAAGGTCATATTTGATTGAAGTGAAGGGTCGCTTTTGAAGCCCCTTCTCTCCTGGCCCAGTTGTCTCTCTGTCTTAGCTTTGGAACAATATGGATCCCCAGTTCATTCAAAGTTTGTAATAGCTCAAATCTGTTTACAGTAGGGACACGTAGGACAAGGGTATTAGTGATCACTTGCACCGCCCCCACCCAGTACCTTCTATACTTTTGCTTTGCTGCTGATACCTGCTTAGTTACATCGCTATCTTCTACTGAGATACAATAGCTATCTCTTTCCTTTCCTGAAAAGGAGTTCAGTGATGTGAAGACTTTTGATCCTATCACAATGAAGAGTGCCTGTTCATGGAGTTCTTTTTTAGATAATTCCGAACCTCTTTTTAATGGTGGTTACATTCCCTGCCATAGTGCCTTCCCTTCTAAAACTCAATTTCAAGTATGCCTTTTGGAATGGTTGATCTAAGTGTATACTTGCTCTGGGAAGATAATGCACTCACTGCAGGTTTAACTACCTCTGGAGTGTACATGTTCTGAAAATGACTGAATTGCTCCCCCTTGCAGTGCTCTACTCATATCAAACCCTCATTAGTTTTGTTTTCCATCTCGCCGTCTTGAAAGAAAGTCCTGGATATGCAACTTCCACCTGGTGCTTCTTTGAGTCTTCCTCGTGCCCCAAGCTGCAGTACTTCCAAATCGGGCCAGTGCTGTCACTGCCCATGCTTCTCTGGAGGAGAACCTTGGCTGCAATGGCCCTACCGCACCTAAGAGAAATATTTACCCGGCCCCAATATGGACCTGGTGAGAAGTCCACAGAGCCACCACAACACCCTGCACCATCCAGACACGGTAAGCAACTATGTAATATATATGTGTTGTGATGTAATGTAGTTAAAGGAGAGAGAAAAATACAATAAAATACAGTGTATGTGGAAAGAGTCTATTTTCACCCTGCTGAGTCCTGCAACCCTGCTGCTATGTTCGTCCTAGTCCTTGTTCAGTTTTTTCTTAGGAAAGCTCTGTTGGTTGTGATTATTTCTGCTTGTAGGATTGGAGAAACTCAGGCCCTTTTAGTTTGCCCATTTTTCATGGTTTACTATCCAGATCATTTGGTTTCTAGTACCTGCCCACCCTTTTTACACAGAATGTTTTCGGCCTTTCATGGGCTCTATTCTATCACTCTTTTTTCTTCTCTGCATCAAAGCAAGAGGAGGAACAGCTGCATAGACTGGACTCCTGAAGTACAGTATTATACTACATTGACCATACTCACCAACATACATTGGACGATCCAATCTTGTGGGCTTTGCTGAATCAAAGAAGGGCAAGGCAGTGACTATATACACCATTTTGTGTTGGGTCATCTTTTGTATCAAAACCGCTCTGCCCTGTCTAAGGAAGAACCTCCCAAAGGCATTTATGCTCATTCCCATGAGGGCCTAGCTTCACTCAAAGCAGTTTCCTGAAGCTTCTCAGTTGCTGACATTTGCTGGACAGCCACATGGTTGCCCTTGCATACCTTTTCAAAGCACTATTGCCTCATGTCTCAAGCTGTCAGTGATGGATACTTTGCCAAAGCTGTGTTGCTTGATTTCCTGGGTTAATTGGCACTATACAGTCACATCTCCGAGAGAGGTAATGCTTGGAAACACATTCATAAGGTGAGGAATCTGTCAGACGATGTTGTCGCGTAGGCTCTCATTATTCTAATGAGACTACTGGATTTTGAGTGGCAGAATCGCCTGTGGTGTGGGAGACTGAGTCCAACCCACTGCGGGTGACACCTGTTGCCCTAATCCGGATTTTGCTCCGGCTAACTAGCAGTGCCTCATCTCTACCAAAGGATAGTGATGACTGGGCAGCCAAGTGCATGAAATACTAGGCTTCTCAGGGAAGTCGTGGTCACTCAGGTCGCATCCGGTTCTCTCATTTACAATTCATTCTCATTTATAAATGACAAACAGAGGCAGTATATTTTTCAGTTATGAGTTTAATAAAACAACTGCATCTTAGATAGCAAAGCGTGAGCTGCAAAAACCAGGACGACACAACATGACAGTATTAAAATTGTGACGAGAAGAGTGAAGCATAAAAACAACGCTATCATATTGTCACTATGATCAATGGACTATTTCCTAACTAGGTGGCAATTGAGCAAAGCATGTTTAGCTCTAATTCTGCCTTTGAGGTTCCCCTGGGAAGACATCAACCCCCATACCTGAGCAAAGGCCTGTGGTCTGCGTTAGCATCTGTAGTGAAACATTCAGCAATCAGCATACAGTTGTGGTTCCCTAGCTGGAATCTCCCTCTAACGTGTAAGGGACAAGGAAGTGTTTATATAATAACACAGCTGATGTTCTGAGAAAATGTCCCTACGTAAGGATTTGCATTTTCTTCGAATGTTGGAGACTAAACTTCTACCATGTTCACCGGCAATGGACCGAGCTGCAGCCTTGAATGAAGCACAGAGTGATCAAGAATGTCTTGTTTGAGAACAGATTGCTGGCTTAGGCAAAAACAGTTAGATAGATGAAAATAAAACAAGACTGTAAATGGTTATTGTAATAATAATAAAGCAAAGCTGAATGAAATATATCTAGGTTAAAGTGCACAGTGACCTAGTGTGTTAAAATAACGTGCATGGAGCTATAACTAAAATGGCTACACAACAGTGTATCCATCAGAAGAAAAAGTTACTTATCCTTCGGTACTATTTCTAGTAGATATATAATGTTCCCTGAGATTCTGCACTACCCTTTCTCTCTAGTGTGATAGTGTAGTGATTATAAAGATTCAGATACGTGCTGTACTGTATTTGCCGCTGTAGTGACTCTGGTGCCCTCTTCACACCCCCCCTGAGAAGCAGAAAAATAGTCTGAGGAACTGGCTTCTTCATGCCATTTGGTGCTGATATACCCCCAAGAACATCACATCCAGAAGCAGATTTGCAGCTGGAGCCTCGTGTCACCATCTGTTGGAGCTAGAGATTCATTGTTGAGAATAAAGTTTACCAGTTCTGATTAACTTAAAAAGTTAATCAGAAGCCTGGATAGAGTATTCATAAAGTGAGAATCTGCTAAAGATTCTATACAAAACTGTTAGCGATGATACCTTTTTATTCAGGACTTTCAGCTAAATGGGTCCCCTGTACGAGGAGAAGCAGGTTGATCCTTTACAGGTAAAACTGTTTAATTGTCTTCTGTTTGTACTGTGTTTTGCAGAGCAAAGCTTGGCTGTTGGCATTCTTACTTGTTGACCCTTCCAGCCTTCTTTTGTTTGCCTGTTTAGCCCTCACTATTCATGTCATCCATAATGACAAATGCTCCCCATACTCCCTTTGTAATGCTGTAGTGGGACCTTAAAGTGATCTTCATCTTTTCAATATGTGCACCCTTCGAGCCTGTCCATAGTTGTACAATGAGCTTGAAAAATGTTACCCATTGCCATCCCTTCCATGTGCTGTATCAGCAGGCTGCAGACCGTGCCAGTGCAACTTCCATGTCCTATTTGTCCCCTTACAAGGTGTTATTTAGGACCCATAGGTCCTTTCTTCCGAAAGTTGAGTCCCATGTAGGAAAGACCACAGAGCTCCCTATATTCCTTTTCTCCACAGCATGTATTTAAAAAGGAGAGGCTTTACCAATTGGACACATAGCTTACTTTTAGATTCGCTGTTGATAGGAATAATTATACACCATATTTAAAGTTTAGAACATAGGTGGTGATAGGCTAGTTAGCAATCTTGGACTGTCCACAGGTCAGAACTACAGAAAGTATTCAGTTTGACTTTCCTATAATCATTGATTCTTGGTGCAACTAAACTTTGACGTGTGTAACTGTCTTTATTGTGTAGTACTATGCATAAAAGACATTGTAGGGGAGCAAACAGTCTCCTACATTTTCACTATCGTCCATACAATCTACTTGCTGCCTGTTTCTGGGGATAACCTATCAATTTAACTTAGTTTAACCTGTAATCTTATCAATATGTGGTCTGTTTCTCATCTACACTACTGCCCTGGTATTAAAGTGAGCTCTGTCCTACAGGGACAATAACTCAGGAGCCTAGGACCCATTTTATCAGTAGTAAAATAGGGTTCCAGTTTAGGTTTTTAAACCAAAAACTATTCAGGGGTTGAGTATGAAAAATATCCCTGCGTGGCCCTGCATGGCTTGATAAATCTGGGGTAATGCAAGGCAGCGCAAATCACTGCTTTGCATTACTCTGACCCAGGAAGGCGTTCCATGCATCCACCTATGGATTTTCGTGCATTCTGAGATTTACGATTCGTGGTAGACCTGAGAATGCGTGGAAATGCTATGTCTCTACAGGTGAGGCATAACAAGGAGAAATATCTTTATTTTTCTTTGTTTTTTTTTCCTCTTGCTACAAGTACTGCATTGTGCAGCACACATAGAAAAAGGGAAATGCCTCTGAAGTTTATTTTGTGGAGGAAGGTGTCCATTCTTGCACAAAATCAATCCTGCCTACAACACAGGCACTCTTGCACCTTGACGCAAGGGTGCCTGCGTTAGCACCAGGCAGCCAAAAGTGCGCCACCGCTAGGAAAAGACAGGAATGTGCCACATAATGTTAGATACAGTACAATCCTGCCCTTTCACACAGGGCAGCAAGTTCAATCAATCAATCAATCAATAAATCATGGATTTGTAAAGTGCAGCTAATCACCCATAGGGTCTCAAGATGCAAGGTGGCTTGGTGTGCTGCGCTGCATGAAAAAATTATAAATATGAGTCTTTGCATTCAGTCAAATCCAACTCAACCTTCTATTATGGCCTGCACAAGGCCTGGATGGCTCTCCCCCAACCCCCTTTCAAAACGGCACAGAAGACAGGAGAGGGAGTGCACTGGAACTTGCCTTAGGCACGAAGCTGCAGGCTTTTTATTACCTAGCCCCTCAGGGCAGGGACATTCCAATCTCCATTACTTCACAGGGGAATCAACCTCCCAAGGAGGAACTCCCCTGGTAATAGAACAATCCCCAAACAGAACATTCTTCCCCTACCCATAAACAGAAATGAACAGAAAATCAATAGGAGAGAAAAAAACACATAATACTACAGGCCAAGCTATAGATAAAAGTAAATGAGCGTAAAATGGCCACCTCCATTAACACACATCACAGTTCGCCAAGTACTCAATTACAGCAATACAAAATCCTTCAGCCTATTGGACTGTGAGGGCCAGGGCCATAGATTATATCTACCAAAACCATCCTTCATAGGGACACTCAACACAGTCTCTGCAGGATCTCTCCCCCCAGGTGGTTCTCCTAGATGGTCTTGCTCTGTAATCACTGATGAGCCCCCAGTAAGGGGTTGATTCCCATCCAGCGGATAGCCCCTGGGTGCCAGTTTCCTGAGTCCAGTGGGGTGGGGAAGATTATCTGAGTTGTCAGCGCCTTCAGAGTCACTGTGCTGTTTCTCAGTACAAGTCTCCATGCTCGCACCCTTGGAATGGTTGCGCTTAAAGAAAGATATATTCTGGGTCACAGACTCGCCTCCCCCGTCGCAGTCATCATGGTGCAGTTTGTTTTCACATCAGTCTAAGGCACCATCTTGAGTGGAAGTTTGAATTCCCCCCCTGGACATCAGTTCCGAACCAACACCTGGTCACCCACTTGGAGGGGCGAGACGCAGGCTCGCCTTTTCCTGGACATGTGATCATTAGCAGGGCCATGCAGGTGCAACCTTTCACTTGCCTGTCCCCCACCATTCTGTTCACGACCAGATACTCCCTCAGGAAAGAATACAAGGCACAGTCTATGTTGTGCTACTTGGCCACCGCATTCTCAGGAATTTATTTAGGGTTCGCATGAAGCACTCCGCTTCACCATTAGCTTGGGCCCAGCATGGCGTGATTTTCTGATGACTAATGCCCTTAAGAGTCAGATATTCCGCAAAGTCCTGAATGGGGAACGGCAGTCCATTGTCCGTTCTGAGTTCTTGGATGATGCTGTGAGTGGCCATTATCTTTTCAAAACGATGAATGATTTGCTCCGCCGTGGTCATATCCAGAATCTCAACCTCCGAATACTTAGAGAAGTCATCAATGACCACCTACATGTGTCGCCCATCTGGTAGGGCACCCAGGTCTGCGCTGGCTCAGTTCCAGGGTGTCGACGGGATTGATTCTGTGAGTATGGGAGCTAGGGGTTCACTAGGGCCAACAGACTGACAGAGAGGACAGTGTTGTACCACTCTTTCCACATGGTTATCCAAACCCGGAAACCACGCCATGCATCGAAGCCTTGCTTTGGTTTTGACCACCCCTTGATGTGCCGAGTGAGCCAAATCAACTATGCGAGATTGTAATGACCTGAGACCACAAGTCCCAGCCAATGGAGTAAAAACCTTTCTGAAGACACCGACAGTTCCTGGCGGACATGATGGAACACAGTTAGCATGTCTCGGGCCTCCTCAGTTCGCACCATAACGTGCCACCTTTCTGAGGTGACGCCCGCTATGGCCAGTTGTATGCATTCATTATCTTGGGTGGCAACGTTGAACTCTTTCATGGACACCGGCAGTGGTCAGGACCACTCAACCACCAAGCGCACATAGTCCTCCACATGCTCCGATTCAGATTCTTGCTGAGCTGTGGCTGCCCTGGTATGCCTCAACAGATAGTCTGCTGGATTTTTGGGCCACTGGTCGACACACCACAGTAAACTGGTGCTCCTGCAATTTGAGAATCCACTTCTCTATTTCAGGAAGAGAAGTGGAGGCTGACCTATTGAAAAGGGGAATAAGAGATTTGTGATCCGTCACTACAGTGAAAGGTTGCCTGTACAGGTGCAGGTGAAAATGGCGGCAGCCCCAATGAACAGCTATGGCCTCCTTTTCAATGTGGGAGTAATGCTGTTCCGTCTCAGTCAGGGCACGGCTAGCATAGGCCACTGGTGCCCAATCCCCTTGGCCACTCCGTTGAGGCAGAAAGGTGCCCAGGCCTGCCAGACTTGCATCTACGGACAAGTCTGATTTTTTGGATGTATCAAAATTCACCAACGTGGCGTGGGCTGACAGCACATGCTTGGTTGCATGAAATGCATCTTCTTGGATGGATCTCCATTCCCAGGGGTGTCAGCCTTCGTCAGCTCAGAGAGGGGCAGTTAGAGATGCCAAGTTCTGAATGTACCTCCAACAATACGTGACCATGCCCAGGAAGCTGCGTACTCCAGTAACAGAGGTAGGAGTGAGCGCCATTTGAATGTCTTGGACCTTCTCTGGATCTGGCATTACCCTTCTGTCCAAGAAGTGATACCTGAAGAAAGCAATGTGGGTCTGTAAAAGTGCACACTCTTCCTGATGTAGCGTCAGCCCATGATTTTGCAGACGTTTAAACGTGGCTCGAAGTTGTTACTCCACCGTGGGGGCATGCACCTGGATATCATCACCAATGTTTACTCCCTCCAGCCCTACTTATACCCCACTTATGGTGTCCTGGGAGACCTCCGTGGGACTGGAGATCCCAAAGCTGAGGAATTTGTACCTCTGGAGTCCCTCTTGCATAGAATATATGGTAATGGCTCTTGACTCTGGCGTGAGCAGCAGTTGGTGATAGCACTGCCCACATGTCAATTTTTTTAAACCAGCGGTTCCCGCTTATCTCTGCCACAATGTCGTCTATTGTCGGAGTTAGGTGGTGTTCAAGATGGATGGCTATGTTGAGCAACCTCATATCGATGCAGATTCTCAACTCGCTGGGCTGTTTGGGCTTCCTGGTGATGACAATCGGTGAGACCCAGGGCGTGGGTCCCTACACCCGCTCAATGATATCAGCCACCTCAACTTTTCTCAGTTCTTCTTCAACCTTGGGACGCAGATGAAAGGCAACTCGTTGGTGTTTCAGAGCTACAGGTTGGATGGACTTGTCAATGTGGAGGTGCATCAGCCTCTCTTTTAAGCATCTGATTCCTTGGAACAGCTGGGAGTGTTCCGCTACCAGTCCCTCAATGCTCTGTCGATGTACACTAAATGCAAATGACACTAGGCCTAGCTTCTCCGCTATCCTGCAATTCAGCAACATGCCAGAACCAGTTTTAGTGACATAGGTGGTCATTACAACCCTGGCGGTCGGTGTTAAAGCGGCAGTAAAACCGTCAACAGGCCGGCGGTAAAAAAAATGGAATTACGACCGTGGCGGAAACCGCCAACATTGACAGCCACTTGAACACTACGACCGCCACGGCGGTACAAACAAACACCACGGCGGTAACTGCCAACAGACAGGAAGAGGACAATGTACCGCCCACAGTATTACAACCCACCAATCCGCCACCTTTTCCGGGGCGGATTCACCGTGAACAAAAACACGGCGGAAACAGGACTTCGAAGGGAAAACGCTCACCTCTACACACCCCATGAGGAACCAGGACGCCATGGAACAGGAGCTCCAAATTCTGCCAGCCTTTATCTTCTTGCTCCTCTACCAGGGGCATGAACGCAGGCGGCAAAGACAACAGTGAGTACTGCACCTACGACACAGGGGAGGGAAATAACAGTGACACACACACGCAACACGCAAAACCCACACCCCCACCCTCACCCACTACAACACACACACAAGTACATGTTGATACATCACAGTTACACCCCTCCCAACCCCCCCTTGAAGAATGCAAGGACAAAAGGAAATGAGTCGAATAATTGTGATATATTCAAAGACATGAATCAAAAATATATACAAATATATACATTTATACGATATACAATTATATACACCAAGAACACAAGTCCAAGGGATTCCACCGTCATAGTCCGTGGATCACTGGGCCTAAAAGGCATGGGCGAGGCCCACACTCAATACCCGATCAAAACGGAGAGAACACTGCAGGGGCATCAGATAGAAATAAAACAGGCACCTCAGGGGGAAGAGAAGGGGGGGCACCTCAGCCAGTTGAGTGCACAATGCCAGATCCACGAGGGGGCTCCATGCCCATTGATGTATCCTGGGGAGTGCAAAGCCACAGTCTCACAAGTCTCTACAGTGGGTGGTTTGCCCACTGTTCAATCCTGGGGAGTGCAAAGCCACAGTCTCTCAAGTCTCTACAGTGGGTGGTTTGCCCACTGTTCAATCCTGGGGAGTGCAAAGCCACAGTCTCTCAAGTCTCTACAGTGGGTGGTTTGCCCACTGTTCAATCCTAGGGAGTGCAAAGCCACAGTCTCTCAAGTGGATAACAGTCACCACTGGTTCTGGAGGGGGCCTTGTGTCCAGAGTGCTTCATCTTGCCAAGGACTGAGGTAGTGGATGCCTTTCTCCACTGGTTCTGGAGGGGGCCTTGTGCCCAGAGTGCTTCATCCTGCCAAGGACTGAGGTAGTGGATGCCTTTCTCCACTGGTTCTGGAAGGGGCCTTGTGCCTAGAGTGTGTCATCCTGCCAAGCACCGAGGTAGTGGATGCCTTTCTCCACTGGTTCTGGAGGGGGTCTTGTGCCCAGATTGCTTCATCCTGCCAAGGACTGAGGTAGTGGATGTATGTCTCCACTGGTTCTGGAGGGGGCCTTGTGCCCAGAGTGCTTCATCCTGCCAAGGACTGAGGTAGTGGATGTATCTCTCCACTGGTTCTGGAGGGGGGCTTGTGCTCAGAGTGCTTCATCCTGCCAAGGACTGAGGTAGTGGATGCCTTTCTCCACTGGTTCTGGAGGGGGCTTTGTGCCCAGAGTGCTTCATCCTGCCAAGGACTGAGGTAGTGGATGTATGTCTCCACTGGTTCTGGAGGGGGGCTTGTGCCCAGAGTGCTTCATCCTGTGAAGGAATGAGGTAGTGGATGTATCTCTCCACTGGTTCTGGAGGGGGCCTTGTGCCCAGAGTGCTTCATCCTGCCAAGGACAGATGTAGTGGATGCCTTTCTCCACTGGTTCTGGAGGGGGCCTTGTGCCCGTAGTGCTTCATCCTGCCCGTGGCTCGGTAGCGTCGGAATCATTTGCGCTGACTGGCCTGCGGGGCTGCTGGCGGCAGTGTCCTGGGCAGCGGTGCTTGTGGCGGTGTCCTTGGCAGCGGTGCTTGTGGTGGTGGTGTCCTGGACAGCGGTTCACCTGCTGGCGGTCTTGTTCTGCCCTGCGGGGCTACTGGCGGTGGTGTCCTGGGCAGCGGTTCAGCTGCTGGCGGTCCTGTCTGTGGCAGCAGGGCTGCTGCTGGCGGTCACTTCCTGGGCAGCAGGGCTGCTGCTGGCGGTTGCTTCCTGGGCAGCGGGGCTGCTGCTGGCGGTCGCTTCCTGGGCAGTGTGGCTGCTGGTGGTCCTGTGTGTGGCAGTGGGGCTGCTGCTGGCGGTCGCTTCCTGGGCAGCGGGCTGCTGCTGGCGGTCCTGTCTGTGGCAGCGGGGCTGCTGCTGGCGGTCGCTTCCTGGGCAGCGGGGCTGGTGGCGGTCTTGTCCACCGTACTGATCTTCCCAGACTTGCCGGTTTTACTGTGCCCCTTTCCCCCCTTGGATGGTGTCATAGCTGTCTCCACACTCTCAACTGTACCCCTGGGATCGACTTTGGTGGCTGGTTTCTTTCCCCTCTCCCGCCGGGCACCGTCCAACTTTTTATGCTTGACAGGTGGGGGACTGTCCGTGCTCTGGCTCCTTGCCACACTGCGTGCCCCGCTGCCTGCTGCACTGCACTCCATAATCTGGTGACTACTGGCACCACTGGTCCAGCCGATGTTGTGGCTGAGGTGCTAGGTTGGGACCTGGAGAGTCGGGCCCTAGGAGACTGACGGGGTGGGGAGGTGATGGAAAGAGGTCAAGGCTGGCCAGGAAAAGTTTCTTAGGAACACTGGGACGGGTAGCTGGAGGGGGTTTGGGAGTGGAGGAAGAGGTAGTGGTTGTAGGCGGTTTACGTTTGGTGACTTTGGGTGAAGGTGCATGGGTTGGAGTCTGTCGTGAGGTGGATGGCTGTTGGGTGGGTGTGTGGCTGCGTTTGTGTACCTTGGGATGTGGCCTCACAGACACACTGGGAGAGGACACAGGGGATGTGTGAATGGTAGTGGGGGTGGTGAGTGCACGTGAGCGGGGTGTGGTGGTGGGTGTGCTGGTGATGGACGTAGTGGCTGAGGATGTAGTGCATGCAGGTGTGAGTGGGGACGAGACAGGGAGGGAGGAGGGAGACGAGGAGGGGGGACACAGTGGAGGCAGTGGATGTTGGTGTGTCTGCATGTGTGTGATGCTTGAGTGAGTGCCTGTGGGATGTGTGGTGCTTATGTTTGCCAGAGCTTCCCTTGTGTGTTGAGGTGTGTGCATGCTGGTCTGATGGTGTGCTTGGGATAGGCTGAGGTACAGGGGTGTGGGTCTGGGTGGAGGAAGTTGGAGGGGCGAGGCTAGAGACAGGGACAATGGCTGGTATCAGTGCTAAGGCCAGAGTCTGAAAAGCTCGCTTGAGGGCTGCCTGACCAGAGTGAATGCCCTCCAGGAATGCATTGGTTTGTTGCAACTGCCTCTCTACACCCTGGATGGCATTCAAAATGGTAGACTGCCCAACAGTGAGGGACCTGAGGAGGTCAATGGCCTCCTCACTTAGGGCAGCAGGGATGACAGGGGCAGGGCCTGAGGTGCCAGGAGAAGGTAATGCCCACCCTCCTGGGTGAGCGGGCACGGGGCAAAGGCTGAGGGGCTGCTGGGAGGGCGGTGCTGGTAGGGGGAGTGGCAGCTGTACCTGTAGATGCGGGGGCACAGATGGGGCCGCCACCGCAAGGGAGCTCCCATCAGAGGAGGAGTCCGTCTCGCTGGTGTTAGCTCCTGTCCCCGCCGTGGACCTCCCCTCGCCCTCCGTCCCACTGGTGAATTCGGAGTCCGTAGTGTCACCCTCCAGGGCCATGAGGGATGCAGCTCCCTCCTGCTCCGGTGCCACTGCTCCTCTTCCTGATGATGCTAATGCACACAAGTACAGGGAGACCACAAAAAGGGGGGGGAGACAGAAGAAAAACATGTTCAGTGCATGCAATACCGCTACCGTTGGCGGACACGAAAGACACAGAAGCCCCCTACACTATGCCGCGCACTTGTGCTCCACTATTCAATCCCTGACACATGGCTTACAAGTCTATGGCCGATTTCTGCACGCACGGATGTCACAGGAGCCTGACTAGGTGTAGTTGGCACTGTACACAGGTGGGGTGGGGTGCCACAGAGCCTGCCTGAAGAAGGGAACTTAACTAGCAAACTCGCCCTGGCCCAGGGGAACCCACAGCCCACCTTCCCCACCCAGACACCTAAAATGCGCGCTGAATCAGCAGAATGAGAGTGTACTCACCCCCTTGTGCCTGCTGTGATGCCCTCAAG
Source organism: Pleurodeles waltl (assembly GCF_031143425.1). Lineage (NCBI taxonomy): Eukaryota > Metazoa > Chordata > Amphibia > Caudata > Salamandridae > Pleurodeles > Pleurodeles waltl. The sequence goes on from NC_090450.1 coordinate 275,046,443, forward strand.
CGCCCATCCAAGTCCAGATATGCCACCGCCAGGAACCTGAACATCAGGGGGTTCATGGTGCGACGGGCACCCCTCCCACATTGGGAGGCCATCCCCAGCTGGGCCTCCGCCGTCTTCTTGCTCCAGCGACGAATGTCCTCCCATCTTTTCCGGCAGTGGGTGCTCCGTCTGTGGTAGACCCCCAGGGTCCGGACTTCCTTGGCGATGGCACGCCAGATGTCCTTCTTCTGGTGGGAGCTGACCTAAAGGAATTGTACAGGGGAAAAGAGAAGTAATTACCAACTGCACCGCCACAGTCATTGGCCCGCATCCCTACCCTTGCCATGACGCACATGCTCCGTCGTTTCATGCACGCCTCATTCTCACCCCCCTATCTTTCATCCACCGCACTCCACACAGGCATTGCCCATACAGCATGCTCACAGTGTACTTACCTGTTTGTCTGGAGGACCGTAGAGTAGCGTGTACTGGGGGAGGACCCCATCCACGAGTTCTCCAACTCCTCCATGCTGAAGGCAGGGGCCCTTTCCCCAGACACACGAGCCATTGTCTCTTCCAGACTGAGGTCACAGCAGCACTTGCAGTGTAGGTCCTCTCCTGTCGAAGATCAGGTACCGAGTGATTGAACAGATAGAAAATGGCGGTCACGTCCGCGGCGGTGCGTACCGTCACCGCCGGCATACATCGTCATTGGCTCATGGGACCCGTAGGGCCCAATGTTAACCAATGCAGAATTGCGCCGCGTTCTTCGACCGCCTACCGCGACGGTGTACAACCCCAGCGCAGTTACCTCATATGCCCCTGTCCCACTTTACTGGTCAGGCAGCCGCCATTTCAGGGGCCCACATGGCATTATTTTTGACTGCATCACACATACCTAGGCCTTGCCTAACCACTCATACAGGCAAATTTCGATTTATGAATATTTTCAGAGTAAGCTGTGTTTACGTACCTCTCGTTGGTTGACTCTCTGCTCGCTGTTCTCCTCCATAGGCACCGTCCGCTGGGGCATGTGAGGAGATGGCGGCATCCTCTGGTGTACACATCGCTGGTGGACCTATCGACAATGGAGGAAAGACCTGTGATCATCACCTACAGGCTTGATCGTGCCACAATCCAGGAACTGTGTGCCCAGTTGGAGCCAGAACTGATGTCAGCTATCCGCCATCCAACAGGAATCCCCCCTCAAGTGCAGGTGCTGTCAGTACTATTTCCTAGCAAGTGGGTCATTTCAAACAACAGTGGCCATAGCATCAGGGATGTCCCAGCCTATGTTTTCCAACGTGTTGTCAAGAGTGTTGTCTGCCCTGCTGAAACACACGCGGAGCTACATCGTTTTCCCTCAGGTGGAGGATTTGCCTACAGTGAAAGGTGACTTCTATGCCCTGGGACATATCCCCAACATCATAGGTGCCATTGATGGGACACATGTGGCCTTGGTAACCCCCGCAGGAGTGAACAGGTGTACAGAAACCAGAAGAGTTACCATTTGATGTATGTGCAGATGGTGTGTTTGGCAGACCAGTACATTTCCCATGTTAATGCCAGTGGCATGACGCTTACATCCTGCGGAATAACAGCATCTCTTATGTGATGGGGCAACTCCAGAGGCACCGGGTGTGGCTACTAGGTGAGCACCTGGACCCAAATCAGTGGGAATAGTTGTCTGGGTCTGTGGATGTCCCTATGAGTCAGTGTGTGTCTAACAGTTGTCCCTCACCATTTGCAGGTGACTCTGGTTACCCCAACCTGTCATGGCTACTGACCCCAGTGAGGAATACTAGGACAAGGGCAGAGGAATGCTACAATGAGGCCCATGGGCGAACTAGGAGGATTATAGAGCGGACCTTCGGCCTCCTGAAGGCCAGGTTCAGGTGCCTCCATATGACAGGTGGTTACCTATTCTACTCACCAAAGAAGGTGTGCCAGATCATCGGGGCCTGCTGTATGCTTCACAACTTGGCTTTGTGACGGCAGGTGCCTTTTCTGCAGGAGGATAGTCCAGATGGAGGTGTTGTGGCAGCTGGGGACCCTGTGGACAGTGAAGACGAGGAAGCAGAAGAAGAGGACATCTACAACAGGAACATGATGATCCTGCAATACTTCCAGTGAGACACAGGTAAGAAGGCATCACTGCCTGCTACATCTGATTTTAATCCACTACCTCTCATCTGTCTGTCATTTTCACCCAGTGTATGGTCACTGAGTTGTCACTTTCCCTTACGATTTCACAGATGTGGATCCCACAGTGTGACATCTGCTTTGTTTCCTCATGGACGAGAGCTGTGTGACGTAGGTATGTTGACATTAAATTTCAAAGAGCATTTTGCCACTGTAATTGCTAATACACTATTTCGAAATCACAGACAGACTCCTGATTGTTTTGTGCTTTAAGGGTGTTTCTTTAAGTGCTCAATATTGGAGGCAGTTGTAAAATGGTGAGGGGTGATGGTGGAGGAATGTCCATGGCAGAGTCCAGTCTATTAGTCTCACAGGTGCATTGTCCAAAGGGGCATAGGAAGTGGAGCTGGGGCAGTTTAAGTATGGACAGGGTGACAAGGTGGGACAAAAAGATGACAATCAGGGTGGTCTAATTTCTTGATGGGGGTCTTGGCATCGTTCTCTGTCTTTGTCCTGGATCTCAGGGACCATTTGCGGGGTGGTTCTCCCTCTGCAGGGGGTGGGGTGCTGGTGTGGTGGTCCTGTGGCGGTACCTCCTGTCCACTAGCACCAGTAGAGGTGGTGGGCAGTTCATCATCCAGGCTAGTGTCAGGGGCCCCTTGTTGTGCCACAGTGTCCATCCTGGTGTTGAGGAGTTCCTTCAGCACCCCTACAATGGTGCCCAGGGTGGAATTGATGGATCTGAGTTCCTCCCTGAAGCCCAAATACTATTCCTCCTGCAGCCACTGGGTCTCCTGAAATGTGGCCAGTACCGTTGCCATCGTCTCCTGGGAATGGTGGTAGGCTCCAATGATGTTGGAGAGGGCCTCGTGGAGAGTGGGTTCCCTGGGCCTGTCCTCCCCCTGTCGCACAGTAGCCCTCCCAGTTCCCCTGTGTTCCTGTGCCTCTGTCCCCTGAACCGTGTGCCCACTACCACTACCCCAGGTCCCTGGTGTTGTTGGGGTGGGGGTTTAGCCTGGGTTCCCTGTAGTGGTAGACACACTGCTGATTGACGTGTCCTGGGGACAGAGGTATGGGCCCGCTGGGTGGGTGCTGTGCTGGTGTTTCCAGAGGGGGCAAGCTCTGTAGTGGCCTGTGCCAGTGTGAGTGGAACCGACTGTCCCGAGTTCCCAGATGGGCCGGGCTGGTCATCTAGATCTAGTTGGACAGAGCTGCTGTCATCACTGTGGGCCTCTTCTGTGGGTGGAGTGGACATATCTGGACCCTCCTGTCCGGTGACGTTGAGTAGGGGTCCTGCACAGTGTAAAGGCATGATTATTGCATCTGTATGTGCCATGGTGTGAAATGGGTGGGTGACCGTGTACCCCAGTGCTTGCATTCCTGTGTAGGACCTTGTGTGATGATGGTTTAGGGGGGTGTATGGGTATGTGCAGTGGCCATGCATTGGTGATGGGTGTCCATGCTTTGGTGTTGCATGCAGGGCTTGGTGTTGGGATGGATGGTTTGTGATATTGGGACATGTGTGAGGAGTAGGAGTGTTGGGGGTGAGGACGAGGGTGGGGGTATTTGATGGCATGCAGGTTGGGTGGGGGATGTAATAGTAAAGATTTGACTTACCAGAGTCCATTCCTCCAGCTACTCCTGCGATGCCCTCAGGATGCAGAATAGCCAAGACCTGCTCCTCTCATGTTGTTAGTTGTGGAGGAGGAGGTGGGGGTCCGCCGCCAGTAAACTGTACTGCAATGTGGTGTCTTGAGATCACGGAATGCACCTTCCCCCGTAGGTCGTTCCACCTCTTCCTGATGTCATCTCTATTTCTTGGGTGCTGCCCCACTGCGTTGACCCTGTCCACTATTCTTCGACATAGCTCCATCTTCCTAGCTATGGAGGTGTGCTGCACCTGTGATCCGAATAGCTGTGGCTCTACCCGGATGATTTACTCCACCATGACCCTGAGCTCGTCCTCAGAGAACCTGGGGTGTCTTTGCCGTGCCATGGGGTGGTGTGGGTGATGTGTGGGGTGGTGTGTTTTGTGATGTGTGGGGTGATATTTAGTGGTGTGTTATGTGAGGTGCGTGGATGTTGTGTGAGTGATGGTGTTGAGTGCCTGTGGATTGTAGATGGTGGTGTCTCTCTGTGGCCTTCAGTCACAATTGTGGTCATAGGGGTTTGTGGGTGATGTGGGTGTGTGTTTTATATTGTATTGGGTGTGTGGGAGTGGTGTGTGTATGTGTCTCAGGTGTGTGTATTTTGAATTGTCCAATGTGGTAGTGTTTTGTATATGTATGTGTATTTTGAGGGTGGCAGTGTGTACCACCAATGGAATACCGCGGTTGAAAGACCGCCACGTCTATTCGTGGGTTGTGATAGTGTGGGCGTATTCCTGTTGGCGTGACGGTGGAGGTTTTGTTATCGCCAGTTTATCACTGACCTTTGGTGTGGCGGACTTGTGTGGGTGTCTAGATTTTGGCGGATTCCGGCCTTTGGGTCATAATGACCGTTGTGGAATTCCGCGGTCGTGGCGGTGTGTTGGCGGTCTTCTGCACGCCGGTATGCGGCTTTTACCGCCAATGTTGTAATAACCCCCATAGACTTTTGTGCCAATTGTCTGAGTCTCATGCGTCATCTCAGTCCTGAAAACTCCAGCCAGCGGAAGCAGGATGGATGACCCAAAGACAAAGACTTTGGTGGTGGAAGGATGAAGCACAGGGTGAATCTGTGTTGCCTTCAGAACGGGTATAGCCATAATGTTGATTAACGCTCCTGTGTCTATGGAGCCACTACATGTCTATCTTCTATGTGTATGTTGCATTTAGGGATGCGTTTTCTGAAACAGCCTCCCGGCTGCACAGCATACATCACATGGATGGCTCCACCTAAGTCATCATCCATGTCTCCATCCCCTTCATCTGCTGCATGAATATGCGCAGCCTGAGCTGTCTTGGTTCTGTTAAGCTTCTCTGAGGGAGCTGATCGACAGACCTTGGCAAAGTGGTTGGGCTTATTGCAGTTTGTGCACCGTTTCCCTTGAGCAGGGCACTGGCCTTGGTGGGGGTATGGCCCTCTGCACATGTAGCACGCTCGATTTTCTATGGTCAGTTTCGGTCGTGGCTTTTTTCAGTCTGGAGTTGCTGCTGTGACTGCATTTATTGGTTCCGTTTTCACTGGTCTCTGCAACGCCGCCTCCATGTGTGCAGCACGCACCTTCGAAAGCTCCTTTGACCTCCCCATTGTGAGCATGTCCACCATCAGCATCCTCGGAACTTGCAGTATGTTCTCCATTAGCTTCACTGAATAGCAGCCCTGAATGAATTGTGCTCCTATTCATCCTCGGCGTCTGGCAATGTACTCGCCAACTCTCTGAGTCTCGCATAGAAGGTGTCAACAGATTCTTCAGGAAGTTGTTGCACCTGGTGGAGGAGGAACCTTTCATCGTCAGGGTTGGCTAATGGCTTGAAGTGGGCTGTTAGAGCCCTTTTTAGTGTTTGGTACGTGAATGGTGGCCCTTCTACGGTCAATGATTTGCTGATTTTGTGGATCCCTGCCTCTCCTGGATGGAATAGCATGGGATGGTGTTGATCATGTCTACGGTGACGGCTGCAAAATATGTTTCCAGTCTCTCAACCCACTCCTTCCATCTGGCCGTCTGGGCCAATGGTGGACCATCAATTATGAAGGGTTCCTAAACAGGTATGGGTGACATGATGCGCCACTGAAAGCTTGGGATTATGTCAGTGTAATACAATATAGAAGAAGAAGAGAATAATGCAGATCATATAAAAAAGTCTTTGTATGTGTGGTGGACTCAGGTCATGTCCACCTTTCACGTGGGCATGCAAGATCAGCCTCTTTCTCGTGCCTTTTACCAGTATTTGTTGGACCATTCTTTGTTGCTGGTGTGTAGTGCTTGGGGTGACTGAGACCCCTCGGGATTGAGCCTTATTGTCAGTCCCTCCCCACTCCTTTTTGCTTTGTACCTGAGGAGTGTGCCATGTGCATCCCTTTATGCCACTTGGGTACTGGAGCAGGGGAGCCTGGCTTTGTTCCTCCGTTGGGTAAGCCTTTCTTGGTTCTGGATGGGCTTGTGACAGGCATGCGCCTGTTATGATAAAGCTGAGCGGCTGGCAGCATTCACGATGTTCTTGTCTAATTATAGACACTCTCCGACTCCAGAGGCGTGCGATGAGCAGCGGTGGGCAGGGCTGCAGTTATGTGTGCCATGGTCAGGCACACAGCACGCAAGGTCGGCAAGGCGCGGTGTTCACTCGCACCGCTGTGCTGCATAGACACATCCAGCCATCATCGGGTGTGGACAGGGAGGCCCTCCCTCGTCACCAATTTGTTATGGCCTGCACTAGGCCCGGATTACTCTCCCCCCCCTTATCAAAACGTCACAGAGGACAGGAGATAGAGTGCATTGGAACATGCTTTTGGAGCGAAGCCGCAAGCTTTTTATTACCTAGCCCCTTACATCAGGGTCATGCCATTCTCCATACTTCATAGGGGAATCATTCAACCACGCAAGGAGGAGCTCCTCTGGTAATGGAACATCCCCAAACATAACTTATTCCATGAACATCAGGGCTACTGCTGCTGCCTCGACCTAGAATGTGCCTGTGAGGAAACCACCACTCAGCAACTTCCTTCACGGGCAGATCAGGACCCGGAGCCACTACAGAATGAGAGCATGGAGCCAATCAAATGAAAATAGGAGGAGGCGTGACCATCAGCGGTATAGGCCTGGACTGAGGAAGATGGAGAATGAGAGAGAGGCTGCACAGTGGCGAGAATGGGAAGCTGGAAGAACGAGGACAGAACAAGAAGAAGTGGCTGTAAGAAGGCGAAGGGACGGAGGACCAGAGACACTGTACCAAGGACGGCATTGAAGACGATGGTCACAAAGACAGCCACATGGAGACGACAGCAGCTAAGAGAGCGGAGAGTGAGGCCACGACTCAGGGGAGAGGTGGTTTGGATAGGGATGCCACGGCTCCTTCGCAGAGCAGTGGCCCAAGGGAAGTGCACTACTATGGCTGGGGAGTGTTACAGGGGTGGATAGCCGTACGGGAGGTATTGTTGGAGCTATAAATGGGTGTTCTAGCTCTGTGGCACTTTTAGTATAGAGTTGCACCGGGCACTAAAAGCAAATGATTTTTTTTTCCACTGAATGCAGTGCTTTAGATGGGCAGGTACTCTGAATAGAGAGTACCTGCACTTCTATATTTCCATTTAAAGCACTGACTGAATGGATCACATACCTATACAAAGGAGATAAAAAAATTGTGGGTACAAGACTGCACGAGTACATTAAAAAAACAAAAAACAAAACCCATAAACACCAGAAAGTAGAAGAGTCACCCTTATAGACATACAGCACAAAGTGGTGTGGGGGGCAGGTCGTGAGAAGACAGAACACTTGCCTAATCTCTCTCTTTTATCCCCAAGTGTATGTCAGAAGAATCCGGGGGTGGGGGGTCAACTGATAACCATTACACGCACAGGAACCAAGGGACTAGGTGGAAAACAAAGAACTGGGGGAGAAGGAAAAAGAAGAAAAAAACATCCTGCAAAAAATAAACTTCATCAGAGACTCTTTATTAGCAAACCTGTTCCCCAATAAAACAATTATACTTGAGATAAAACATCTTTCCAGAGTCTGTCAATCCATCTTCCTGTTACAGTGCCCTAAAGAAAGCATTCATAGCACTTTCTCCTCCATACAGTAAAGTCTTCAGAATGCTCACACAAGAAAGCCTAACATCCAGTTATATTACGGGCCAGATGCCCTAATTACAACCCTGGCGGTTGGTGATAAAGCGGCAGTAACACCGCCAACAGGCTGGGGGTAAAAAAATTGAATCATGACCACGGCGGAAACTGCCAACACAAACAGCCACTTTAACACACCGACTGCCATGGCGGTAGCAACAGCCAGGCGGAAGACAATGTACCGCCAACAGCATTACAACACGCCTATCTGCCATCTTTTCCGGTGCGGTACCAACGCCATCAAAAGCAGGGTGGAAACAGAACACTTAAGGGTAACGACTCACCTCTTGACACTCAAGGAAGAACCACGAAACCATGGAGCCCGAGCTGCACTTTTTTCCAATGTTGGTGTATCTTCTCATACACCAGGAACACGAATGCCGGCGAAGACGACCACGTGAGTACTGCACCTAGCACACAAGGGAGCGGGGAGGAAAAAGAGAGTGACACACCCATGCAACATGCAACACCCCCACCCCCAACACCATACACACAAACAAATGCAACAACATTACATATTCACCCCATAACCCTCAGGAATAACGCAAGGACAAAAGGAATGGAGAAAAATGAGTGCAATAGTACAGTTTTAGATATATACGTCCTTAAACAATAAAAAGTATGTACAATATATACAAAAGGAGGGACAATGCCCACTCCAAAATGTCCGTGGCCCACTGGGGCATAACACATAGGCCAAGGCCACACTTGACTCCTGCGCCAATATGGAGAGAACACTGCAGGGGCATCAGGTGGAAAACACACAGGCACCTCAGGGGGAGAGGGAATGGGGGGGCACATCAGCTGGAAGATGTTACAACGCCACAGCCTGGTAGGCCTCCATGCCCACTCCTTGGTCCTGGGGAGTGCAAAGCCACAGTCTCTCTAGTGGTGGGTTGCCCACTGCTTGGTTCTGGGGAGTGCAAAGCCACAGTCTCTCTAGTGGGTGGTTTGCCCACTGCTTGGTCCTGGGGAGTGCAAGGCCACAGTCTCTCAAGTGGATGCCTTCTTCCACTTGGTTCTGGAGGGGGCTTGTGCCCAGTGTGCTTCATCCTGGCAAGGAGGGGTTGAGTGGATGCCTTCTTCCACTGGTTCTGGATGGGGCTTTGTGCCCAGTGTGCTTCATCCTGGCAAGGAGGGGGTGAGTGGATGCCTTCTTCCACTGGTTCTGGAGGGGGCTTTGTGCCCAGTGTGCTTCATCCTCGCAAGGAGGGGCTGAGTGGATGCCTTCTTCCACTGGTTCTGGAGGGGGCTTTGTGCCCAGTGTGCTTTATCCTGGCAAGGAGGGGCTGAGTGGATGCCTTCTTCCACTGGTTCTGAAGGGGGCCTTGTGCCCAGTGTGCTTCATCCTGGATGGGGCAAGATCACAGTCTCACACCTGTGTGTCACACCGACAGGTGTTGCAGGGGCCAGGATGCACTGCAGCCCATGTAGTCACCACTACGTACTTCTCGCCGGCGGTGACGGCTGCTCAGTGGATGTCAGTTGCGGTGAAGGTGGCGGTGCTGCCAGTGGTGGTGGTAGCCTCCAGGCCTTCACCTGCACCTCAGAGGGCTGCCCACTGGGCCTGCTGCTGCTGGCAGTGGTGCTGCTGGTGGCGGTGCATGTGGCGGTGCTGGCTGTTGTGCAGGTGGCGGTGCTGGCCGCGGTGCAGGTAGCAGTGCTGGCAGTGGTAGCCTCTAGGCCTTCACCTGCAGCCTCGGACGGCTGAATTGCTATGGCTGGTATTGTGTGCCCCTTCCTGCCCTTGGCAGATGGTGGTGCCTCCGTGCTTCTACCAGCTGGTGTCTTTTTCTTGCCCTTGCTGGCTGGTGGTGCCTCCTTCCCCTTGCTGGCTGGTGTCCCCTTCTTGCCCTTGCTAGGTGGCGGACCCTTCTTGGCCTTGGCAGGTGGTGCTGGCACACTGGCTGTGCTGACGTGTGCCTCCTTGGAGCCTCTCACACCTGCAGTTGCTGCAGAAACCCCGTTGGCTGTGGACTGGGTGGCTGAGGGGCAGGGCTGGGTTCTGGCCACCCTGGCCCGAGGTGAAGGACGGGGGAGAGGGGTAGGGAATAGGTCAATGTTGGTGAGGAAAAGCTTCTTAGGGACACTGGGGTGGGAAGAGGGCAAAGGTTTGGGTGTGGAGGAAGAGAGAGTGGTTGTAGTAGGTGTCAGTCTGCTGTGTTTGGGTGCAGGTGCACGGGCTGGACGCTGTTGTGAGGTAGATGGCTGTTGGGTGTCTGAGTGCTTGTGTTTGTGTACTTCGGGAGGAGGGGTCACAGACACAGTGGTAGAGGACACAGTGGACGTGTGCATGGATGTGGGGGTGGTGACTGCCAGTGAGGGACGTGTAGTGATAGGCGTGCTAGTGATGGAGGTAGTGGATGAGGATGTAGTGCATGCAGGTGTGAGTGGAGACGCTACTGGGAGGGAGGTGGACGAGGAGGAGGAGGGGGACACAGTGGAGGCAGTGGATGTTGGTGTGTCTGCATGTGGATGGTGCTTGTGTGAGTGCCTGTGAGATGAAGTGTGGTGCTTGTGTTTGCCTGAGCCAATTCTGTGTGTTGATTTGGGTGATTACTGGTCTAAAGATGTTCTTGGGATAGGCTGGGGTTGAGGGGATTAGGACTGGGTAGAGGAAGTTGGAGGGGGGAGGCTGGAGACAGGGACAATGGCTGTCATCAGTGAGTTGGCCAAAGCCTGGAATGCTCTCTGTTGGGCTGCCACGCAAGAGTGAATGCCCTACAGGTATGTATTTGTTTGTTGCAAATGCCTTGCTGCACCCTGGGTGGCATTCAGTATGGTTGACTGCTCAACAGAGAAGAATCTCAGGAGGTCAATAGCCATCTCACTGAGGGCAGCAGGGCTGACTCTGGCAGGGCCTGAGGTGCCTGGGGCAAAGAAGATGCCCACCCTCCTGGGTGAGTGGGCACAGGAAACACGCTGAGGGGCTGCTGGGAGGGCAGTGCTGTTACGGGCAGTGGCGGCTGTACCTGTAGTTGGGGTGGGCACAGAGGTGTCCGCCACCGCCAGGGAGCTGCCATTGGAGGAGGTGTTGCTATCGGTACTGTACCCTTGTGTCTCCATCGTGGTGCTCCCCTCGCCCTCTGTCCCACTGGTGCCCTCACCGTAGGTGGATTCGGCCTCCAGGCCCATGCGGGTTGCAGCTCCCTCCGTCGCCTGTGCCTCTGCTTCTCTGCCAGATGATGCTAATGCACACAAGGACACGGTGACAAAACAAAAAGGGGGGGCGAGAGATAGAGGATACACTTGGTCAATGCCAGCAACAACACTACCGTTGGCGTACACAACTCACAGGGAACAGCCCTATGGACTAGGCCATGGACTACCAGTTACAATGCTAGTCACCAGCCCATGGGGTACAATGCCTAACACCATTTGCTGCACACCTGACACCCAGAGGACCCTGCCCAGTAGTAGATGCCCACTAACATTATTGGGGTTGGAGTGCATCTGAGCTTGGCCATCATTGAATATACCCTGCCATGTTCGCCCTGGCCAAGGGGGACCCACAGCCCACATCTCCCACCCAGGTAATACCTCAACGCTCTCAAAGTCATGATTCTGAATCTGAACTCACCCCCTTGTGGCTGCTGTGATGCCTTCAAGTGACCATCAAACTCCGGATAGGCCACGCCAGGATGCGGAACATCAGGGGGGTCAGGGTACAACGGGCACCCCTTCCTCGTTGGGAGGCCGGCCCCAGCTAGGCCTCCGCCATCTTCCTTGCCCAGCGGCGCAGGTCCTCCCACCGTTTGCGGCAGTGGGTGCTCGGCCTTTCAAAGACCGCCAGGGTCCGCACCTCCTTGGCGACGGCATGCCAAATACCCCTTTTCTGATGTGCACTGACATGCAGAAAAAAATACAGCAGAAAAGGTATAAGTCATACAGTCCGGACTGTTATACTCATGGCCCACCATATCCCCCATCCCTTTACGCACATACATTGACCACCAGCCATTCAGCACTCTGCCCAGGACCCCTCAGACCCCCCCCTACACGAGTCCTACACACACAGCAATCCATACATTAATGCCCCACGCATCATGGTCACAGTGTACTCACCTGTTTGTCAGGAGGACCATAGAGTAAAGGGTACTGGGGTAGGACCCCATCCACCAGTCTCTCCAACTCCTACGAATTGAAGGCAGGGGCCCTTTCCCCAGGCACTCGAGCCATTGTCGCTTCCATACACAGGTCACAGCAGCACTTGCAGTGAAGGTCCTCTCCTGTTGAAGGTCAGGTAACAAGTGAGTGAACAGGTAGAAAATGGCGGTCACGTCCACGGCGGTGCATACCGTCACCATCGGCGTACATCGCCATTGGCTCCTGGAACCCATGGGCCCCAATGATAACCAATGCGGTGTTGCGTGGCGGTCGCCGACCGCCTACCGCAACGGTGCACAACGCAAGCGGAATTACCTCATTTCCACTGGCTCTCCTCACAGGTCAGGCAGCCACCATTTCAGGTGGGCACAGGCCATGGCACCTAACTGTGTCACAGCAGACATTGACACACCAACTGACTTATAAGTTCACATACTGTTTCTGTAAAGCAAAAATGTCATAGTAATGTTGAAATATGTGTGAATATGACCTTCTGCACACTGTTTTTCACCCTAGAGTTCAACCACTGAGGATGAGTAGGAGATGGAGACAACCCCCTGTGTACAGACCCCTGGTGGACCTGGCGACAATGGAGGACAGGCACATTATTCTGACCTATAGACTTGATAGGGCCACAATCCAAGAATGGTGTGCCCAATTCGAGCCAGACCTGATATCTGCTATCCGCCACCCCACAGGTATCCCCCCTCTAGTGCAGGTCCTGTCAGTGCTCCATTTCCTGGCAAGTGGTTCCTTCCAAGTGACAGTGGCCATGGCATCAGGGATGTCACAGCCTATGTTCTCAAATGTGCTGACCAGAGTGGTGTCCGCCCTGATGAAACACATGCGCAGCTACATCGTATTCCCCCAGGTGGAGGATTTGGCCACAGTGAAGGCTGACTTCTATGCACTGGGACACATCCCCAACATCATTGGTGCCATTGATGGTACACATATTGCATTTGTCCCCCCCCCCGGAGAAATGAACAAGTAGTCAGAAATAGAAAAACCTTTCACTCTCTGAATGTGCAGATGGTGTTTGGCGGACCGGTACATCTCCCATGTCAATTGAAAGTATCCTGGGTCTGTGCATGATGCCTTTATATTGAGGGATAGCAGCATCCTATAAGTGATGTCTCAACTCCAGAGGCACCAGGCGTGGCTAATAGGTGAGTCCGTGGTCCCCACCTAATTGATGTAGGTATATGGGTGTCGGTTTGTCCCTAAGGGTGAGTGTCTGGCTAACAGGTATCCCTCGATATTTGCAGGTGACTCTGGTTACCCCAACCTCTCATGGCTGCTGACCCCAGTAAGCAATGCCAGAACAAGGGCAGAGGAACGTTACAATGAGGCACATGGGCGCGAACATGGAGGATTATTGAGCGAACCTTTGGCCTCCTGAAGGCCAGATTCCTGTCCCTCCATCTGACAGGTGGATCTCTATACTACTCACCCAAAAAGGTGTGCCAGATCATTGTTGCATGTTGCACAACCTGGCCTTGAGACGCCAGGTGCCTTTTCTGCAGGAGGATGAGACTGGGTATGGTCATGTGGCAGCGATGGAGCCTTTGGACAGTGATGAAGAGAAGGCATAGAAAGAAGATGTGGACAACAGAACTACACTAATTCAACAGTACTTCCAGTGACACACAGGTAAGACACTGTAACATCACTTTCCATTGCAGTTTTGTGTTTGACATTGAACATGGCAGCCTGATTTCCGTATTTCTATGGCCACTCACTGTACCCTTTGGCATCTCTATTTTCAGATCTGTGTGCCCCACTCTGGCTCCTGGTGTGTTTACTGCTGCCCACTACAGGTCATACCTATGTAAATATTACAGTACATTTGAATTGCAATGTTTTCAGGTTGTGAAACTAATACATATGTCAAACAATTGACTCCATATTTGAATTTGTTCCAAGGGTGTTTATTTAGGTGCTAATAAGTGGAGGGGGTATTGCAATGGGCTGGGGTGATGGTGGAGGAAAGTCCAGGGTAGAGTCCAGTCTATTTGTATCACGGGTGCATTGTCCAAGGGGGCATAGGAAGTGGAGCAATGGTAGTTCAAGGTGGACAGGGTGACAGAGTGGGACACAAGGGTGACAATCAGGAGAGTCTTATTTCCTGGCAGGGGTCTTGGCAATGTTCTCTGGCTTCTGCCTGGATGGCAGGGACTGTTTGTGGGGTGGTTCTCCTTCTGCAGGGTGTGGGGTGCTGGTGGCCTGTTGTTCCTGTGGCGGGGCCTCCAGTCCCATAGTGTAGGCGGAGGTGGATGGCTGTTCTTCGATGTGGCTAATGTCAGGGGCCCGTTGGTGTGCCACTGCCTCCCTCATGGTGTTGGCCATGTCTGCCAGCATCCCTGCAATGGTGACGAGGTGCTGACCAGGGTGGTGTGGATGCCCCTTAGGTTTTCCCTCATTCCCTCATCCCCAGGTACTGTCCCTCCTGCAGCCGCTGGATCTCCTGCAACTTGGGCAGAATCTGGCCCATGGTCTCCTGGTAATGGTGGTATGCTCCCAGGATGTTGGAGAGTGCCTCGTGGAGAGTCGGTTCCCTGGGCCTGTCCTCCCCCTGTCGCACAGCAGTCCTCCCAGCTTCCCTGTTGTCCTGTGCCTCTGTCCCCTGAACCGTGTGCCCATCGCCACTGACCCCAGGTCCCTGATTGGCCTGTTTTTGTGGGGTTGCCTGGGGTCCCTGTAGTGGTGGACACACTGCTGATTGACGTGTCCCGGGAGAGTGGTATGGGCCCGCTGGGTTGGTGCTGTTGTGGTGTTTCCTGAGGGGGAAGGCTCTGTGGTGGGTTGGGACTGTGCCTGGGTACCCGACTGTCCAGAGGTCCCTGATGGACCAGGTTGACATCGTGATCCAGGCGTGCAGAGCTGCTGTCATCACTGTGGGCCTCTTCCCGGGGGGGACTGGATGTGGCTGGCACCTCCTCTCCGATGATGTTGAGTGGGGGTCCTGTGGGGATGTAAATGCAGTGTTATTGTTTCTGCGTGTGCCATCTTGTGCATGGGTATGTGTCCCTCTATGGTTGTTATTAGCAAGGTAGCTTTGGCTTGTATGAGTTGTGATTGGTTTGGCTAAGTGATTGTCACTAGTGTGCATGCTGTGGTGATGGGTGTCCATGCAGGTCTGTGATGGGGGTCCATGTATTGGTGTTGCATGCAGGGCTTGGTATTGGGATGGGTGGGTTGTGATGGTGGGGTATATGTGAGGTGATGGGGGTGAGGGTAGGGGTTGTTGTTGGTGATGGCATGCAGGTAGGGTGGGGGATAAAGTAGTAAGGATTTGACTCACCAGAGTCCAGTCCTCCTGCTACTCTTGCCAGGCCCTAGGGATGCATGATCGCAAAGACTTGCTCCTCCTATGTTGTTAGTTGTGAGGGAGGAGGTGGGGGTCCACCGCCAGTCCTCTGTACAGCTATCTGGTGTCTTGGAACCACGGAACGCACCTTCCCCCGTAGGTTGTTCCACCTCTTCCTGATGTCATCCCTTGTTCTTGGGTGCTGTCCCACGGTGTTGACCCTGCCCACGACTCTCCGCCGTAGCTCCATCTTCCTTGCTATGGATGTCTGCTGCACCTGTGATCCGAATAGCTGTGGCTCTACCTGGATGATTTCCTCCACCATGACCCTTAGCTCCTCCTCGGAGAACCTTGGGTGTCTTTGTGGTGCCATGGGTGCAGTGTGAGTGGTATGTGTGAGGGTGTGTGGGGTGATGTGTTGGGTTGTGTGCTGTGAGGTGCGTGGATGGTGTATGGGTGAAGGTGTTTTGTGGCTCAGATTCAGTGGGTGCTCCTGGCTTGTCTCTCTCTCACTTGCCAAAATCTTTGGGTCGTAAAGGGTTGTGGGTTATGTGAGTGTGTGTTTTATATTGGTGTTGGTGTGGTGTGTCTATGTATGTCAGGTGTGTGTAGTTTGAATTGTCCAATGTGGTGTAATTTTGTATGTGTGTGTGTATTTTGAGCGCAGTGGTGTGTACCGCCAATGGTTTACTGCGGTTGAATGACTGCTGCAGTGATTTGTGGGTCATGATGCAGTTGGCATATTTCTGTTGGCGTAAAGGTGTGGGTTTTGGCACCGCCAGTTTATCACTGACGTTTGGGCTGGTGGACTTGTGTGTGTGTCTGTATAGTGGTGGATTTCTATGTGTGGGTCATAATACGGGTAGCGGTATACCGCCGCGGTCGCGGTATGTTGGCGGCAATCAGCATAGCGGTAAGCAGCACTTACTGCCAATGTTGTAATGAGGGCCAAAATGTCCAATCTAAAATAAAACAATAATATAATTGCAGTGAGTGGTCATTTTGCTTGAGTTGAGGGACATCCTCGATCCTCCCACTGTGGCAGTATAGATGCTCTTTGGGTATACAATCCAAAGAAGAGGGTGAAGTGGTGAGTGATTGGCGCTCCTACTTCTAACAATTATAACTTAACATAACTCAATTGACACGGTGCACAGAGACTCAGGTAACCACCCTCCAAATGTTACCATCACGATATCCCGAAGGGATATCTTAACAATGTAATAAAGAGTAATGGCACACATGCGATAACACAACTTTAAGTAGATCAAAAAAAAAAAAACACTAACATCAGTCAGAGTATTATACACACTACATCTATCTGAAAAGGCACCAGAAGTTTATCATTATATAAATTTATTACTCTCATATAAGATTCTGAAATACCCAAAATCATATACACTGTATACAGCCATAAATGGCAATCAATTACAAAGCCTATATGTAGTCATTAGTACACAAATTGATACAAGAAAAAAAGAAATCTATATATGCATTTCAATGTCAACTTCATTGTTTATATACACAATCACATAATTAATCTAATTAATATAACTGCCTAAACCAAAGAAAGCTCCCTATTTGTTGGTCCGTCGTCGCATTTCAATGTCAACTTCATTGTTTATATACACAATCACATAATTAATCTAATTAACATAACTGCCTAAACCAAAGAAAGCTCCCTATTTGTTGGTCCGTCGTCAACACGTGTTTCATCCGGGGGAGTACCCCTAGGATTTCCTCAGGACTTCCTTGTGAGATACAGATCCATCCAATGTTTCCTAAAACAATATTACCATACCACACAAATCAATTACTGATTCTCCTATTCATGCATACCCTAATTATGGACTTCAAAAAAAAAATTTTTTTAAATTAAAAAAAAATTTATTAAAACAATCATGTGAGTTGGTGAGAACCATGCAAATCTCCACCAAAAATAGGTGATGTTTCAATTTCTATCTAAAGTGAACACATCATTTCATAAATGTTTCGCCCTATCATGCTCTGAACCGTGTAGTGATACATAAAACAAGTGCAGCCTCACTATAATACACATTAAGATCCTATTTAGTGCCAAAAAATAAATAATATAAGTTACAAATAAATAAAATTAATTTATGATAGAATCAAAAATAATTATGAATATAAATAAGTGTCGTGCTCTTCATTTACTCAGAAGGACCCAATTATGCTGCATTATAACCCCCACAAAAAGAGGTGTGCCCCCCAGTTTATTTAGATTTTACCTTATTAGCTCGATTATACTCAAATTTCTTTTAATGATCCAGAGTGCCTCTTGATTCTCGAAGTAGAGTATAGTACTGTGTAAATACGATAAAAGTAAAATATTTCAATTGTTCAACAATTTATAACGTGTTTATGATGTTCATATAATCTCCAAGTAAGCTTACCAGTTCGCATTGTGAATTTAAATTAATTCTAGAACCTCTCTCCACTTATTATTAGCGAATGCACCTATTTTGAAAATTAGCACCAATTAAATACTATCCTAAAAATTCAGAGTCTCAATTTACCTTTTGCATTATCCAAATATCGGCGAGTACGCTTCCAATTAGTTAAACCGAGTTGCTATCGTGCGTCCATTTTAAATGCCTCGGACGCTACAGCAAAATAGAAAACGGACTATCGCGAACCTAATCGGCTTTGCTATAAACATAAATGATGCACTTACATCTTGCGATCTTTCGATTAGTTAAACCGAGTTACTAACGTGCGTCCATTTTAAATACCTCGGACGCTACAGCAAAATAGAAAACGGACTAACGCGAACCTAACCGGCTTTGCTGTAGATATAAATGATGCACTTACATCTTGCGATCTCTCTTTTCTAATTGGCAATAAAAGGATACTAGATATCAAAAACGGACTGCATTAACTACAAATGAGTCCAAGAAGAAAAGCAACCACATTAATCTAGTCATTACATCATACTAGGAGCCAATTCCATTCTATATACGCTCTATATCTATATACTTACAGTTGCCTGTCACTCATTCTACTGTATATAATTGAAATTATTTACTTACTTTTACAAATGGTTGCCTTATAAAATATAATAAAAATAAAAATAAAAATAAATGAAAATAAAAATAATAATAAAATTTCAACTTGTGAGGAGATATGAAACCACATAAACTGTTTTGTGTCAATCTTCACTTAAATTAATCCTCCAATTAACACTAAATATGTTGAGTATACCACAATTATTTCAAAACATAATATTTTATATATCCTTAATCCTAATTAGTTCAGTATAGATTTGTTTACCGGGACTTTATTTGTTACTTCTCCCCAAGAAAATATTCAATCTCATGATCTGTATTTAATCCTTGTTCAACCGCTCCTAACTTCATGATCCACAGCGATTCTCTTCTTCTCAAGGCTAATTCTCTATTACCTCCCCGTGGGTTCTTTTCACAATGTTCAAAACCAAAAAACTTAAAGTCTTTGTGTGCCCCTTGTGCTTTGCATATCATCATATGCAAGGCTATCGGGTAACGTTCATCTAGTTGTTTTATTGCCCTCCAGTGTTCCGAAATTCTCGTCTTAAGTGGGCGTATCGTGCTACCCACATATATCTTCTCACATTTGCAAACAAGCATATAAATTACGAATTTTGTGTTGCAATCTATATGTGATTTTATATATACTTTACTTCCTCTTCTATCAAGAAACTCCTTCTTAGAATGCCATGCCCATTTACACATTGCACGTGAACCGCATTAAAAAAAACCACGATTATGTGCACTAAGCCAATTTGCCTTAGTTTCCTCTGGTATGTAACTTGGACTTAAAATACTGTGGAGGGTGTTTCCCCTTCTAAACGACACCTCTGGTCTCATACCTATATATTTCTTGAGCACCTCATCTTGAGTCAGTATTGGCCAATGTTTTTTCATTATTTTCAAAAGTTTCTGAGAAACTTCCGTGTAATCTAAAACAATCCTCAATCTCCGAGCACTATTCCTCTTGACCTCCTCATTCTTTTGAGTTGTTAGTGACAGTGTCTGTGAACGGGAGGTTTTAAGAGCCTTATTTCGAGATTTAATTATGTTGTTATCCGAGTAACCTCTCACTTTAAATCTATGCTCCATATCAACAATGGTATCATAAAAATCACAATCCCTACTACAAATCCTTCTCGCTCTGATCATCTCACCCAGCGGTATAGCCTCTATTTGGTGTGGTGGGTGTGAGCTTGACGCATGCAATATAGTGTTGCAGGAAGTGCTTTTCCGAAAAAGTCTACTTTCTATCCTATTGTTCTCCACAAACAATTCTACATCTAAAAATTCTATTTTGAACTCACTATACTTATATGTAAATTTTATATTCACATCATTTTCATTAAGGTAATCACAAAAGGTTTCCAACGTTACTGCATCCCCTGTCCATATCATAAGACAATCATCAATATATCGCCCCCAATAGGGGATATATGAGTGCCAATTCGCCGCTCTTGAGCCCCAAACCCAATTTTCCTCGAACCATCCCATAAACAAATTAGCATACGATGGTGAGAATTTCGAGCCCATCGCTACACCCTGTTTTTGTCTAAACCAACTTTGTTTGACCAAAAAATAGTTGTTATTGAGTATAAGATCAATCATATCCAGCAACATGTGTGTATGTTCTAATAGGCTCGCCGATCTCTTGTTTAGAATGTATTCTAATGCTTTCAAGCCCCAATTATGTTGAATACTAGTGTAGAGAGCTGTCACATCTAACGTAACCAAAAACATCCCTGGTTCCCATTGGATATCTGACAATAGACTCAGTACATGTTTCGTGTCATTTATGTGTGAAGGTAAATTATTAACAAACGGTTGTAAAAAAACATCGACAAATTCTGACAGCCTCTCAGTAGGCCCTCCTATGCCCGAAACTATCGGTCTCCCCGGTGGAAATTTGGATTGTTTATGAATTTTCGGTAATGTGTACAGACATGGGTATTTGGGACGAAATACTTGTAGATACAGAAATTCTTCTTCATTCAGTAAATCTTTATCTCTCCAGTTCCTTAACATTCTATTGATTTTCCCTGTCAAAGCTGACATTGGATTATACGAAAGTTTCTCATAACATGCAATATCATTTAATTGTGTGCTCATTTCCAACTCATAATCTGTACGGTTCATTACCACTATGTTCCCTCCCTTGTCCGCTTTTTTAATAGTTAAGTCCACATCTGATTTCAAAGTCTTTAGTGCCTTGTATTCCTCTTGTCTCAAATTTGATCTTCTCCATTGTACCTTCTTCGTTTCTTCTTTATCCAAATCATTCCAAACTAATCTAAAAAATGTTTCTATATTACTGTCCATAGTTGATTTGGGTACCCAAGTTGATCTTCGTTTTAAACCACTCGCAATATGTTTGTCCGGAGAGATACTTAGATCTTGTAAGATTGAAGACGTGGTTATTGGATCTCCCTCATAGTCTGTGATTGTCATTAATGTTACAGTGTCATAAACATCCTGAATCGACAATTTGCTCAATGCTCCTATTCCAATTGGAGACTTTTCTATATCAATTGCACGTGATTCAAAATATCTCTTAAGTTTCAATTTCCTTATAAATTTGAATAAATCAATTTTAGATTGACATACATTGCCCTTGACCGCTGGACAAAAACCAAGTCCTTTATTCAAAAGTGATAACATCTCCAAGGAAAGTTGCTTATCTGACAAATTGACCACATTATTCTCTGATTCAACATTTATGTCTATGTCTTTTTGTCCCGTGACCTTGTTTTCATGCCCACATAGGTGTCGCCCTTGGTTACCTCTTTTTCCTCTCCGTGTCCTCCTACCCAATTCCTTTTCTGATTTATCTCCCAATTGCCTTGCTTTATTCTTTTCAATTCTTGTAAAAAACCTACTGCTTGCGAGTCAGGTCCCAAATGTACATCTCTAGTCTCAATATCACTACTGTCTGTCACTAAACTACTTCTAGAGGTAGATGCTGAGTCTATCAAATTATTAGGTTCCGCTGTGGAAGCTGCACTCTTTACCAAGTGGTCATATTTACGTGAAAACGTAAACACTCTACCATTAAGATAATCTAGTTCGTCCCTCTTCAATTTCCTGGCTTTTCTTTGCTTAATGTCCTCTTGGTATCTCATTATCACATCATTTAAGATAACATAATTTTTATCTGTCGCCTCCTTTAAGTTTAACTCACTAATTTCTTTTTCTAATTTTTCTATATCTGCTTGTAATTTAACTACTTTTCTCTCATAATTTTCTATTAAGATATCCATCAACTTCATTGAGTTAGATCTGAGTTCTTCTTCCCATCTTACCAACAAATCCGCATCTAAGTCTTCATAAGTGGGGAAAATGTGTGACCTCAATCCCCTGGGAATTCTATCCAATTTTCTATATTGTCTTAGTGTGGTTGCATCCCACCACCTAGACATTTCATTTTTCTTCATCCTCTCCAACCTGATAAATGTATCCTTTAGGCCTTCCTTACTTTTACGGTTCCCACCAGTAGTTGCTTGTTTCACTGAACATCCACTGTCTAAGCTCTTGAAAAGTTCCTCTGCTACCTTCAATCTATCTTCCATTTTGTCGAATATAATTAAATTGGTATCCCCTTAGGAGTATGGTGCAGCCCACTCACTTCCAACTAATATAATCCAAAGAAGAGGGTGAAGTGGTGAGTGATTGGCGCTCCTACTTCTAACAATTATAACTTAACATAACTCAATTGACACGGTGCACAGAGACTCAGGTAACCACCCTCCAAATGTTACCTTCACGATATCCCGAAGGGATATCTTAACAATGTAATAAAGAGTAATGGCACACATGCGATAACACAACTTTAAGTAGATCAAAAAAAAAAAAAAACACTAACATCAGTCAGAGTATTATACACACTACATCTATCTGAAAAGGCACCAGAAGTTTATCATTATATACATTTATTACTCTCTTTGGGTATACAGCTAGCCCTCCCTGCTAATCGTTTTAGACAGTGACCAATCTGCCTTACTTAGGTACAGGTCACATTCTGAAGCAAATCCCTGAATGTGGCAGGACGGAAACTCTGGAATAACGTACCCACAGAAAACAGTCCTTGAATGACTTACACATCCTTCAAAAACTGTAAAACAATTGCTACTCTCCAAACAATATTTATCCATTAATGCTACTTCAGAAAGCGAATCACTCACACTGGCCCTCCTGCATCCTTTCTAGTGTTGTCACGCCCATGATACCTCAACCAAATGATCCTATTAACAGTGGCGGCCCGTCCTTTAGGGCGGAGGGGCCACGCCTCCCCACCTTTTGCCCCCCATGAAGAGTGTCTGTCAGGCTGAACAAAGGTCAGCCTGACAGACACTCTTCATGTTCAGGTCAGGCAGCCAGGAGCAGACATGCGCGATTTGCGCAGACTTCTGGCTGCTTGAGCTGAACTTTGCTGGGCTGAGGAGATCACAGCTCCTATGGGCGTGACCTCCTCGGCCCAGCAAAGGTGCCTCGAGGCCCTCCCCTGGGTGACAAGGAAGGCGTCACCAATTGACACTCTCCCTGGGCGCTTCAGTTTAAGCCCTGAAGTGCTCAGGGCGAGTGTCAATCAGTGACACTTTGTCACAGAGTGGGGTGGGGTCAGTAGTCTCACTGACCCCATCCCACTCTGTGACAAGGCAGGGACTGCTGCCTTCCCTCATTGGCTGCCCTAATGTCAGCCAATGAGGGAAGGCAGCAGTCCCAACCCTCCTGGGACCTGGAGGCCGAAGGTAAGTGGGTGTGTGTGTGTGTAAGTGTGTTGTTAATGGATGTGCGTGCATGTGTGTGTGAAAGAATGAGTGTGTGTGATGTTTTAAAATGAATGTTTGGTGCGTGTGTGCATGTTTGAATGGTATGAGTGTTGTTAAAGGATGTGCTTGCGTGCGTGTGTGTCTGTGTGTGAAGGAATGAGTGTGTGTGTGTGCCCTGCTGCCTTCCCTCATTGGCTGAAAGCCAATGAGGGAAGGCAGCAGTCCCAACCCTCCTGGGACCTGGAGGCCGAAGGTAAGTGTGTGTGTGTATGTGTGTGCTGTTTCAAATTGAATGTTTGGTGCGTGCGTGCATGTTTGAATGGTATGAATGTTGTTAATGCATGTGCGTGCGTGTGTGAAAGAATGAGTGTGTGTGATGTTTTAAAATGAATGTTTGGTGCGTGCGTTCATGTTTGAATGGTATGAGTGATGTTAATGGATGTGCTTGCGTGCGTGCGTGTCTGTGTGTGAAGGAATGAGTGTGTGTGTGTGCACCACCCGCCCCCCTCCCTCCTAATGCTGCCGGCCGCCACTGCCTATTAACGCTCCAACTTCCTACAAAACAATAGCGCCCATCTGCCTATCAGTATCTCACAATCACCTCTCCACTGTTTCAGTATGTCCAGATGCCTCTCCTACTCGTTTTCTACACCCCCAGTTTACCTCCTATTTGTGCTCTCCCCGTCTTTAAACCGATTGCAGCAATACTTGTATACTACTCTTAGCATTTTACTTGCACCATATGTCTCTCTGTCCATGCGCTTACCTCTTATAAACAGATTGATCCAATAAGATTTGTATTATTTACTATTGTGAAGGTTTAAGTTGCTACCTGGAGAAACTGATTTCTCTGTCACGTTTGTTTGCTTTACCTGGAAGCTGGACTCCTGGCTTTTGCTGTACATCGAAAATGGTAATAAATAAACACCAGGTAGATGTTTTTAAAGCAAACTTTATGCAGGGAACTTCCATGGTTGCATTTTTTATTTTAAAATCCATTTAGCCCTCGCTGTGAAGTCTTCATTTCATCACGAACTTCTTCAGGTGTTCGTGGTGGAATTTTCGATGATCCGATGTCTTTTGGAGCACTGGTCTTAGAAGATGAAAACACATGATTTCTGGTTTCAGTCAGCATTGCTTACATACACTTGCCCCTGTTAAAAAACCCACTTTCGTATTTCAAATGCTTATTATACGAAAAACATAACTTACATAGTACAAGTGAACTGTGAATACAGATACGTATACATTGGCAACCAATTGAACTATGTTAGTGAGGCAAAAACAGAAATGACTGATTGCATTAATAAGCAATGCAGCCACCTAGTGGCACAGATTAGATAAAGGCATTAGAACTAATACATATCATACTTGATCTGGAAGTGTTGTTTATGGAGGAATTGCTCACTGAAACACTATGGGGGGGATTTACAAACATTTTGCGCCTGGTTATTGTCACAAAAGTGTTTTTGTTTCCTCATTTACTTTCCAGTGCAAAATTTGTTCTGCGCTGCAAATTCCCTAAATGCAACGCAAAGCAGGGCAAATCACTGCTTTGCTTTACTTTTTGCCGAGGGGGCGTTACCTGGGCGTTCCCATGCAACCACCCATGCCTTCTGATGCAAAACCATATCTACGAACAATAGTAGACAGGGTTTTGCACCAAAAGTTAACACCATTTGAAACCAGTTGTTAAAATGAGAAATATTTTGATTTCTCTGTTCTTTGCTGCACTGTGCAGCACACATACAAGGTAAGAAATGTTTTAAAGTATGTCTAAGCATAGTATTTTGCACTGGAAGGATACCATTCCAGTACAAAACATATGCTACTCATGCACACACCCTTGCACTATGGTGCAAAGGTGTGTGCCTGGCGCACGGCAGCTGAAATGAGTGCCGGCACTAGGGAGAGGGGGAGGGGAGTGCCATATCTTTGTAGATACGGCAGTCTCCTGCTCCCTCCCTGTTATGCAATGCAGTGCAGCCTTTGTGGCTGCTGTGCAGTGTTGCCTGGCAGTTTTGTAAATCTGGGCCTATGAAGTCTAGTTAGTGGGAACACAGCATGTTTGAATGGTTCCTAAGTACTTCTGGAGTTAGGCCTCTGTATTAGGAATCACTTTGGCTGGAAAATCTTCATCACTTTTGCAGGTGCAGTAAACTTCAGTTTGCCAAACACGATAGGTGTTAGTGACAAAGTATCAAATAGTCTTCTTGAGACAAAAAATATCAAGCTGCCTGACGGTACTCTGCTGCATGAAGGCGTGCCATGGGTGGGACGTGGGTGTGCCCACGAGTGGCGGCTGGTAATTTTAGGAGGGAGGGGGCGGGCGGGACACTCAGGCACAGATGCACACAAACTCATTCATTCACACATGCATGCACACACAACACTCATTATCAAGTATTAAAACATGCAGGCATGCACTTAACATTGATTTAAAAAAGAAAATCACGCCCACACTCACCTTCAACTCTGCCTCAAAGGACCCAGGATGGTTGGGACTGTTGCCTACCCTCACTGGTTAACCTAAGATCAGCCAATGAGGGAAGGCAGCAGTCCCAACTCGTCACATAGTGGGATGGCGTCAGTGAGACTGCTGACCCCACCCCATTCTGTGATGAGTTGTCAATGACTGACATTTCGCCCTGGGCACTTCAGGGCTTAAAACTGAAGAATCCAGGTCCTAAGCAATCAGTGATGTTCCCCCTCGTCATGAGGGGGAGGGCCTCGAGGCATCTTTGCTAGGCTGAAGAAGTGACGCTCACAAGGCTGTGACTTCTTCAGCCCAGCAAAGTTCAGCTCAGGCAGCCAGGAGTCTGTGCATTGCGCATGTCTAGCTCCTGGCTGCCTGGCCTGACAATGAAGAGTGTCTATCAGGCTGACCTTTGCTCAGCCTGACAGACACTCTTCTTGAGGGGCAAAAGGTGGGGGAGGGGGGCTGGCCACTCAGCTCTAAAGGACGGACTGCGCCTGGTGCCCATGCATCCACCCATGGATTCTGACACACTTCCCAATTTACCAACATTGGTAGATGTGGGAATGCTTCAGAATTGTACGTCTCCCACCCAGAGGCGCAACAAGGAGAAATATATTTATTTCTCCTTGTTGTTTCCTCTTTCGAAGTTGCCACATTCTGCAGCATACTTAAAAAGTGGAAAATGCCTCTGACGTTTGCTTTTGTGCAGGAAGGTACCCCTTCCTGCACAAAAACAATCCTGCCTGCAGGGCACGGATCCGTGCACCATGGTGCAAGGGGGCCTGTGTTGATGCTAGGCAGCAGTTTGTGCGCCAGCTCAGGCAGAGAGCAGGAATGGTCCGTATAGTGTTAAATACAGTGCATTCCTGCCCTCTCCCATTTAATGCAGCGCAGCAAAATGGCTGCTCTGTTACATGAAATATTGCTAAATATGTGTCATAGTTTAATGATCTCAAGCGGCAACACTATCTCAAATATTTCTTTCTCCTAGCAGACCCATGCAATATTCGCATTATTCAAGAAACAATATAGGATTTCGTAAAGTGGCAAACACACAGAGGACCATTTGCCACCCCAGTCATGGACCCTGTGAAGACCACCTGGCACCAGGAGCAAACTCTCTCAGTTAGAAAGTTGGTCCATACATTGTCTTTCAAATGTTCTGTCACTTCCCCGATGGCTGACTGATCCCCTTTCACACCGGTCACACCCACTTTAACAATCAACTTATCAGATTCCTCTCCTCGCTGACTGTAAGGTCCTTTGAGTTTTGCAGCCTTTTCGCTAGGTTCATGCTACAGAAATAACAAACGCACACGGGAAATGAACAGGCGCTCTATTAATAACATGGAGATATTCGTTCATTGTGAAAAAAAGATAGATGATCTCCGAATAGTTTCGATTTAAGTTGCAGGCATTTTAAAGGAAATTCATCAATCAGTCGGTACTATTCTGTCCAATCGCTATATTCTGGCAAAGTCTTTAGGCAAAATTGAAATACTTTGCATATGAACCCAGAAATTGGCCTACGCATTCAGGGAGCACTGAAAAGCTCCATATCCACTAAGATGAGGCAGCGCTCTTCAGCTCTCTCACAGCGCTGGCACACTTTAGGCTGCCTAGCCCACACTCACGCACTCTTGCACCATGATGCAAAGGTGCCGAAGTTATGGGCAGGATTGCATTTAAATAAAATTATTGAGCAGTGCAAGATATTCACATATAAACATCTCAGTAAACACATTTAATCAAGAATGTTTTTACAGCTTGTAGTCGAAAGATCAACACCCTTCCATTAAATAACCGTTAATAAAAAACATCTCAATTCAAATCACATTAACCATGAGAACAATATCCATAATGATAATTAAAATGCTGTTTCACAACTCAAACATTTTTACATTAGAACCAATGATTGCAAATTATATTTTTCTCAGTTATAAAGTGCAATTTGTTAGAAAATGATGCATACATACAGTATATCACGCTCAACTTAAGCCGGCCTCATATAAATTAGATACATTGAGGCTAATAAGCTTTCAAATGCCCTGAAATCTAGAAGAAGCTACTAATATCTAATTAGCCCTTGGTTAAAGTGCTGTTGCATAGTAAACATAATAACATATCCTTGCATCTCAATAAAGATTCTATTTTTAAAAAAACAGAAGAATCCCAAAATTGAGATACCTGGGTAAACTAGTTAACAAAGTGCTTTGTGCTAGGAACATTCGAAAGCCCTCCAAATTGCAATACTTATTTTAAGACTCTAATTTAGACACGCATGTGAATATTCAAATGATCTCATTTGAGTCACCTTCAAACACCCATGTTCCGGAGTAGGTACATTTTTTGATTTCCAATGCTGTAATATCAAAGACCGGGCAACAGCAATGGCAATACAAATAAAATATTGGACATATTTGCATGATATATTTAAATTACATGAATACTCAAACAATACTAATGTTGCCTCTTGTCTTGGAACTGAGATTCCAATAACTTTACTTAAGTCTTGAAACATTTCAACCCAGAATCATAAAGTGCTGAGCATATGAAGCCAGCCCCCCCAGGAACATTTATTTATTTGACATCTAGAAAACTGCTCTCAAATTGCTGTAGACATCCTGTGGAGGGCTTTAGGGTGGTAATAAGCCAGCCATTGTGCCAGCATTCTTTTAAAATAGCCGCCTTATGGGATTATATCCCCGATCCGAGATAATCAGCCTTTCGCCTAGTTGGCATACGTATAAATTTCATCTAAAATTCAGGAATCAATGCTGAAGACGAATCTGACGCAAAACCCTATACCAATTTCCAACCCAAACCAGTTTGTTCTTAACCAATAGCATCCTCACTGTATACGTCCCATTAGTCATTTCTGTATAATTAGCTGCCAAAAACTGGATTCCTGGAGACAGCTGAAAGGAAGTGGCAGAATTTATTTCCCTGACTGTAATGCAATTTCCACACAGGTTCTCCTCCTTTGGCTAATAATAAAATCACCTATTAAGCAAAATTCTTGGTGTTCCCCATTGCCGAACAAGGCTTGTATATGGACAGGCCCATATATTTTAAATTCTTCAGGGACAAAAAAGCATGCAGGGGGAACACTCCATACCCTGAAGAATTATTTAATATGAGACTCCTTTGAATGTAAAACTTTATATATATTCTTTTTTGGAAGCTTAGCAATTAAAAAAAAAAAGTCAGCAAACTAATTTTGGATTCTTTTAAGATTTGAATCAGCCAAACAATTATCAGAAGATTCTGTTTCATGCATGGTTCTTACGAGAGAGTCTAAAAGAGATGCCTGATACTAAACCTGTAGATGGGGTAGGTCCAGTCCTCCCTGATCCTTACCTAATTGTAAAACTGGAAGTTGGACTCATAAGATGTTTGTTATTCCATATACATTTTCTGAAAAGCGAATCCACCTCTTTAAAACAACAGCAGTTGATTTTTATTGGGACACTGGCAAACGGAAATATGAACAATCGTAAAATTTACATTTTAGTTAAGGAGATACATCCAATGATGGTTAATTGAATCAAGGTCCATGTATTCAACAACTCTTATTTTCTTTAAATAGTTGTATGTAATTAAGATGAAACAAATCCGCAAAGTTGGATGCTATAGCAATCCCAGGATAATTAATTGGATACTGGTGAATTAAGTGTTGTTGAAGACATTGGGACACAGTTCCTGTCTCTGCATTAAATAACAAAGGCTTTGTTTTTGAATTATTAATCTTATAACCCACCAAGGTGAATTCTTGAACTTTGTCCAGCACTCCTTGAATATTTGCTTTCCTCCCAGTTAACTAAATCAAAAACCTTCTCGGCATCGATCATCAATATAGCTGCTAACAGTTCATAATTAGAAAAAAAATAAATGCCTGAATTAAATCATTTGTGTTGCCAGCCATCATTCTTGATGATAAAAAGCCATTCTGATCTTTATAGATAATATTTGCACAATTGGTGTTATATGTGCAGCCAAAACCTTCATCAACCATTTATAATCAACATTTAACTGGTTTATTGGTCGATAAGATATGACATTAGAGATTTGCTTGTCTTTCTTAAAAAAAAAATCACTACACCTAATTCCTAAAAACAGTGGGGGGTGTCAATTCCTGTCATAATTTGGTTAAACAAGTCATTTAAAAATGGAAGTAGATCAGCAGCAAATTCTTTATACATCTCGATCAGGATGCCATCATTCTCCGATGCTTTTGCATTAGACATATCTTTTAGAGACGTCTCTACCTCTATTTTTGCCACCAGACAGTTTTTTGAATCTCTGTCAAACTAGTTAGATCAAATGAACTAAAACGTCGCTCAAGCTTAGCTGGAGAAACAGTTCTCATAAATATCTTTATAATGATATAAGAAAATGTCAGCAATTTTACTGCTTTTAGATGTCTGAGCTTTAGTAACTTGGGTAAAAAGTTCGCTTTTAGATGTGTGAGCTATAGAAACTGGGTTAAAAATCTTGCAAATTACATTATTGTTCTTCTTAATCTTGGAGGACCAAGCAAGAAGTTTACCGATGTGTTGCCTGCCCTCAAATGTTTTTTGCTAAAGCTGTCTTTATTCACAAAGTTCTTCAATCAGAAAGAAATCCCTAAGATTTTGTGCTGCTGCAGCTAAGTAGCACAGCAAATTCAAACTTCTCATGCATACATGAAAAGCCCTACACAACACAGGACCAGAATACCTGAACAGCCAGATTCACTTTTGCCTGCCCATCAAACACCTACTGCCTACCTCACTCTCACTTGCATACATTCCCGCATCCACAAAAGCAAACCTGGAGGTTGCACATTCTCCTACGTTGCCCCCAAGACATGGAACACCCTCCCTCAACACATTAGAGCCTCCTCCTCTCTTCCGGAGTGCACAAGAAGCTGGAGACCTGGCTCTTCGTATAAGCACCTTGGGGACCAAACACCTACACACCTGCCCAAGTACCTTGATAACCTGTCAGGTGATGGGTCCACTTTACAAAATCAGTATGACTTAACAACTCATCCTTTTTTTCCCTTCTAATTTGATCATTTGACTTAAGATCTGAAGCCCCAATGGCTGCTTTAGCCATTACCAGAGCCATCTTCCACTCTGCTATTCTTAAGGAGCTTGCTTTATTTAATTTAGACTTATAGGCAATCACCTGCCCCCTAACCACAACTTTAAAAGCCTCCTAAACTACAGAATTGGGGCTGGTTTCCAATGTAATTGACAAAGTCTTTAATAAAGCCTGTAGTTTATTCTAACCTGGTCTGATTAGCTAATAATATTTTGTCAAGTTGCCACCTGCACCTATTCTTGAGCTGAACATCTAATTTAACTTCCACCAAGACAATGGAGTGATCCGAAAAGGGATCCACCCAAATAGGTGTTGAGCCTTTGCTAATCGATTGCGAAACAAAGAAAATTTATTTGTGGTACAGAAAACAATAAACAGTAAAAAAAAAGCAGGATGTTCTAAACTCTGGGAATCCACTAAAACATAGTTCTGCTATGGCTTGTGAATAAATCTGCAGTTTTGGGCTAAAGCTGTCTTTGTGTTCTGTTCCAAGTGTCTAGTTTTAACATTTGTATAATGGTAAAGTCCTCCCAAAAAATTAAAGGTCCTTTAGAGTCTATAGAGAGCCATAAAGTTGTTTAAGGGCCTCTATCCACTCCTCCATTGGACCATAATAATTGATAAAATTCAAACTGGACCCCTCTACAGAGACCCTAAGCCATATACATCTACCCTGATGATCTCTCTTGAGATCTAGAATATGTCAATTGAGATTAGATGGTGATTAATTGCCACCCCCTTACCACATCCATTGATAATGATTAAAAAGTCTGAATAAATCTTCCACAAATCAAAATTTTAGGATTATTATATTTATAATCCATCTCCTGAAAAAAAAATCCCCTCAGCTCTCAGCCAATTCACCAGTAAGCCATATTTGCACCCATTCAGTAGACCATTGGCATAGTATGTGATCATTTTAATTACGTGCATCATTCTTACAGATCATTTATAGCAGGTTTTGTAACTTTAAAGTGGCTGTTGAACCCAACCCCCTTACCACCTCGAGGGCTAGAAATAGAAAAGGCCACTACTGCTACTTGCTTACTACCTTTACTTTGGGTGCCTTGTGTACTAGCTAACATACTACACTGCTAATTATATGCTTCTGCTGAACCCCTGTGAACCCTTCCTCCAGCTCCAAGTGCCCCCCTCCCACTCAAACCCCTATTGGGGGGGGGGGCAATTGCCCACCTTACCCCCTACAAAAACCCATTCTTTACCTTGAGCCATGGCATTGCATCTAGAGTCACTCCTCTCTCTGCCAAATGGGGTACCAGCCCTCCCTCTCACTCCCCAACCCAATGTGGAAGTAGCCATCACAACATAAGAAGCGGTAGAAAACAAAGGTCCATACTCCAACCCCAGATGAACAGCAACACTCATATTAACCCAAAAAAACAAGATCTTCACCAACTGAATCAAATGGCGTACTATAAGTCTACATCCCTCACACACATCCCTTCCGCCCAGTTTTTAGGATTTTTGATAGCAACACCTGATCCTCTCTTACAGATGACAGGAGATAAAACGTCCCCTTAACAAGTACTTTAAGCTTTGACTATTGGGCTAAGGAAGCCTGCCTGCTGATTTAAAGAGTCCTACAAAGCCTTGAAATTCCTTTTGATGTCTTTCTGTTGAAATTGACATATCAGAAAAAATACAAAGCTGCTGATTCTCTGCAATTGGAAATTACTTTCTCGTGATCACTTTCGAGAGGGTCTGCTCCTTAATTCTGAAGTCACTGTAATTTACCAGAGTAATTTTTGGGTATTTTAAATTAGGAGCACGCTGTTCAGGAATCCTATGTGCCCTCATGATTGAGAAATCACCCAAAACTTCTGACAGGATATGTGACTTAACCAAGGCTTCAGTGAACTGAGCCTGACTTTTTAATATCCCTTAATTTTCGCTGCCATTTGGAATGCTCACAAATTATAAATTAAAGTGCCTGGCATGGTTTTCCAAATCCTCCACTTTACCCAATAGAAAGCCAACAATCTGCTGCATACCCAGCGTGTCTTTATTCAGACAAACTTATCCTCCAAATCAGATATTCGTTGTTCATCCTCCTGGAGTCTGATTACCATCTGAGCTGCAGATCCTTCAATTTTGACCAATTTCTGGTGTATTGCCTCAACTTCCTGTGACTACCCTGGTTCAAATCCCTACACTTGGTCAAAGTAGGCTCCAACAAATGCATTAATGATCTAGATTGCCCACCTAGGTGGCCTTGTTCTATGACTTGATCAGATCCTCCTAGGTGTGAGGCATCTCCATGTCTTAACATTGTCAGTGATGTACCAGATCTTTCTAAGGGAGAGCCCAAACCATCCAAAGGTTTAACTGGGCCCTGTACAGGTTCAGTTCTTAGGTCTACACAAGTGGCCATGTTGTCTAATGTGGCAATTATAGCTGGATTAATTGAATTAGTTTCTCCCAGGTTGCCCCTCGCTGCCTGGCTATCCACTTGTACCTCTGGTTTGTCAAGTCTGTTTTTGCCATCTTGGTCAAGAATGGATAGTCCTCAAGGCCAATTTCACAGTTCTGATCCAGTAATAGCTAGTTTGAGTGGGTTGATAAGTCATATACTGGGTCACCCCCAACATCAGAATCATTATTTTGTTGCTCAAAAGCTGTCAGCCCAGAGTCCGAGACTTGCAACGTGAAAAAGTTGAACAAAAAAATATCGGACTCACAGAACTTGGTGACCTGAGAGAATCTGCAATTTCACAGAGCAGCAGAAACAGCCATGAGTGGCAAAACTCAGAGAAGACACCATTTGAGTCCAAGCTCCACCGAGCTACAGTCCACAAAATCATGGCACACCCCTAATACTTTATTTCCTTGACTAAAGCAGAGAGGAACGTCATCTGTGGCCGAAGAGGCATCCACCAACTATCTCCTGGAATGTCCATACAAGAGCTCTAAGAACTGCCAGTCAGGAGCTCCAGTGCATCTCCATGAGAGCAGCTTAGCAGCCGACAGCCACAATTTGTGGCTCACGGCTTCCGGAAAAGGAGAGGAGAGAGAGCATTGAAGGAGTGCATGTGGCCTCCGCCTGGCCCCCTGCGCCCTCATTGGTACCTCCCAGGCAGGATTGTTTTTGTGCCGGTTTTGAGCATGTTCTTCCTCTTGACAGGAGGATGAAGCTGCATTAACACAGAACTAGTAATGCCCAAGGACGTTCCCTTTTTTTAAATTTAAATATAGTCTCATATTGCAGTATGCAATTTGTGGCGCGCGATATTCAGGCACCATTTCAAGCCCCCTTGATACCCATTTGTTACTCCTCTCAAGCACTGTGACTTATAAGTGGTCTGCCATGGTCCTCACCTCCTGGCAGTCCTACCCCATCCTACAGTCTGCTGATAGCTAGAACCTATTTTTTAAGATTTCTAACACTAAAAGTGGATCTTAAGTTCCAGAATGTAAGAAGCAAATGGCCGTGAAGACATAACAGGATGTGTATCTGTAAAACACATTTTTATCTTGAACGGTATCTTGGTGCTAAAAAACGGATGTTTATTGTTTTGGAAATTAATGATGATCAGTTTATCTACCTTGGATAAAAGACAGACTGAGTGGACCTGCTGCTGAACTCAAACCTCTGGTCGTAAGGTCAAACTAATGACGCAAATCCCATATCCCTGGAGTGGATGTGTTAGTCCACTGAGCTATCAGACATGAGTAAGCTGTTCAAAGAGTCCACCTCAGATCCAGGCCCACATATTGGAAATACCTCTGAAGAATGATCAAGGAGACACCTTATCCAGCGCAGTCACTGAGTTATGGTTACTGTAACTTTTACACCTTAAAACTCAATGGTGGCCATCTCCCCTCCCAAAACACCTTCCCAAATGCTATCCTACGGCCATGACAATTCAGCTGAACTGAACAGACCAGTTGACAAGTGCTAAAGACATCTTTAAGTTACGTAAAAATGGCACCCATAAGCCTTCATCCGAGATTATCTTGATGAAGTGTAAAGGGGCCATAAAGCAATCCACTGCCACCCAAGCAGTGTCAGATAGTGGCATTCAAAAACTGTTGGCACCCAACTGGTAAAGAATAAAGTAAAGGGACCTATCATAAATAACCAAGGGAGAACTCATTGGCTGGAGGCACGGTAGCTATTAAAGCAGCAATGAATAATTACATAGTATCATCAGCCTGCAGCAAAGGCATGCCCAATAAACCTAATAAAGGCTCTAAACCCTGACACAAGGGCCAAGATGTCACCTGTCAACAATTCCAAATAGTAACCAGTTGAAGGATTGGCACTCGGTTGCCCTTTTTGTCTTGAACATACGCAAAACGATCTGCTGGAGCTGCTAGTGAATATCTGGCAAGGTGTTCCTAAGCATGCAGACATTCATGCTCACAAGAACTTTCAATGAGCTGCAGCAGTTCATTGTGATGACAGATATGCGCTGACAGTCCAATGGCACAGTCCAATGGCACTAAAATAAAGACATGAAAAAGAAAGGCAATTGTGGGCTCTACAATAGCAATTACAGAAAAGAAACAGTTTTAGCTAGACAGTGCAGGAACTGAAAAGGTAAACAGCTTGATATTTTAGGGAAAACTGACTGAAAGGAGGAGAAAGGGACTCTGTGGTGCTTTCTACAAAGTCTATTATTCCTGTGCCATGAGGCGAAGGAGGCGTGCCCTATCTGCAGCGGGATTTAGCTTGTTCCCCAGTCCTTTAACGCTGGAGGAGAAAGTAATTCTGTGAGGTTTGGAGACTACAGAGCCCATAATCCCTGTGGAAGAAAATGGTGGAGGAGGTAGGGTCCTATTTGCAGTGTGATTTAGTGCGTTCCTGAGTCCCACTGTGCAAGAGGTTTGCCACGACGCAAAGTGGGGCCCGCTAGCGAGCCCTTCGGCCCCTGTCCATCGCCGGACAAGGCTGGGCTGGGCCCAGCACGCTGGAAAATAGGTAAGTACAAATTGCGTGGGTGTCGTTCTACTTATGTAAGGCATACAATAAGGGATTTCTTAAATGGACTGTAGGGGTAATGCCAAAAGAAACTGAATTCCAGGAAGACTACATTCTCTTTCATGCGAAGGCCCTGTTTTACCTTTAGGCTTGCCCCATACCGCTATTATACCCTGGCACAACTTTGGTTGAGGATGTCGTTCATTGCAATCCTAGTAACTCAGGTGGTGATTCTGCAGTGTTCAATCAAAGCCAGTGACCAAATTGTGAACCAGTCCCAAGGTGCGCAACTTTTAGCCCACAAGCTCTCCTCATATAACATTAACATTGAAGACATTTTGATTCTAGAATTGAAAATTCACGCAGGATGCTTCTCAAGTCTTATTGCAGAGTTCATTGTGAAATAACTATTGTGCCAAAAACCCAATGCATTTCGCGAAAAAAACCTTCACCAGGCATAACTGTAATATGAGAAAGGCAAAATGGACGCGTGAGGATAAGTTTAGGCGTCTTGAGATTACCCTGGGAACGAGGGGGGATGCGGGCTCCAGATTTCCAAGCCTATCATTGGGTTTCCCACACTCAACATGTAGTGCCCTGGTTCCGGGAGGATGACACTGACCCAGTGGGTGATATGTTGAAACGTCTAGCCCTTCCAAGGCAGCTGCTGGCACTGCCGCTGGCAGAACAGGAGGGAGAATCCCATTAGCTGT
The DNA here is from genome assembly GCF_031143425.1 of Pleurodeles waltl. NCBI lineage: Eukaryota > Metazoa > Chordata > Amphibia > Caudata > Salamandridae > Pleurodeles > Pleurodeles waltl. Next base: position 275,082,764 of record NC_090450.1, read on the forward strand.
GAGTGAGCTACATGGCGCTGGCCGGCTGAACAGCTCTACAGCTTCTGTACTCAGTGGGGAGTAGAGGGCGGTGGCTTTCTGGCCTATGCTGCTATGGCAGCTGCTATCCGCAAAGCTTCGGAAGGGTTCCCTCAAGAGCCGGAGACACACATAATAAACCGAACACTCCAGGACCTAGGGAACAGTAGTAAACTTATTACACAACTTTACAGTATAGATTGCTTCTTCCTAGCATGGATACTCGATTGAAAAGGTTAAGGACCCAATGGGAGGCTGACCTGCGGACAGAGTTGGGGAGAGAGAGTAGCTGACTGTGAGGGGCAACTGCTGGAAAGTAACAAGAAATGCTCGCCTGAGGTTGATACACCACAGATGCGCACACAGGGACTATGCTACACCACAGTAGTTGCACAGGCTTGACCCTACCAAACCGGAGCAGTGCCCTAGATGCAAGACAGCACAGGGAACATACTTATGAGAGAGCGTAATCTAAACATTACCTATTTTAGATGTGAAATGCTTATACTTAACAATGCGGCATTAATAATATTATTCATTGAAACGTATTTTAAACGTGGAGAATTATCATATGCATATACTAATATCAACTATAAGAAATGATTACTTGTATTGTGATTAATTGAATATGTTAACACGTACGAAGATTGCATTTATTAGAATTCATAAGTCTTAAGTTAGCGTAAGTCGAAGAATTAGCTGTGTAGCTCTCATATTAAAGCATATTTTTTCTGTTTCTCCAGTGTACTGACTTGCAAAAGGCCATGACCCAGCATGTGTTCTCTCCTTTGTTTTATGTATCAAACTTAGGTTTCTTCCCATCCGCATGCTAGCTGCTTTAGTATAAGTTTTATACGCTTTGCAACAAATATGGAAACTTTCAAGGACATTCAACCCCGGAAAAGAGAACTTTTCAACCGAAGAACGTGCCAGAAAATGAAGTAACCCCGGATGTGCCACCTACGAAAAACTTCAATTATGAAGACCAATCAAAGTGTTATAAATTATCATAGGGTGACAAATGCATTACTTAATGTATAATTTGATAGGTTAAAGATAGTGGGGTGAAGCAACTGTCCAATAAAATTTTGGGGGAAGGTATCATGAAAAAGCGATAAAAACTCATGACACAGGAGACTCGAGAGATCTAGGTAGGGAATGATATTGATTGCATCCAGAAACTCTGTCACTCTGTCTGGTGACTTGAGACTTAATAAAACCATCCTCACCCTTTAGTTTGCCCCATTACACTTTTCCTCCTTAGGAGGGAAGTGCCCCCTGCCCTTAGACTAGATAGACTGACGACGATCCAACTGATGCCCTGAAGACGAAGTCTGATCCTGTATGCTGACTCATTCCGAGGAGGGTAATTATGACAGTTGCTCTTGTAATTTGTCTACAGTATTTGCTTTTCCTTTCTAGGTACCAACTGCTGTATTTTTGACTAGAGACCTTAGTTAGATGTTTTCCAAATCGATGTTCTAAATTATTTTGCATGAAGTCCAACATGCCAATGCTAATTAGTGGATAGGCAAGGGTTTACTCTGACTGACGCAATGAACGTGACTGACATTGTGCTATGCTGAACTGAGACGTGTGTGCTGTTCTACTTACTTGATTTGTGTACATATCATATATTAGTGGATTAATGTTTGTCATCTTTGCATTGTCAAAATCTTATCACAGTTGCCATATCGCGACTATGCTCTTTTGCTTTTTGGTTTTGAGATTAATACATTTGCTATTAGATTGTAATCAATAGGGAATAAAATTCACAAAAATTCAATAAAGGTGTGGTTATTCATGACTAAAAGGTCATGGTTGCGCCGACAGTTTTAACCAATGTCTAAACTGAAATATATTGTGGTGATATATGTTGATGATATTATTGATATATTGCTTGACATATTGATCAGTTACCTCGTCTTACGGTGTTTCACCACTGGGTCAAAAGATTCATCGGCCTAAAACGAGTCCTAATGTGTATAAATTGACATAGAAGGACGTGTTAACACTTACATATATGGTGGACATGCCCAGGGAAGAGCAACGTTTGGAAGGAGGTGGTTGACAAACTGAGGCATCTGACAGAATGCAATGCTTAATGGGGTTGGTACTGCCACCCAAGTGTGCCAAATGCATGGTGAAAGTAATAAAGCTGGGACTGGTGGTGGACAAGAAATGTGTCGCTCTGAACTGGATGACAAACAAGGTACCCACCAAAAACCACTAGATGTGGGAATTTGCTAAATGGACATGGGCCGAGTGTGGGGTTCGTCTTAAACTAATATACAACGGGATGAACCAAGGAGGTCTAGCTGAATGGGGATATGGTGGAGGTGCACTTACAGGAGAATTAGAGGAAAATGCAGGGACAAGAACACAAAACCTGACGGTCAATTGCTGTGTTGAACAGGAAACAGGAATGAAGGGTTTCATAATGCCTGTGTATTGTGCCGAGAAAATGGATGTAATGTAATTATGTATTACCAGAGCTACAGTTTGCTGCTACTTGGGGTGGGAGGGAGGTATTTGACTTATATAGTTGTGTATTTACTTGTATTTTGAAATCAATAAAATAAATATGAAAAAAACTGCTTCTGTAACTTGCTAAAAGTCAGATGCCAAAATGACTACACAGTACTTCATTTACCTACTACAACTGATTTTAGCGTGATTGTATGGCCTCGCTGAAGCATCCTTCATCAAACTGATCAGGTGTGCTGAGCGCCTTCTAAAGTGATCTGCGTGACTGGTAAGTGCAGCGTAACCCGGAACGAACCCATTAGCTTGCTAAAAATAAACAAAATACTATGCTCGAAACTCCTATTTAATTAAAATGAAGCACCAGAGTGTTGGTGATAAAACAGTTGTCTATAGTGATCGCCTAGAAGGGAACCAAGGCTGTAAAGTATCCAAAATCACTATGACGCAACATACACCTGTGCAGTCTCAATTCCCAAAAAAAAATGCGTTATAAATGGAAGACATGTCGGCCCATATTTATACTTTTTGACGCAAAACTGCGCCAACGCAGTTTTGCGTCAAAAAAATTAGCGCCGGCTAACGCCATTCTGAAGCGCCATGCGGGTGCCGTATTTATTGAATGACGTTAGCCGGCGTTAGCCGCCGGTGCTGTCTGGTGTGCGTTAAAAAAACGACGTACACCAGGCAGCGCCGGCGTAGGGGGAAAATGGCGTATGGGCGTCCACAAATGGTGCAAGTCAGGCTGAGGCAAAAAAATCGTCTCAACCCGATTTGCGCCATTTTTTTTCACTCCCAACCCCCATTGAAATTACTCCTGTCTTAGCAAAGACAGAAGTCATGCCCCCTTGCCCAATGGCCATGCCCCGGGGACTTCTGTCCCCTGGGCATGGTCATTGGGCATAGTGGCATGTAGGGGGGCACAAATCAGGCCCCCCTATGCCCAAATTTTTTTTTTTTAAAAACACTTACCTGAACTTACCTTAATGTCCCTGGGGTGGGTCCCTCCATCCTTGGGTGTCCTCCTGGGGTGGGCAAGGGTGGCAGGGGGTGTCCCTGGGGGCAGGGGAGGGCACCTCTGGGCTCATTCTGAGCCCACAGGTCCCTTAACGCCTGCCCTGACCTAGGCGTTAAAATCCGGCGCTAATGCGGGTTTTTTAGACCCGCCCACTCCCGGGCGTGATTTTTGCCCGGGAGTATAAATCCCACGCACATGCCTCGGAGTCGATTTTTTAGACGGGAACGCCTACCTTGCATATAATTAACGCAAAGTAGGTGTCCACGCTAAAAAATGACGCTAACTCCATGGACTTTGGCGCTAGACGCGTCTAACGCCAAAGTATAAATATGGAGTTAGTTTTGCGTCGAAATTGCGTCAAAAAAAACTATGCAATTTCGGCGCAAACGGAGTATAAATATGCCCCGTCATGTGTTATGTAATATTTGTCAGTCATGTAGCTATCGAGATTTCTCCACCGACTAGACAAACTATACATAAACATTGCAAGTAAGTATTCAAAGACATTAAAAGAAACATTGTGTGACAAAAGCAGTTGCCTAAAGAACCTAAATAGCAATATGCAGGCAACCATTGATCTTTTCAATTATGCTTGGAGGTGACCTTTGACCTAATTGAAGTTGACAACTCTTTTTTAAACATATGTTTATTTGTTTTGTCTTATTTTAGAAGAACATTACAAACACTTTAAACCTCTGCAATGTTTTGGAAAAATCGTGCACAGTATTGTCAATTAATAGTACAGTAATGCAGTTCCACCAGTGAGGTTGAACGGGTAGTTCCGTGGCTGATTCAGTTCAGTATCTACTGGTGTGAGAGGAAAGCACTTGACCAGTGTGGTGAATGGTACCTTTCCCTTAATCTGTAGTCTGGCGCGCAACAGGATAGTGTTGACTCACCTAGAGCTGGAATATAGGGAGAAGTGAAATAGCTGGGTTGAGAGAAGCACCAGAGTAGGTGATCAGTTGCCCGGGCCACTCCCCGCCCGATCCCAATGTCCAAGCAGACGGATTGCAATGGTCGACATGGGTGCGTGTAATGAGATATGGGTCAATGGTGAGGTACAAGGAGAAGAGCAGCTGGTGAAGCAGTGTCATCTTTAGGCTCCATATTAAGGATGTGAGTGTCCCAGTCCCCCTCGCCCGTCCTGAACAGAGCCCTAGCACGCAGCATGTGCAGTGTGCTAGCTTTGGCTCAGGATCGTAACAGGAGAGTTCGGAACCACAGATGAGTATCTGGCACAGCGGCCACCTGCCAGGTCATGGCGATCTGGCACTTAAAAAGAACAAATGCCAGGTTTATGAGGAGATTAAGTTGTTTGGCCCCTTTAGCTCAGTCTGGACACAGGTGTGGCCGTTAGTGTGTGTCCTGCTAACTCTGCTATGGTGGTTGTAATTTCTATTCATACCACCTGCAGCAGGGGGCATTCCCATACCATGTGATAAAATCTAGTGCCAGGAGTCCTGGAACGGAGGCACACCAGATATAAGTCCGCGTTTGATACAGTGTGGAGAAAAATAAGTGTGGTATGTGTATTTAAATTGTGTATATGGAAAGTGAGGGTTCCTGGATACCTTTTTGATGTTTTGCAATGCTTGCATCCATGATTTTGGTGTTAGCGGTTGAGGCAGGGCAGTGTTTCTCCTAACCTTGGCCGCTGCTGCATCACTCGTCACAGCGGCAAACAAGGTGGAGTATAGCATACAGTTGGCATGATGTGTGGTTCCCCGTCTGTGTGAAGGATGTGCAGGGTGTGTGATAGTGTGGGCTCTGCGTCACCAACTCTCTATGTGTTCCGGATAAGGTGTTGAATGGCATGCTAAGTCAAGAAGTGCTCTGCTCCCATCCCGAATTCATCTCGAATGACCTGGAAGGCCATGAGAGCTCCGTTATGGAACAGGTTTCCCACCTGAGTGATCCTCGCATCCTGCCAGGGTAACAGGTCATGTCCCCGCAGGGGAATGGAAGGCGAATATGGGGGTAAAGGAGTCCCCCCACAGAACATTGTGGCGCTCTGCCATCTGGCGCAGCACATATGCAAGGTGACATTCTGCACCAGCGAGCCAGGTGTAGATACCAGTGTCATCCAGGACACTCTGGACCACTGTCTGCTCAGGGTTGGGAGTGTCATCCATCCAGTGCATCACCCACTAATGTTGGGCTACTGCATAATACTGCAAAGTTTGGAGCACCCAATCCCTCCTCCAACAGGGGCCGCCGTGCAATAGACAATGCGATCTGGTAGTGGCCCGTCCCCCAAATTAGGTCCAAGAGGAGACCATTGAGCTCATGAAAGAAAGTCTTGGGGGTGCACTAACAGGAGCACAGCAAAATAATACAGCAGTCTGGGTAAAATCAACATCTTAGCAACCGCTACTTGCCCCAATGGAGAAAGAGGCAGGGACTGCCAGAATGGAAATGATCGAGCACAGTGCTCTGTTCACATTGGCGTCTTTGAGGGGCTGCTTTGGAATGATATACATGGACGCTCATATATTTGAAGGTGTCATAACTCCACTAGAGACAATGGCCCTCATTCTGACCTTGGCGGTCTTTTCGCAAGACCGCCGAGTTACCGCCGCGGTGAAGACCGCCGACCGCGGCGGTATGCCGCTGTGCGCATTCTGACCGCTGGGAGCGTTCCGCCGGGAAACTGCCAGCAGCCACACTGGCGGTCGGCGGGAATGTGGAGACTGGTCAACCTCCACCGCCACGCCAGCAGAACACCGCCCACAGTATTACGACCCACATTTCTGTGTGGCGGTCTTCTGTTGGCGGTCTTCTGTTGGCGGTCACCTCCCCATGGCTCCCGTCGCCTCCCGGAGGACCAACGCACAAGGTAAGTTGATCGTCCGTGAGGGGAGGGGGTGGGGGGGTGTTGTGTGATGTGGGCGTGCATGGGGGTGTGCGTGTGAGTGTGTAGAGGGGGTGTGTGAGTGCGTGTATGCGGGCGGGGGGTGCTGCTGTGTCTATGGGTAATGTGTGCTGTTCGGCAGGTGCGCGTGTCTGCATGTATGTGTGCGGGTATGTGTCCCCGTTGTGTATGTGTGTGTAGGGGGTGTGTATATGTGCATGTTGGGGGTGTGTGCATGTCGGGGTGCATGTATGTGCATGTCGGGGTGGGGGTGGGGGGTGGCAGGGGGGTGGAGGGTGTGGGGGGAGGACTTGGGTGGGTAGTGGGGGGTGGGGGAGACCCCTATCAGTGCCAGGGAAGGAATTCCCTGGCCCCGATAGTGCTTACCGCCATGGTTCGCACGGCGGTTCCCGCCCGCAAGAAACCGCGGCGGTAGGCAGGGTCATAATACCCTTGGCGGTCTTGGGACGACCGCCGGGCTGGAGTGCGCAAACTCCAGCCCGGCGGTCATGACCGCCGTGGCGGTCGGAGTGGAGAAGTGGCGGTCGGTCGCGGTGGGGACCGCCGCGGTCAGAATGCCATTTTTAATACCGCCGGTCTGTTCGCGGTCCGACCGCCGTCTCTCCGCCGACCGCCAGGGTCAGAATGAGGGCCAATGTGCCGGATCAGTGTCTTTACAAGGTTCAGGCACAGGAGCTAGTGGAAACAATCAAGACTTAGTCCAATTGACCTGGAGCCCGGACAGCAGACCGAAGTCCTCCAGCAGTTGCAATCAGGGCTGGAAGCAACGTCTTGACCTCCTGCAGAAAGACCAGGGCATCATCTGTATATAAAGATACAACTTGGTACACATCCAACTCCGAGATTCCCCAGTCCTGCTCCCGAAGGCGCAGGTGACTGCCCAGTGGCTTCATTATTATGACAAAGAGCAGGGGCGAGAGTGGGCATCCCTCGTGGGTGCCCCGTTGAATTGAGAAGCTATTGGACACCAAGCAACCTGTTTGAACTCTGGTGGTTGGACCGGAGAACAGTGTGCACATCTGTCCCAGGAATCTGGACCCAAAGCCTGTGTGTTCCAGTGTGGATAACAAGAAGGCCAAACTAAGGGTGTTGAAGGCCTTCTCAATATTGAGAGACACTGCCACCCTGTCACAGGCCTCTGGGGGTGTTCCATATAGCAGCCTCAGTGGATGCCTGATACTCAGAAAGGTGCTACATCCAGGAAAAAAAACTCGATTGATCAGGATGGATCAGGGTACTGATTATAGGAATCAGTCTGTTGGCAAGGACTTTACCCAACAGTTTGCAGTCCAGGTTAAGGCGAGATAGTGGCAGTAAGAATGAACATCCAAGGGGTCACGTCCAGGTTTAGGAAGGACCACAATAGTGCCTCCCACATTTAGTCCAGTAATCACCCAGCTGTGCGTGCCTCCATAAAAACCTCCAGTAATGGTTGGGAGAGCCGCACATAGTAAGTAGCATAATACTCAATAGGCAGTCCATAAATGCCTGGTGTTTTGTTCCTGCCAATTTGTGCTATAGCTAGTTTCATCTCCTCTAGCTAGACTGGCTCATCGAGCTCAGCTCTCTGCATGGGAGACAGACTTGTCAGTGACAGTCCACATACAAATTCAGCCATGTTGCCTCATGAGGGTCTGTCAGCGGTTGTGTATAGCGCACAGTAATATTCCCGGGATTCAGCATTCATGCCAGCTTGCATGTTGATGATAGTGCCATGAACACTGCAGATAGTGTCTTTTGAGGTCTGCTTTTGGTCTTCATGGGTCAGCCACTCCAGAAATCTACCCAAACGATCCCCTTCAGCATGTAACATGGTCATTCTGTGTTTGTAGTTGTGTTTGTCAAATGTGTTGCTGCCTCTCTATGCCGGTTTCACGCTTGTCTGAGCTGGTCAGTCTCTGCCTAATGAATGGGTACCTTCTTCTCTAATTGAGGCAAGTCCCTTTCCAGGAACATCAATTCATCATGAAGTACATGACGAACGCCCCATGTTGCTTCCATGCATAACCCCTTACCACCACCTTATGAGCGTCCCATTCAGTTGCCCTGGTCAGGGTGGTGCAATTATTATGTTCAAAGTAATGTGTAAAGTATGCCAATAAGTTTCCATAGAATTCAGGATGAAGCAGAGTGCTGGCTATAGTCTCCACATAGGAATGTTGAGGCATGGTCTGCCCCACTGGAGTGACACCCATAACAGGCAATGATCAGCAAGAGTGTGGGCCAGGTATTCAGATCTAAAAACTTGTGTCCCTAGCACCTTTGTACATAGAATTAAGGGCCAGATGTACAACCATATGTTTTCTGACTCTCAATTTTTGATTCATTTGCAAGTCACAAATTGCGAGACACAAAACCAAACCAAACCAACAAAAGTGACAACCACACTGTTGCCATTCCCAAAGGGGTTGCAAATGACCTACCTCAAATATTCATGAGCTAGGTCGCAATTTGCGACCCCATTGGGAATGACCGCACTCATAGGTATGGTGGCCTGCTGGGGACAGCAGACCACCAGGATGGTGACTGCTTTTTAAATAAAGCAATTTTTGTTTTTTAAATGCTGCCCATTTTCCTTAAAGGAAGGCAGGGTGCATTTCAAACATAAAAATTAAAAGTTTTCTTTTCATTTTTTTAAAACAGGCAGTGGTCCGTTGGACCACTACCTTCTGTGAAAAATTAGTTTAGCTTCCATTCACAAAGGGGAAGGGGACCCATAGGGACCACTTCCCATTTGCGAATAGGATACCACCAAATTGAATTTGGTGGTAACTGTGATAGGTTTGCGACCGCAATTGCTGTCACAAAACAATCATACATGCCACTGCGACTCACAATTAGGAGGGGACGCCCCCTTCCTAATTGCGAGTCACAATCCCTATTTTGCAAGTCGGCATTTGCATGCAGGCTGACAAAATATACATGGTACATTGGAAAAGGCCAGTTTGCGGTTGCAAAAGGCAAAATTCACCTTTTGCGCCTGCAAAATCACGTCGTACATCGGTCCTAAGTACATGCATGTTTGGACGTCATGGACGAGGGAGTGAAACAAATACTCCAGAGATATCGGGTAGCCCATACGCCATGAATCGGGTAGTCTCCTGTGCTGCAACCAAGCCTGTAAGTGAAGTGTTGTCTTACAAGTAGCATTGTGCAAATACTGACTTGCAAAATAGGGATTGTGACTCGCAATTAGGAAGGGGGCGTCACCTCCTAATTGTGAGTCACAATCCCTATTTTGCAAGTTGGTATTTGCATGCCGGCTCACAACATAGACATGATACTTTGGAAAAGGCAATTTTGCGGTTGCAAAAGGCAAAATTCACCTTTTGCAACTGCAAAATCACATCGTACATTGGCCCTAAGTCCATGCATGTTTGGACGTCATGGATGGGGGAGCGAAACAAATACTCCAGAGATGTTGGGTAGCCCATACCCCATGAATTGTGTAGTCTCCTGTGCTGCAACCAAGCCTGTAAGTGTAGCTATGTCTTACAAGTAGCATTGTGCAAAGGTGGCAAGGAGAGATCCTTATCCACGTCAGGCACGCAATTGAAATCCACCCTCCCTTATAGGCTAGTTATCTGAGGATCCATGAAGAGGGCCGGGGTGAGGATGTAACAAAATGCAGATTGGTTAGAGTTTGGTGCATTGAGCCCCACCAGGGACAATGGAGTTCCATCTAGGTGTCCCTCCATGATTACATACCTTCTCCCAGTGTCAATTGTGTGCCCAACCGCTACTTAGGGGATCCCAGGGGCTATCCATATATGGACACACCAAGCATATGCTGACGAGGTTGTACCATACACTTGACCTTGCCATTTTGTGCTCACCTTTTGAAGTTCTGTGGCATTAAGGTGCGTTTCCTGTAGGAAGGCAATATGTATGTGGTAGCGTTTAGGATGAGCATATATGCTGTACCATTTAACAGCAGTAGTCATGCTGCGCACATTCCACATGATCACCGGGGACCTTCTATGAACATGGGTAGCCATCATGTATGTTGTCGTGTGTATGTGCGGACCAGCTGCCTGTGTCTAAATGCGATGGGTGCCCCCTGGGCCCCTCTACTCACCACCACCCACCATGGTGTGTCCCTCGGTGCGTGGTTGCTGCAAGAGTGTTCAACTGTGTGGAGAGGTTTCTTAACAACAAATGCAAAAGAACAGAAACAATAAAACAATTAGTAACTCCCCCTGATCAAGTAACTGATAAGTCCCCGGCTACATGCCCCAAACAGCAAACAGATGACAAAAGTTACATTGCAATTGGCAAAACGTATTCTCGTTGTAGTCTCTATGTAGCATGGAGGGCGGTGATCAAGCAGAACCATGTCATAGGCCCGGTACAAAGAAGTGACCATACAGCCAACCCAAAGTTCAGTAGCTTACCTCAGCAGCAAGTTGTTGCAGCGCTGTATTTAGGTCACTGGTGTCAAGGCACCCACCTTAAGCATCAAAGTATCACAAATTGTCTGCAGATCTAGGGGTGATCACAGGGCCCAGACCGGATGTGGTCAATGAGGACCCAAAGCCGCCAGGAGTCAGAGCCGGACTCCGAGGGGAGGTTATCTTGTAGTGGAGCGAAGAAGTTTGAACTAAGTTGCGAGGCCTCCAACTCCACTCTGGCTTGGCCAACCGATATTTGGTCTTGTGAGGGCTTGTTTTTGGTGATTCTACGGCAGTGGGGATGAGGTATCACCGCTCTCCATCACTTGCTTCCCCTGGAGAGGCATGAGCCAAGCCCTTAGCATGGAGCCCAGCCCAGACATCCTCTGGGGTATATAAAATATGAGTTGTTTCGCCGTCCTCTAGTCATAGTTTTGCAGGAAACAACCATGCATATTTATAGTTCTTTTCCTGGAGTTTTTATTTGGCATTGACATAAGAGCCTCAAAGCCTTTGCACTTTTACCTTAAAGTCAGGGTACGCAATGATGGAGGACCCGTCATACTGCCAGGGACCCTTTATTTGAAACTCTAGCAACACCAGATCACAATCACAGAACTTAAATAGCTGGGCAATGATAGGTCGAGGAGGTACACCAGGTATAGGTAATCTGCCTGGGATCCTGTGTACCCTCTGTACTGAAAAGAATTTAGGATTCTTGCCCACCAACACTGTGTCAGTCAGCCACTGTTCCACAAAGAGTTCCATGCATGGGTTCTCCACACTCTCCGGGAACCCCAGCAGGTGAATGTTGTGACAAGATCTTACCACGACATCCTCGACTCTGCGGTTAGGGCGGTACCTTTGGTTTAATCTGTGACTGCAGTTCCTTCACCGTGGGCCGTAAGGTAGTTAGAGAGTACTTTCTCATCCACTCAGTCCTTCAGCTTACGGTGGTCAGTGTGGAGCAGGTTGACATCCTAATATATTTCATCAATGAGAGACTCTAGTGACATCTTAGTGTCTAGGATGGCCGGTAGCACTTTTTCAAACTGGACGGAGTGCATATGCAGGGTAGTTTCCAAATGGCTGAGGCCTTCTGTCATTTGATCTGTTGGAACATTAGTTGCTAATGGCACAATCAGTTCTTGGAGTGTGGCTTTACTAGACTTGGGCTTCAACATCATAGCAGCATGTGGTAGGACTTACGGCCTGGGCAGGTAGGACGAAAGGCAGGGTTCCCATGAGGCACAGTCAAGAGAGGCAGTCCAGCGGACGCAGTGGGGTTCATATCCCTCCTCACCCGCCCTGCAACAGCATATTACAAGGCAGTGTGCACAATAGTGCTTTCAGTGCAATAGACCTTAAAGGGGAGGACAGGTACACATCAGTGAGTCTTTGACGGAGTGCAGATAATGGGCCTCCAGAAGTAATCAGCAAACATAGAAGGGGTCAATAGCGTTCCCATTTCTCCTCCGCTGTTCCTCACGCATCAGTCAGCAAGGCGGAGGACCACCAGTCATGCAGTCAGGTCCACCCAGGCTGCCCCAGCAGATAAAATGAGGTGCTATGCGCCTTATGACAGAAGTGCAGTCCACCCCGTATGACCTCATCAAGTGAGTGCAGCCAGAAACGTAGAGGGGTCCACCCTCACCCACTGGCAGTCCGTCAAACAGCACACAACCACCACACAATTGTCTCAGGCTGGGGCAAGGAGCAAGATGTTCAGACGCTGCTGCCACGTTCCAGGTGAGCTATGTCCACCGCCTTCCAAATTCTGGTTTCCGTAGGTCTCCACAAATGCAATAATTATGGAAATCATGCGGGGGAGCAGGCAGCCAGCAACAGCAGTTCAGTGGGACTGGGGGCCGAGGGCAGCATAAATTAGGGTCTCACCCCAATGTCCGTCACAGGCTCCAAGGGCAATGTAGGCAGTGTCCCTTCATAGTGTTGAACTCAACGACCAGGGCCTCACATGCACAGCCAGGAACTAGTCCGCCCCCTCCCGCTGCCGACGATCCACCCTCAGGGGCCGCTGAGGTTACATATCTGCCTCACTGCACTGTCCCATCGAAGCAGCGCCCAGCACCTTTCTGTGGGAACATTCATAGGGCGGACCGCACCTCTGCCGCTCCGATGCGGTAGCGGTTCACCGCCAGCATAGAGGGCTCTCACCAGCTGGGTGGGTGCACACGGGCTGTCCCCGATTGCAGCCAAGCCCGACCATCACTGGTGCACACTTGCTTATGCGTCTCCATCACGTAGTGCAGTGCAGCAGCGGTAGGTCCTGTGGGGACCAGGCTGTAGCAGGCGCCTCGTGCTCGTGACAGTGGGTGGCGAGCAGTCCTCCAGAAGGATGTACAGGTTACAGCGACTGCGAGGGCTCCGCCCCGCGGTCCTGTGGCTGCACCTGCCTGTGGCGTCTGGCGTGCAAGTCCCAGGCTGTGGCCCGCAGTGCCTCGTAGGCCTCGCCACTTGGGTCTGCCGTCTCTGTTGTTCGGCCTCGGTTTATGGCAGCACTCCTCTTATAAACTGCGCATTCGGCAGGTCGGGGCTGTGGACCCATGCGCGGCAGTCCTGAGTGGGTGATGACAGCTGGATGGGGAGGATTTTCACAGGGTAACAGTCGGGCCGGTCTCGGACCTCACTAAGACACCATCTTCCTGGGGTTGACAACCTGACACTCTCAAAGCTACAATTAACTGAAATCTTCAGAAATGTGTTCTCCAAAATCATAACATTATTAAAGAGGTATTGTATAATAGGTGCCACAATTAGTGTGGAAGAATGTGAATCTTGGGAAATCCTGTGCAGAATTATGAAAGATAATATTGTTCTTTTGGGTCCCTATGTCAGAAAACGTTGGAGCCTATGTAAGCCTGGGGATTAACGTATGGAAGTTACTGATGATTCCTCTTGGAATGTTAGTCAGGAACCCCCAGGATGGTTTGACACATGATGCAGATCTACCAATAATAATAATATTTGTTCTGCTGTAAAGCGAGCACCCAGAAATAGGGATCGGGTATCATTCTGCAGAGGTTAATATAAAAAGGCCCTGAAGAAAAGGAAAACTGAATTCCAAAGGTGGGCATGGAAAAAGTTGGTTGTCTCTTGTAAGAGTAAAGATCCTTAAGCTTTCTGGACGGCGATCGATACTAATAAGCTTTCTAAGGTCCCTGTCTGAGATTTGGTCCAGAACATTGGTCCCTGATGAACGGGTAGTTCATTTTAAAACGATCTATCCCCTCCCTACAACCGATACTCATATTTGCAGCGATATTGTGCCATTATTCCCACTAGACCACTATTTGGAGCTGCATGAGGTGGTGTCTCGAAATAGGAGCCCAAGAAATATGGCATCTTATAATATAGGACTTTGGGCCCCATTACTGACAACTGCTATAAACGCTGCATATAAGTCAGTCTTCCCCAACCCTGCGCACTGCAGGCATTGTACCGGTCTTCTAAAAGGGCTCAGTATGGTTTTAGGAGAGGCTCTGGACATACGAGCGTTACTTAACTTAAGTGTCGTTGTATGCAAATATATGGTTACTAAATGTAGTTTCCTTTACTTGGCTTTATGGATCTCTCTTAAGCATTTGACAGCGTTAAAGGTCTAAACTGTGAGAGATCCTGCTTGAAATGGGCATAGAGGAAGGTTCATAGAACTTCCTGCGAGCTTTACACTAGGAACGTTCAGCTTCAGTAGCTTCGGGGGAAAGGGCAATGCACGAGTTCTCTCGGGCTAGCGCCTGGGTTGGCTGTGATTTAGCACCAATTTTGTTTTTATTACGTCAGTGGTCTTGAAGCAGCCCTGTTGCAGAAGGGTCAGGCCAGTTGGCAAAAACAGGCCTGTACCTGATGCTGTTTTAACGACCTAAAGAAGTTACTTGGCTCCTTTGTGCTTTTTTATGGAACATTTAAACTTAGAAACTAGCTTCACCAAAACTTTTACCATGGTATGTGGTCTGAAAAATCGAATGTCCCGCTGCTACAGAGTCAAAGGTAAATGCATTGATAGGACCTTCAGCTTTCCTTATTTGGAGATGACCTTTGATTCTAATAGGCCATGGGGTCCTTGTCTCTGCTCTAGAAAACTGCCTTCCCTAATAATGTTCGCTGTAATTCTTTAGAAAAATCTCTAGCAGAATTTTGATTGCACAGTTATTACATTTTTAAACATCTATTTAAAACAGTTGCCATGTTATTCACATTTGTCTCCTTTTCCCTCGTTTGTATATCATTTCTCGAATATGAGACCTATTTGTTATATATCTTAAAAACATTTGAAGAATTTAATAATTTACGTTATCTATGAAACTGTTTTCTGTTGATAATGACGTTATAGTTTATTTGCAGACTGTTATGGAATGATCTAAATCGTATCCTTATCATTGTTAATACGTTTTCTTTTGTATTTTATATTTAATACCGTTTTGTAAACTAAAAAATCACAAGTTTTCGATGAAGCCATAAAATGCGTCGCTTCCATTGTTTCTTCCACTAAACCAGCATGAGAGTATATTGTCTGGAGTTTATGCTTCATTTGATATATCTCAAGCGGGTATGCATAGACCAACCTAAAAGGTGGTGGAAATGCAAATAAGCGCACAGTCACTGCTTTGGGCATCCACTTCCCAGAGTGCTCTTTTAACCTGGTCCTGACGAAACCGCATCTGTGTGTGTCAACGGCAGTGAAACATGTCGACTCTATCTTTCCTATCCTTAAACATTGAAAACATTTGATATATTTTGTCTTTTAATACATGTGCACTCACAACTCAATAAAGACAATGGTTGACGCGAGACACATTTTTACTGAATTCTATACAATGATGTCACATGCATTCACACATAGTGGCCATCTCTCTATAGCTGAGGGGAAGCATTGTAGGGCATAAGAACACTAGTAACGCGTCTTTGGACAGTAATTGCAAATACAGACAGGTGTGAGGAAAGTTCAGCCCCTCACCACCACCTATCACTAAGTGGGTTTCTTTTGTCCAAACATAAGATGCTTGGGACCCACTTAAGCAACCACTGCGTCCTTCTCTTGCGCCTGTGTTGTGATGCTCTGATTAGTGCTTTGCTATATATACTGTGGAACAGCTATTTTTGACCATCCCCGTTTGACATAGGGTGGTATTTCTATAGACGGTAGAAGAGAAAGTCAGATTACCTAAAAAATGTAAACTCGAGAGCTACTCATTTTTGTCTCTTGCAGATCAGTGGCTAATATACAGCTAATAAACAGACAGAACCTTTGTTTGTTTGTTCCTTAATTAATCTGATACAGAGGAAGACACAACGTTCCCACCAGACATTCTTCACTTACTGGCATTTAGACACACTCATCATCTCCTCTATGTTCCTATATGTAGAGTCCAGCTGGACTCATTCTAGTGTTTCTGCCAGCCACTCTGCTGAGGGCTGGTCTTGCTTGTGTAGCCTACACCCACCCAACACAGGCGTCACCAGTCAGGTGACCCTGCCAATAAAAGGGGCCGGGCGCACGTGCCTGAGGCCAGTTCAATACCACCCTACCACCGTGTCTGCGTCACCTTCCTTACAAGCATGAGGGCCTAGGGCCCCACATTACATTGGCGACGAGTGGGATCGGAAACCCCATGTGGTCGCAGACATGGACTCAAAAGCAGAGAAGTGAGGCCGTCGCAGCCCCAGTCCCACTGGAGTAAAAGAAGGGGGTGAGTGCTGCTGATCAGCGCGTCCCGCAGCACTGCAAAAACGGCTGCGGGGCCGAAAATAAAGCGCTACGAAGCGCGCTGAGCTGTTTTCCCCAGCCCATAAAAACAAAATGCCCTGAGGCCGCCCGCCCCCCCAAGAGTCGGAGGCAGCGCGGCCCGCAGCGTGAGAGAAAGCTGCTGGGTCTGCGCGGTATGTGGGGGGAAATGGCGCTGTTGTGCACCGTGGAAAAAGAGGTGAAAAAAAAAGAAGAGGGTGCCGAACCATGCCTGGAGCCGGTCGCCCCCCCCACTCCCAAGAAAACAAACACGGGACGCAGCTGTCCCATGCTGCTGCGGCCGCGCGCGCAGAAAAACAAAAACAAATATGGTGCGATCGAGTACCAAGAATGAAGACAATGACCGGGGGCCGTTTCCCCTTTTGTCATTTTGAAGTGGCACTGTCGCGCGCCATGCGCCGTAAGAAGAAGTGCCCAATTGTGCTGGGCGGTCACCCCTTTTCATTTATCTATAAATAATGGTGCACTCGCGCACCGAACTAAAGATGCCCAGGGCCGCCCCACCACAAAAAATGCCGGAAAACGGCCGCAGCCCGGAGAACTGCTGCGGCCGCAGCAAGTGACCCGCGACGGTGCTATCAGGCACCAGAAAATAGAAATGAAAATGCCCAGGGGCTGCCCTCCTCGTCCTGGCAGCAACTAAAGCAAGAGGTGCAGACACGCACCGAAATAAGTGAAATAACATGGTGCAGGCACGCACCAGATGCCCAGGGCCGCGCCCCCACCTCCAACAAATAACTAAAGAAGTGAGGTGCTCACACGCACCTAGATAGAAAAAAAGCAGTGCCCGGAGCCCCCACCCACCTCACTGAAGTCCTGCCGTCTGCATGCCTCTTCAAACGAGGCTGTGCAGTTTAAAAAAAAAAAAAAAAAAAAACTGGACAGAAGTAAAAAAGAACATGAAAAGAGAAAAGGGACAGATGAGAAAGAAAATAAATAAAATTGCACTTACCTGCAGCCCCCACCAGCATGACGGAGTCCTCCCAGCAGCATGCCCTCCTCACCGGCCGGCATCTGTTCAAACAAACGAGGCCGGTAACAGGAAAGACTGTCTTTCAAGCTAGAAAACAAAGTGCACTACTGGCATCCAGTGGCCAGAGTTGGTATTGCACCCTATTTCTGTTTTAAAGGTAAAAGAAGTTTGGATGAAGGAAAGTTTACAGCAGCACCTTCAGAAAGTGACTGCTCCAAACCAAGAGTGCACCCGTGGACAGAAACGGCGCAGAAGACGGAAACGGCGAAGAAGAAGGAAGCGACGCTGCAAAAGAGAAGGAGAAGACTGCAGCTGTCCCAGCCAAGCTGCAACGGTGGGAAACGGACGCAAGTGCCACGTGAGGTACGAAGAGAGCGCGCATGGTCTGCGCAGCCCCTGGTGGCCGTCCGCCGCCCCCGCCGAAAGAACGCCACATGCCCCAGCAGTGATGGACATCACCGCAGGACAAGAAAGGGACATGCCAGGCGTTGCCACAGGACGCCCCAAAAAAAAAAAAAAAAAAAAAAGAGACTGACACGTGCGCAGCGTGCACAGAGAGCTGCGCCAGAGAATGTGACGACATAGGTAAAAGTCTGTGAAGATGGAGAGAGTACCCGAGAGCGTGACGTAACGCACAGGACAAGAGGCCATGTCAGCTGGCCGCGCAGCGACGGAAGATGGCCACTGTTGGCCCATCAGTGAGCAGGTCATCTGAACTGACCGACCCTGCCAGAGCAGATGGCAGGAGTGAGCGCCGTAACAGCGCAGCCTCGAGGAGCAAGAGTGGCACCCTCGAGTGAAGAGAGGGAGGAAGAGAGCGGGGACCCTCCTGCCAGAGAGAGGTCCAACAAGAGGATCCGGGAACGGACCAGACCGGGAGAGGTCTGCCTGAAGAGCAGATCATGTCTTACCCGCAGGACTCAGCCTGTGAGAGGCTGCGACCGAGCAAGATGCACCAGAGGAGGTGCAGTGATAGGTCCATGTGACGCAGCATGCGACCTGTGGCACAACGCCACATTGAGGACGAAGAGGAAGATGCACCAGCGAAGGTGCAGTGAGAGGTCCGTGTGAAGCAGCATGCGACCCGTGGCACAACGCCACGTCTAGGACAAAGAGGAAGATGTACCAGCAGAGGTGCAGCGCAAGGACCATGTGCCGCAACATGTGACCTGTGGCACGACGCCACACCAAGGAGAAGAGAGAGTGGCACGACGCCAACAAGAAATGAGGAGAGGAGTGTGACAGACCGGTCACACCACAGATCAACTCCATCGCAGGTGTGAAAGTGGAAGGAAGTAGAGTGACACAACTGAGGACTCGTGCGAGCAGATGAGGAGGCACCCATCAGTACAAGACAGTCACCGGGGTGAGCAGACGTCACTGAAGACAGCGATGCGGGTGGTCCCCCACGCTTCCCAGTACGACCGACCTGTCACCTGTCACCGGCTGCTTGGCTGTGATGGCATCCCTGACGCCGACTGCACAGGCCACACAAGACCCGCCTTGGCCACTACGTCCATCAAGTGGTCCTTCCGCTGACGAAGCCGCCGCCACCTGTTTGATCTGCAAAAGGATGAAGAAACATCATCATCATGATGAGGTGCATCGCCCAATCATCGAAGGAGGAGCACAGCACCACCTGAGTGGAGACAGTCAGCAACAAGAACCGATGCTGACAAGGCAAGTCTGGCAACGTAGAAACTTATCATCTGAACATTTGCCATGAGCTCCGTGAACCAGACGCCTGCCGGTGAGAGCAGATCAGATCATTTGGACCATCCACCCTTGGGCTCGCACAAGACTAGGACGTGGCCCTGTTGGGAGTTCAGAGAGACTCCTTTGGCGTGGCCGACGTTGGCCCGCACAGCCCACGCAGTCCCGTCGCAATCCAGGGACAAGGGCCTCCAATGAATTCCTGTGAGAGCGGAATCTCGCTGAGAGAGAATGCATCTGAGACAGCTCCACGTCAGGCATCCGGAAGCACGGAGGTCTCATATTGAGAGACTGGTCACCTGAAGACTTTGCACCGTGGCCAGAGCACCTGAATCCGGATGGCTCGAGCAAGCGGACCCTGCATCAACAACCCTTGTGGCTCCATGCGAGACTAGGATGTGGTCCTGTAGGCTGTTCCTCTGAGACGTCTTTGCTGGGCCTGAGATAGGCAAGCACAGTCCACACAGTCCAGTGGAAGCCCGTGAAAGGGCCTCGAGGAGACTCCTGCTTGATGGAGATCTGGCACGAGAGGGAAGACTGCTGCTTCTCTGCCGCTGGACTCCCAGGCGCCCCAGGCTGTCACGTCATCTGCAGTCTTAGGAGGTAGACAATCTCCAGAATCAGAATGCCGTCCAGAACTGTGTACAGTGGACTCCCCACGGCTCCAGATGCACCCGCATCAGAAACTGTAAATAGACTTTGACCACATGAGCCCAGGCAGGACCGGATCGACTATATCCAGTGAACTGTGAGGTCATGGACAAGCAACTGAAGTATCTGGACTTCATCCACACAGTGTTCGTGCCCAGCTGTACCTGGTTAAATTATGGACTCGTGCGGAGGTGTCCGGATGCTCCCAGCTGCAACATGTCCACTGCAATTCTGCAGTCTGCCTTTTCGAGGCCGAGAGACTGATTGTGGTGCTTTGTTATTGTTTCTTTTACAGGTTGGACTTTTGTTTGGTTCCTCAATAAAGTTTGGGAGGGATGTAGAGTCCAGCTGGACTCATTCTAGTGTTTCTGCCAGCCACTCTGCTGAGGGCTGGTCTTGCTTGTGTAGCCTACACCCACCCAACACAGGCGTCACCAGTCAGGTGACCCTGCCAATAAAAGGGGCCGGGCGCACGTGCCTGAGGCCAGTTCAATACCACCCTACCACCGTGTCTGCGTCACCTTCCTTACAAGCATGAGGGCCTAGGGTCCCACATTACACTATACATTCGAGCTTTTGTTGAAGCTAACACTCCACATTGTAACAATTTCTCTCGTAATACTTCGCCATAATTCACTAAGCCTTTTACCTCAAACAATTGGTCGCTCTTTTCACGTTAATGTTCATACTACACCATTTGCACACCTCAAAAGAATGAGTGCATGACAAGTACTTCAAAGACTCAAGATCCACAGACGGAGAAAAGTGTCTCGGACGAGACAGAAGCAAGACAGAAAACATACAAATTAGCTCAGTAATTTAGCAAGCAAACTTCACTGTCACACTAGCGACAATATCAAAGGGGTCCACTGGAGGGCAGCAAAACGACAAGGATTTTCCCTCAGTTTCTTACAGGCCTGCATCTCCAATTTTCATGGGTTGGAAATAGCTGGACTCCTCTGCTTCTCCCCCTGACTAAACCTGAGGAAATTACACATTAGTTCGTTTATTGTGTGTGGTGTATTGATTTATTCTGAATCCCTCACACTAGCGCTTATTCTTGACTCTGTACCTAGAGAAAATGCATCAACGTCTGGTTTTGAGTTTGACTGATTGCTGATTAGCTGGGAGAGTCCTGGCATTTTGGTGATGCACTATTTGTGTCGTTTGCGACAACATATATATTTTTTACTGATTAGGAAAATACATTAATATTTAAAGCATTTAATGTAAAATATGTATTGGGTAACTGAGCGAATGCTGGTACTCATTACCCGTGACTGACTACCTGTCCATTTAAAGCACTACTTTTAACAGAGCTGGCTTGCCTACACCCACCTGAGCCATATCTCATTCGCTGATAAATTCATCTGGGGAGGCGGGATCTTGTCAGGGCAGAAACACTTTTTTCTATCCAGTGATGCACTCTTGATTATTCTCCTCTCTGACCTCCGCCTGTCCCCAGCCATACCCCCACGAGTCCTTGTATCATAACAGACTGGCACAGTCATGGCACGAGTTGTGACGTTTCACACTAACGCCAGTGGGACCTGGTCCGGATCACAACACAGCAACCAGGGCCGGCTATTGGCATGGGTTGGCTGAGCCCAGGCACTGTGCGCCAATCTTCAGAGGGGCGAAAAGAACCGTCTGCACAAAGGTCCTTCAAAGCGTAATGCCCCTCTTCCTTGGCTCCAGTGATTTGCGGAGATGTGTGTTCAGAGCAGTGCTTAATTTGAGCCAGTGGTTTTCAGTGCAGGGCACCAGAAGTGGCGTTAATGTGAAACGTCACCAGTCGTGGCATAACTTGTCTGAGATACTCCACAACGTTATGGATCCTTCCACCGGCCTCCAACCATCTGTTTTACTGACTCCTGGAGGTCAGGAGAATTGACCTTTATTCAGGGGGTCTTGCCTCTGCTTCAGCTGGTAATTGTGGGGAAAGGAAAGAAGCCTTGTGTTTTAAGAAGTATGAGTTTTGACCGCTTCTTAAAGGAGGAGAAATTGCTTCCTCTCTTTAAATATTTTATGCTGCTCGTCCTCCAACTCAGATCCAAACAACCCGGCACCTCCAAATGGAATCCTTAAAGCAGCAGAGCTCTGGAGCTCCCTTCAACCCCAAGGTAATGACTGGGAGGAGGAGGAGTTAGGCCAATGGTAATGGAGTTTATCAGTGAGAAATTGGCCCATTTCCAGTAAGACAGTCTGAACCTCGTAACCTTTCAGTGGGTACTTTACTTTTTGGAGCTCAATAAGCAACACATTTATGGTTGCAAACCTGTGATTTAATAAACTAACACTGCAAAAGAGAGCTTTGCTATCTACAAACCCCTCTTTACGAGCTTGAAAAGTCTTTCCGGCATCTAAAAAGGGTTCCGCATCTAATACCGAATTACAGTTAGGAGGGGAGAGAAAGAGCTGTTGCTGGGTTGCGGGCACCTCAGTTGGGGTGGTATCTGATTGGTAACCGTGAAGCTGTCCCACTGGAATACGCTCCAGAGAAGATGGCTTCGTGCCATTCAGTGGCTGTTTACAGCGCTCTGATCCTTCCCTCTGACCACTGGAGGCTCATGATCTGAAATAAACAGAGAAATTAATTTTGGGCTGCCTTATGAAAACACGGAGAGTCAGTCTCCCAGTTTCTGAATCATACAATACCGGATAACCATGGTGGGTTCACAGCATGTTCCTCGTTATTTCTGATCAAAAAATGCCGTAGATTTATTTCCATTTCCAGAGGTAAAGACTCTCATTTGTTTCTATGACTAGATGAAATGCAAATGTACATATTGATAAAACTTACATTACTCAGCACATCCCTCCAGTACAAAACGTCCCACTCCTTTGCCTCAGCATTAGCTCCAACATTCCAGTGATGACATCACAGGTGGCATCAACACTGGAACATTCTGAGCAGCAACATTCACAAATACACACTGATCAGATAAATGAACCGTGAAACCCTGGTCAAATGCACAGCTAATCAGCAAACAAGGAAACTGTTGTGCCACTGAGACCTGAAAATCTGAGGCTCACGCCCCCCCCCGAACCCCTTCACCAAATCTTGCTGACCCCCTACCTAGGTGGCTGACTCAGAGCGCCCTCCAGTGCTTATCTGTGCTCCCCATCATCAGTTACCAGCCAGGCCTCAGCAGCAGAATATTAAGTATGCTCACGTGGGACATTTACATGCACGCAGTGTGCATATGTTCGAAAGGCCAAGCCCATTTGTGACGACTTGAGTTTTAGAGATATGACATCCATGTACTAATATGCGTTTTACAAATTACCCACTTTTGCCCAATCGTCCAAAACAGTTTTATAACAGCTCCAGCTTGTCGGAAGTACGTACGCTAAGCCATTAATGTACTTCCCCGGGATACTTTGCTATAATTAACAACATACAAGCAATTATTGGCAGGATAGTAGTTCATTAATGTGGCGCCAACGAGAACAACAAATCAGGTGGCTGCCTGGGAGTGATTATGTCGCAGGTGTCATCTAAAGTACTGCACATCAGTACTGTAGTTCGTTGCAGGAGGGACGCACAGTATCGCATGCACTGTCCAGTGTTCTGGTGCCATTTAACTATAAGAGGTCTCAGCGGCACAACAGTTTCCGTGTTTTCTGATTAGCTGTGCATTTGGCTAGGGTTTCACGGTTTATTTATCTGTTCAGTGTGTATTTGTGAATGTTGCTGTTCAGAATGTTCCGGTGCAACCAGAATGAGGCTGCATCTCAAACCTTTACTATGGTACCTTCAGAAACATTAGACAGCTTTTCACAATCTGGGAAGGATGGTACTGGTATCTCAAGATATAAGAAATAAACTTTGTTGGTGGCTGGTGTCAGACAGTCTTCCCAAGGGCATGCCAATCCAGGTATCTCCCCTATTGGTACTAACAACAGATACCAGTGCTGTGAAATGGCGTGCTACTTTAGAGACATAGGTGGTCATTACAACCCTGGCGGTCGTTGTTAAAGCGGTGGTAAAACCGCCAACAGGCCGGCGGTAAAAAAAATTGAATTACGACCGTGGTGGAAAACGCCAACATAGACAGCCACTTTAACACTCCGACCGCCACGGCGGTAGAAACAAACACCGCGGCGGTCACCGCCAACAGACAGGCGGAAGACAAGGTTCCGCCCACTGTATTACAACAGTCCAATCTGCCACCTTTTCTGGGGCGGATTCACCGTGAACAAAAACATGGCGGAAACAGGACTTGGAAGGGAAAACGCTCACCTCTACACACCCCACGAGGAACCAGGACGCCATGGACCCGAGCTCCAGATACTCCCTGCCTTTGTCTTCCTGCTCCTCTACCAGGAACATCAAAGACGGCGGCGAAGACCATGGTGAGTACTGCACCTACGACACAGGGGAGGGAAAAAAGAGTGACACACACACGCAACACGCAACACTCCCACCCCCACCCTCACCCACTACAACACACACACAAGTACATGTTGATACATTACATTTCCAACCCCCAACCCCCCCTGGAAGAATGCAAGGACAAAAGGAAATGAGTTGAACGTTTGTAATTTATTAAAATACAGTAATCACAAATATATATATTTATTTACACTATAAACAAATATATACACCAAGAATACAAGTCCAAGGTATTCCACAATTAAAGTCCGTGGACCACTGGGCCCAAAATGCATTGGCGAGGCCCACACTCAATAACTGATCAAAACGGAGAGAACACTGCACGGGCATCAGATTGAAATACAACAGGCACCTCAGGGGGAAGGGAATGGGGGCACCTCAGCCGGATGAGTGCAGGACGCCAGATCCACGAGGGGGCTCCATGCCCATTGATGTATCCTGGGGAGTGCAAAGCCACAGTCTCACAAGTCCTTACAGTGGGGGGCTTGCCCACTGCTGCATCCTGGGGAGTGCAAAGCCACAGTCTCTCAAGTCTCTCAAGTGTATGGTTTGCCCACTGCTGCATCCTGGGGAGTGCAAAGCCACAGTCTCACAAGTCTCTCAAGTGCGTGGTTTGCCCACTGCTGCTTCCTGGGGAGTGCAAAGCCACAGTCTCACAAGTCTGTACAGTGGATGGTTTGCCCATTGCTGCATCCTGGGGAGTGCAAAGCCAGTCTCTCAAGTCTCTCAAGTGGGTGGTTTGCCCACTGCTGCATCCCGGGGAGTGCAAAGCCACAGTCTCACAAGTCTTTACAGTGGGTGGTTTGCCCACTGCTGCATCCTGGGGAGTGCAAAGCCACAGTCTCTCGTCTCTCAAGTGGGTGGTTTGCCCACTGCTGCATCCTGGGGAGTGCAAAGCCACAGTCTCACAAGTGGATGCCTTTCTCCACTGGCTCTGGAGGGGGCTTTGTGCCCAGAGTGCTTCATCCTGCCAAGGACTGAGGTAGTGGAAGTGATACTCCACTGGTTCTGGAGGGGGCTTTGTGCCCAGAGTGCTTCATCCTGCCAAGGACTGAGGTAGTGGATGCCTTTCTCCACTGGTTCTGGAGGGGGCTTGGTGCACAGAATGCTTCATCCTGCCAAGGACTGAGGTAGTGGATGCGATTCTCCACTGGTTCTGGAGGGGGCTTTGTTCCCAGAGTGCTTCATCCTGCCAGGGACTGAGGTAGTGGATGTGATACCCCACTGGTTCTGGAGGGGGCTTTGTGCCCAGAGTGCTTCATCCTGCTAGTGGCGGCCTCAGTAGCGTCAGAGCTTTTGGCGCTCATTAGCCTGCGGTGCTTGTGGCGGCGGTGCCCTGTTCAGTGGTGCTGGTGGCGGTGGTGTACTGTTCAGCGTGGCTTGTGGCGGCGGTGTCCCGTTCAGTGGTGCTGGTGGCGGCGGTGGTGTCCTGTTCAGCGGTGCTGGTGGCGGCGGTGTCCTGGTCAGCGGTGCTTGTGGCGGCGGTGTCCTTGGCAGCGGTGCTTGTGGCGGTGGTGTCCTTGGTAGCGGTGCTGGTGGCGGCGGTGTCCTGTTCAGTGGTGCACTGGCCAACTTTTTGTGCTTTTGAGGTGGGGGACTGTCCGTGGTCTGGCTCCTTGGCACACTGGCTGCCCTGCTGCCTGGCGCACTCCAGAAGCCGGATACTACTGGCACCACTGTTCCCGCAGATGTTGTGGCTGAGGTGCTGGGTTGGAACCCGGAAAGGTAGGCCCTAGGGGACTGAAGGGGTGGGGGAGGTGAGGGGAAGAGGTCAAGGTTGGAGAAGGAAAAGTATTTTGGACACACTGGGACGGGTAGATGGAGGGGGTTTGGGAGTGGGGGAAGAGGTAGTGGTTGTAGGAAGTGTACGTTTGCTGACTTTGGGTGAAGGTGCATGGGTTGGAGGCTGTCGTGAGGTGGATGGCTGTTGGGTAGGTGTGTGGCTGCGTTTGTGTACCTTGGGAGGTGGGCTCACAGACACACTGGGAGAGGACACAGGGGATGTGTGAATGGTAGTGGGGGTGGTGAGTGCAAGTGAGCGGGTGTGGTGGTGGGTGTGCTGGTGATGGACGGAGTGGATGAAGATGTAGTGCATGCAGGTGTGAGTGGAGACGAGACTGGGAGGGAGGAGGGAGACGAGGAGGAGGGGGACACAGTGGAGGCAGTGGATGTTGCTATGTCTGCATGTGTATGATGCTTGCGTGAGTGCCTGTGGGATGTGTGGTGCTTATGTTTGCCTGAGCTTCCCTTGTGTGTTGAGGTGTGTGCATGCTGGTCTGATGGTGTGCTTGGGATAGGCTGAGGTACAGGGGTTTGTGTCTGGGTGGGGGAAGTTGGAGGGGGGAGGCTGGACACAGGGACAATGGCTGCCATCAGTGCTGAGGCCAGAGTCTGAAAAGCTCGCTGTTGGGCTGCCTGACCATAATGAATGCCCTCCAGGTATGCATTGGTCTGTTGCAACTGCCTCTCTACACCCTGGATGGCAGTCAAAACGGTAGACTAGCCAACAGTGAGAGACCTGAGAAGGTCAATAGCCTCCTCACTGAGGGCAGCAGGGCTGACAGGGGCAGGGGCTGAGGTACCTGGGGCGAAGGAGATGCCCACCCTCCTGGGTGAGCGGCCACGGGGCACATGCTGAGGGGCTGTTGGGAGGGCGGTGCTGGTAGGGGGGGTGGCGGCTGTACCTGTAGATGTGGGAGGCACAGAGGGGTCCGCCATCGCAAGGGAGCTCCCACCAGAGGAGGAGACCGTGTCGCTGGTTTCAGCTCCTGTCCCCGCCGTGGAGGTCCCCTCACCCTCCGTCACACTGGTGGCTTCTGACTCCATTGTGTCGCCCTCCAGGGCCATGTGGGATGCAGCTCCCTCATGCTCCGATGCCACTGCTCCTCCGCCTGATGATGGTAATGCACACAAGAACAGGGAGACCACAAAAAGGGGGGGAAGACAGAAGAAAGACATGTTCAGTGCATGCAATACCACTACCGTTTGGCAGACACTACAGACACAAAAGCCCCCTGCACTACGCCATGCACTTTGAGTACCCTAATTAATCACAGGGACATGGGGTACAAGGCCTATGCCCGATTGCTCCACACATGGAAGTCACAGGAGCCTGACTAGGTGTAGTTGCCTCTGAACACAGGTGGGGTGCCACATAGTCTGCCTTAAGAAGGGACCTTGCCTACTAAACTTGCCCTGGCCTAGGGGAACCCACAGCCCACCTCCCCCACCCAGACACCTCCACTGCGCGCTGAATCAGCGGAATGAGAGTGTACTCACCCCCTTGTGGCTGCTGTGATACCCTCAAGCGCCCATCCAACTCCGGATATACCACTGCCAGGATCCGGAACATCAGCGGGGTCATGGTGCGACGGGCACCCCTCTCACTTTGGGAGGCCATCCCCAGCTGGGCCTCCGCCGTCTTCTTGCTCCAGCGGCGAATGTCCTCCCATCTTTTCCGGCAGTGGGTGCTCCGTCTGTGGTGGACCCCCAGGGTTCGGACTTCCTTGGCACGCCAAATATCCTTCTTCTGGTGGGCGCTGACCTAAAGGAATAGTACAGGGGAAAAGGAGAAGATATAACCGTCCGCACCGTCACAGTCATTGGCCCGCATCACTACCCTTGCCATGACGCACATGCACTCACCGTCGTTTCATGCACGCCTCATTCCCCCCCCCCTATCTTTCATCCACACCACTCCAAACAGCAGGCATTGCCCATTCGGCATGCTCACAGTGTACTTACCTGTTTCGCTGGAGGACCGTAGAGTAGCGTGTACTGGGGGAGGACCCCATCCACTAGTTTCTCCAACTCCTCCGTGCTGAAGGCAGGGGCCCTTTCCCCAGACACATGAGCCATTGTCTCTTCCAGACTGAGGTCACAGCAGCACTTGCAGTGTAGGTCCTCTCCTGTCGAAGATCAGGTATCAAGTGAGTGAACAGACAGAAAATGGCGGTCACGTCCGCGGTGGTGCGTACCGTCACCGCCGGCGTACATCGTCATTGGCTCCTGGAACCCATGGGGTCCAATGTTAACCAATGTAGGATTGCGCAGCGGTCTTCGACCGCCTACCGCGACGGTGTACAACGCCAGCGCAGTTACATCATATCCCCTTGTCCCACCTTACAGGTCAGGCAGCCCCCATTTCAGGGGGCCACATGGCATTAATTTTGACTGCGTCACACATATCTATGCCTTCCATAAACACTAATACAGGCATATATCGATTAAAAAAATTATGGAATAAAGTTGTGTTTACGTACCTCAGTGTTGGTTGACTCTCTGCTCGCTGTTCTCCTCCATAGAGCACGTCCGCTGGGGCAGGTGAGGAGATGGCGGCATCCTCCGGTGTACAGACCGCTGATGGACCTGTTGACAATGGAGGAGCGACATGTAATTGTCACATACAGACTTGATCGTACCACAATCCTGGAACTGTGTGCCCAGTTGGAGCCAGACCTGATGTCAGCTATCCACCATCCCACAGGAATCCCCCCTCTAGTGCAGGTCCAGTTAGTACTTCATTTCCTGGCTAGTGGGTCTTTTCAAACAACAGTGTTCATAGCATCAGGGATGTCCCAGCCTATGTTCTCAAACGTGTTGTCCAGAGTGTTGTCTGCCCTGCTGAAACACATGCACAGCTAAATCGTGTTCCCTCAGGTGGAGGATTTGCCTACAGTGAAAGGTGACTTCTATTCCCTGGGACATATCCCCAACATCATAGGTGCCATTGATGGGACACATGTGGCATTGGTCCCCCCGCAGGAGTGAACAGGTGTACAGAAACCGGAAGAGTTACCATTTTATGAATGTGCAGATGGTGTGTTTGGCAGACCAGTGCATCTCCCATGTGAACGTCAAGTTTCCTGGCTCAGTGCATGACGCTTACATTCTGCAGAATAGCAGCATCCCTTTTGTGATGGGGCAACTCCAGAGGCACCGTGTGTGGTTATTAGGTGAGGACATGGACCCAATACAGTGTGACTAGGTGTCTGGGTCTGGGGATGACCCTAAGAGTTAGTGTGTGTCTAACAGTTGTCCCTCGACATTTGCAGGTGACTCTGGCTACCGCAACCTGTCATGGCTACTGACCCCAGTGAGGAATCCCAGGACAAGGGCAGAGGAATGCTACAATGAGGCCCATGGGCGAACTAGGAGGATTATAGAGAGGACCTTCGGCCTCCTGAAGGCCAGGTTCAGGTGCCTCCATATGATAGGTGGTTCCCTATTCTACTCACCAAAGAAGGTGTGCCAGATCATCGTGGCCTGCTTCACAACTTGGCTTTGCGAGGACAGGTGCCTTTTCTGCAGGAGGATGGTCCAGATGGAGGTGTTGTGGCAGCTGTGGATCCTGTGGACAGTGAAGACGAGGAAGCAGAAGAAGAGGACATAGACAACAAGAACACAGTGATTCATCAATACTTCCAGTGAGACACAGGTAAGAAGACAACACTGCCTGCTACATCTGATTTAATTCTTCTACCTCTCATCTGTCTGTCACTTTCACCCAGTGTATGGACCCTGATTTGTCAATTTCCCTTTCAATTTCACAGATGTGGGTCCCACTGTGTGACATCTGCTTTGTTTCCGCATGGACTAGAGCTGTGTGACATAGGTATGTTGACAATACATTAGATATAGCATTTTTCCACAGTTATTGCAAATACACATTTTCGAAAGCACAGACGGACTCCAGATTGTTTTGTGATTTAAGGGTGTTTATTTAAGTGCAAAATAGTGGAGGGGGTTGTAAATTGGTCAGGGGTAATGGTGGAGGAATGTCCATGGCAGAGTCCAGTCTATTAGTCTCACAGGTGCATTGTCCAAAGGGGCATAGGAAGTGGAGCTAGGGTAGTTTGAGTATGGACAGGGTGACAAAGTGGGACAGAAGGATGACATTCAGGGTGGTCTAATTTCTTGGCGGGGGTCTTGGCATTGTTCTCTGTCTTTGTTCCGGATCTCAGGGACCGCTTGCGAGGTGGTTCTCCATCTGCAGGGGGTGGGGTGCTGGTGTTGTGGTCCTGTGGCGGTGCCTCCTGTCCACTAGCGCCGGCGGAGGTGGTGGGCAGTTTATCATCCAGGCTAGTGTCAGGGGCCCCTTGTTGTGCCACAGTGTCCCTCCTGGTGTTGATTAGTTCCTTCAGCACCCCTACAGTGGTGCCCAGGGTAGTGTTGATGGATTTGAGTTCCTCCCTGAACCCCAAATACTGTTCCTCCTGCAGCCGCTGGGGCTACTGAAACTTGACCAGTACCGTTGCCATCGTCTCCTTGGAATGGTGGTAGGGTCACATGATGTTGGAGAGGGCCTTGTGGAGAGTGGGTTCCCTGGGCCTGTCCTCCCCCTGTCGCACAGCAGCCCTCCCAGTTCCCCTGTGTTCCTTGGCCTCTGTCCCCTGAGCCGTGTGCCCACTACCATTGCCCCAGGTCCCTGGTGTTGCTGGGGTGGTGGGTTAGCCTGGGTTCCCTGTAGTGGTGGACACACTGCTGCTTGATGTGTCCTGGGGACAGAGGTATGGGCCCACTGGGTGGGTGCTGTGCTGTTGTTTCCAGAGGGGGGAAGCTCTGTAGTGGCCTGTGCCAGTGTGAGGGGAACCGACAATCCCAAGGTCCCAGATGGGCTCATTTTGAGGTAGGTCTGGTAGTCCCTGGCCTCCTCTCTTCCTTAACAAGTTGATACAGAGTGGTTGAGCATTATCTCTATTTCACTCCCTTGTTACATTTTTAATCTTGGCCATCACCCAACACAAACAAATAAACTTAGTATTCAGTTAGGGTCTTCAGCTAATTTTAGTTTTTCTGTTGTTCTCTCCTCTTTTTCCCCTCACTCACTCTTGAGGTTTGTGGCATCATCGAGAAAAGATCTCCGGCAAAGAGCCCCCCTACGGGGGGTGCCCGTCAGACATTGCAGTGCCGGTCTGACGAGGAGCACGTCCGATGATGAAGCATGACACCCAATAGGGTGTGTGAGGACTCTTGCTCCTAATAATTAGGACTCCATAGTGTTTACCCTGTCTTTCTTTTTGGAACAGTGTATTTCATTATACATTAGTATTCACAGGAGGGCATACACTGGACCATCAATCCTCCGAATCCCCCATCTTTCCTTAAGCACACAACACATACACCACAACAGCAACATGTGAACAGGAACACACTGAGGTCGTGACATCGCTAGCCATGTTTCTTAGGTCTGCAGTGAACCTGCCACACATCTGAAATTACTGTACAGCCTAATGTTAAGATGTCAAAGATCACAACGTGTGGAGTGGGTTGCCTAAATGTCACCTTGCAAAATGTAAGTGTCCCAATGACGTTTACATGAATCCATTGCATAAGTCTAAAGGTATGGGATGTCCAGGGTACATTGATTAGAACGTGTTAACAACACTGTCAATTTTAACCTGTGTATGGAACTATCATCTCACCCCCAGTGAAGACACAGGGACACCTGTATCACAAGTCACAATGCTAAGTAGGGCACACTGTACTGCAAATCCCAAAACATACTGCTGACAACCAGTCAGCAGCCAAACACTCGTTCAGCCAAGGAAACAACACAATGCAGATGGTACATCCTACAAGCTTAGGATGCTACATTATAACACAAAAGAGTCACAGACAACACAAGACAACTACTGCCATGGAAGGTCATTTCAATAGGGCCAGCTACATCAACATGATCCCATTCATTTTCTCTTGCAGCTGATCAGGGGTATGGCATCCAGCCATGGATTATGACACCTATTGGCAACCCAAGTACTGCTGCAGAGCGTGCCTACAACGACGCACATAGGAGGACACGCAGCATAGTCGAGAGGACCTTCGGCATCCTCAAGTCAAGGTTCCAGTGCCTCGACATCACTGGTGGTAGCCTCCTATATTCCCCGGAGATGGTCTGAAAGATCATCCTAACATGTGCAATATTGCACAACATTTGCATCAAAAGGAACATTCCCCTCCCGGAACCAGAGCCACACATGCCTGAAGAGGAAGAAGAGGAGGATGCTGGCCTGCAACATGAGGGGGAACTACAGAACACGGCCGCTGGTATACGCAGACGGCAACATATCGTCAACAATTTCTTTTAAATATAATCACCTTCAACACTTTAGTTAACTAATTTAAATAAACACCTATAATAATCACCATATCATGGTCTGGCTATTCATTTTTGCACACCTTCATCTCTACTTATCAGAATAAGAGTGTTGCCTCATGGAGCATTGCTGAGATACTGATTAGGACACTGAAAAGCCCAGAGCTAATGTGATGCGTAACATACAATGGTCACATACTCACACACTGTAAATGACATCTATCATGTACATTTCTCCTTTGAAGGCCAATAGCAGAGGACCACACCTATTTCACACATACATGTTGAAATCAAGGTCCAATGCAGCATATGGCACACAACTAAGACACCATCACTCAATAAGGGGAAAACAAGCCTCATACATGAGGCAGTCGATGTGCTTTTGCATTAGTAACAGGAATGTCTGACCAGACCCTTGACAGCAGTAAGTCCAACTGCATCCAATATTTGCAAGGACTATCTGTGACCAGAGTTCCATAGAAGCAGAACATAAACAGCGCAAGTGCCACACATATGAGCAGCATTGCACACATGACATTCCATGTACATGCCAGCCCATTTCCTAACTCCTGACACACCCATGCACCTGGTCACAACCCACCTGTCTGAAGAGGTCCCTGGAATACTAAGATGTGTACCCTGATATTCCCTCCTCTACACACACAGACTAACAATAGCAATCGAGTGTGCTACACCCTTTCCTATGGTATGCCATTGTCATAGAACATCTGACTGCATGGACGTCAGGTTAATTTATACACTGTCTTCTAGTTTCAAAGCCCTGTTAGCACCTGTAGATTGCTTCCCGTGTGAAAATGTCTGTTGGCCCTTAGAATGCAAATCTCACCTACAGGACTGGTGAGAAACAGATGCAGCCCACACCTGTGATCGCCTCCATGCACACCACCCATTTAAAAAAGCACTGCCCCTGCTGATGCCTGGAACAGCATAGAAGTTGCCATTTTGTCAAATACACCGTTAAGCATTGATACTAATTAAGCTGTGGAACACAGCCCTTGGGTTCATTTGTCACCTTCAAAAACACAGGACATACGCAGTTTGACATGTCAACTGTCTAGTTCGTCCTCCAAACAGTCTGAGTCAGACCACTGATTATGTAACTTGACAAATTGCTGGATCCTGAATCACCCTGCATTCTGTCAGCCTGACTGGCATCTGTCTGTGCGTCACACTCAAGTATCCCTGTGTCTACATATGTACCACACTTGCGTTAGCAAACCTCTCTTTAATCAGGGGGTATTGGGCATGGGCTTCTTCAATGCATACCCAAATACATTGTATAGCATCATCTGCCTTTTAACTGTACCATTTGAGTAAAATCCTCTGGTAAAAGCAAAATTCATGGCCCATCCCTTGTCT
Source organism: Pleurodeles waltl (assembly GCF_031143425.1). Lineage (NCBI taxonomy): Eukaryota > Metazoa > Chordata > Amphibia > Caudata > Salamandridae > Pleurodeles > Pleurodeles waltl. The sequence goes on from NC_090450.1 coordinate 275,116,525, forward strand.
GGGTCTCATTATGCATGAATCACCCTGCATTTGGTCAGCCTTACTGGCATCTGTCTGTGCGTCACACTCAAGTATCCCTGTGTCTACATATGTACCACACTTGCGTTAGCAAACCTGTCATTCATCAGGGGATATTGGGCATGGGCTTCTTCAATGCATACCCAAATACATTGTATAGCATCATCTGCCTTTTAACTGTACCATTTGAGTAAAATCCTCTGGTAAAAGCAAAATTCATGGCCCATCCCTTGTCTGGGTCTCATTTATGCATGAATGACAAAGTGTGACAGTGTCCCAGGGCAGGGATTGGGTACTGGGCCTTCAGCAGAACCAGCAACCTCTGATAATGTCCATGAAAAATACACACATGTCCGGACCATGACAGTTGACACACAGAATCACAGTGCTCACAACATATTGATGGGCCGTGTGTGGTTAATAGCTGCGAGAATAATCAGCACAGAGGCTATGATGTTCCCAGATGCAGTGGGAATTGCAGAGGCTAACCTGTGTACAAATGTTGTATTGACAGCTGCCGGAACATGACACCTGAGACATTATCTCACTCAGCACACCCAGGTTGCCCTGTTGACTGTCTCATTACACGTCTTTAGTGACAGGGTGGGACCATCCCCATGTAGGTTCACAAGTCCTCATCCACTTTACTCACATTGATCAACCAAGGATACTCAGTAGATACAGGAATAGCTGCCACTGACTCATGATGAGTCCTGGACCGAACTGTGACAAATTACACCCCAAACTATATACAGGATCATAATTGGACCACACACATGAACAAGACACCTATGTGCAATTGATCACTGGAAACATGTGGACAGGTGCTGTCTTGTATGCTGGTCCACCACAGCCACTTGATAGTTGGGGCTCACTTCTATGGCCTCAACTGTGGTGTCATCATACATTTGAGATTCACCCTTGTCTGTCTGTGCAAACAACATGGTACCCACTTCCTCAATGCATGTGTATGACTCACTGTGGGATTCACCAACTAGTGCCTAGGAAGCTGTTACCAAAACTCTAGGACATAGGATGTTGAAAATGTGGACCATTGACATGAACATGCGTCTGCCATCTATCTGGTGCATGCTTTGTCACATGTGGTGTCTACGTTACCCTAAATCTTGGAAGTCCACATTACGGATGTTGCTACATGTATGACTAACACATGCCCTCTCTCATTTCCACAATGACTTGCATCTAAGGATTGGACACATGGACGTCACATTCATACAAGCATATGTGCAATAATGCTTCATGTGATACACACACACTTGGTCAACAAATACATTAGTTGCCAAAGCACACACTTTGAGCCAAAGGCATCTAGGTATTGTACATACGTGCGTCACATTGCTATCCTCTCCTTATGCCAAACATGCCCAATTTGTGCAACACATATATGTAGGCCACACTTATGACCATCTATTGCGTCAGCCAACCGTAAAAATACTGTGAAGGGAGTAGCGGATCATGGTCCGCTGCAGTATGATGTCACACATGTGAACATACACCATCAACACCATAGTGTGTTCAATCAGCCTATCTCTGATGTGTCCCAAATGTAACATAACAAAAAAACAGAAAAATTGCCCAAAACCAGTTAATGCACTGAAATGTTGACGTTCCTAGCATTATGTGTCATTTTTTGCCCACCAATACTGTATTTGCGTCATTTTTTTTGACGCATAGGAGTGAAAATTAGCCCGCATCCAGATATTTGTACAGGCCATGTACTATTATTTGGATGTGGGGTAATTTTCACTCCTGTGCGTCAAAAAAAATGACGCAAATACAGTTTTGGTGGACAAAAAATGACACATAACGTGAAAAAGGGCGGACATTTCATACAAGAAGTAATGTAATAGGATATCCTGTTTACAGATCATGTACAGTGGGTGTACTTTCACTTTCACTTTGCAGTCTATGGTTCTTCTAGACTGTGTGGCTGTGTAGAGAGTGGTGTCCTGAGATTTTGTGCTTTTTTGTCCTGTGTGCTATCTGTATTGTCAATTTGTGACATAAATATTGTTGGTGTATACTGTACTAGTGTGTTTTGTGTACATTTGTCCATTTACCTATTGTTTTTGTTGTTTGTGGGAGTCTGTTGTGGGTAGTGTTAGTTTGGGGATAGTTGGGCTCTTTTAGTGGTTAAGTTTACTTTTCATCTGTATTTGTACCCCTACTTTCCCCTTTTTCCCCTTTCTATTTCTTTTACCCCTATTCCCTTTCACATTTCCACTATGTCTGGTAGGCCACGTCTTGGCAGGATGGGTGAAGAGGAGTTGGGGGGGTTCATATGGCTTGTGTGCCATTTCTTGCCACTCATGATCGAGGCAGGGGGCAGGGTGATACAGGGGTATCCAACAGAGGCGCGCAGAATCCGGTGGGGAAAGGTGCTGCATCACCTGCAGCGTGTGTATGCCAGCCAGAGGAGTGACCACCAGCTGAAGCACCGGTGGGCTGACCTCATCACCAGGGAGCAGGATCTCTTGGACTACCTGATGGTGGCACTGTTGGTGAGTACTAATCATGTAAATGTGCACTATTAAATGCTCTGTAGTGACATAAGAGGATTTGTACTATGTCTGCCAGCTAACTTGCTGACTGTGTGCAATGCTGGGGAAACATACAGGGATAATTGATGCACTATGGTAAGGATCACAATTGCTAGCTGTCAGGTAGCACGTGCTCAGCAAACTTACAGGATACTTTTCCATAAAGTAAATTGGTGCGGCCTTTGTGTCAGACAACCAAACAAAATAGGAGCCAATCATGTCTATATAGGGTACTATTGACAGAGAAGTAAAGATGTACCAACATATTGGCTAACTTTGTTGACGCAATAGCTAGACTGACTTTAGAATCACTACATGATGCAGAAAATGAGTGCGCCCTTCACATCAATTGATAATAGCAAAGTGGCTCAGACATATGTCTCATGTGAGTCTGGTGAGTGTGGAAGGAAAGCGTTCACGGAAGTACTATGAATGTTTGGGATTATTGTATTCCTTGATCTTTTTGGATACATGTCAGATCTGGATTTGAAAACATCGTGAAAAGGTGTAAGGTGCCTTCAGCTAACATCTTAGAATGTTTGTTGGAGTTAGTTGTGCCACATTCGAAATATGGATGGCAGGCCAAAGGTATGCACATGGCTTCACATCTCCATGGTTGGTGCAAATCACCCTAGCTGGGCCACATCAATTGAATCAAATGTAACAACAGGAGGGCTTACAAAAGTCCCTGCCCCTCCCTCTGTACATTGTACCTATGTGTAATAAATGTGTCATGGCCACAAGGCATGTTTGACTGGTAATGCAGTCCTCAAGTAACCAGGCTTTGGATGTCTCTCTTGGATGCACATTATGAGACGATTACACTCCATATTTTTTTTCAGGTCACCAATTATGGGGCATGTTTGCAACCACTTGAGAGTTAGGGCCAATGTATGTGTGCAGATATGTGTGTAACTGTCACAGGAGACCCATGCTATGTACAAGTTGGCTGTGATATATCAGATGCAGTATCATCATGTCTGAATGGCTGCCATTTCCTTATTCAGCCTACACATTGTATATGTTTATGAAATTGTTGCTCTGTGCACAGATTTTGAGCACATTTCTTCCTTCCATGCCTTACAGGTGGACCGGCACCCTACACTGTGGGAGCGGTGGCGACATTTGAGGACCCCGACCACTCCAGTAAGTGTTGATGTGTCTGTTATGTGTTGTGTTTGCTGTTTATGGACTCGTGTGTGTTGAACGCATAACAAGGTGTGATGCGTTGGGCAATCATTTCTCTTGTTCCATGAGTGGGATTTCAGTTTCTCACATGTTTTGAGTTGGCCAATGCGTATCCAATGGTATTATGTAGGGATTGTAGGCCATTCCTGTAGGCCCCACTGTGAGTACTGGGGTTAGTTATGTGGATGACACTTGTATCAACAAGAGTCGCACTGGAAGTCAGCTCCGATTTAGTCAGCCTGTCAGACCCACATTCTCCAAGATTGGTACAGCAAATTGCTTTCCAATAGACTTCTGCTTCCCTATTTACCAACATAATTATGAAACTGTAGGTAGAACCTCCTAGCAGCATGTACTTCCACATGTAGTGCTACAAGTATGTGGAACTTGAGTGAAATGGCCTAGGTGTTCATGCAAATCATGATCATGGGTGTTCTTGCTACTCTATGTCTGATGTAAGTCAGGCTTTACTGGAAGTATATGTTGTGTACCAAGTTCTGCATTTCCTGACATGTGTGGCCCTATGATTGCTCTAGGGTTTGCTGACTCCTAATTGTTGATAGACCTTACCTGTGGTGTGTGTATAGAGCCAAACACGTGTGGAGTTTTCTATACACTCCTCGGTGTACATGTTGTTGGAAATTGATAGTTGTTTATCCACCCCCCCCACCCTCAAACACGGGCATGAGTTTGTGAATGGGGTACCTAGTACTGATGCTACCAGTATGTTACACATACATGTGAATAAGTGACTGTTTGGTTGGAACCTAGTATACACACTCAGGTGTGGCACTTGGTACTATACTGGCAAGTCCAGTTACAACTTGCAGACCATGTGGCTTTAGTTTTGCATTCCGTACACTGACATTTGTAGCCCAGGTCTTGGCGGAGGATATGCAGCATGATTCTTAGCTGATAACTGGCAGAACTCAGATGGCAAGTCAAATCCAGTTGTTACCCATCTTGTAGGTTATGGATGTGCTATGTGTGATGTGACCTTTGTAGGCTGGCCTGCCATGTACTTCCTCAGGGACATTCTATGATCTGTATTGTGATATGAGCTGTTACAAGTACTGTAGATGTATTGTCTGATTAACTTCTTGTGCCATTTCACACAATGCAGTTACTAATGTAGAATATTTGCATTTGTCTTCACAGCTGCAAACTGACTCCAGACCAGGTCCGTGAATTCCAGCGCCGGGCCATGAGATACCAGCACATCCTGCTGGTGGAGTCGGGGTTCAGGAGGATGGCCCGGCGATATCGCCATGAATGGGCCTCTGGGGCATGGAGAGCCTTCCCACAGGGTGGGCCTACTTTGCCCACCACAGCCACCACCAGCACAACCACCACTTCAAGCCAGGTGGCCCCACCCACAGCTGGGACTGTTGTGCCTACATCTGCTGAACTTCCAGGCCCCAGCATTGCTACAGGTGCAGGACAGCCCACTGGGCCTGGCACCACACACACACAGACCTCCTCCACCGGTACCCAGACTGCCACAGCTCCATCTGTTGACCCTGCAGCCTTCCACAACATGGAACGGAAGATGGACCGTGTGCTGCGCAAGTTAAGCCATCTGAGCAGGGATGTGCGCCACATTAACCAGCGTGTTAAGTCTATCAAGAGGACCCTCTGCAGGGCCAACCTCTAGACTGTATTTGATATGGAAATGATTCCCTCCCCTCCCTCCTCTTTCCTTGTTCCTATAGTTAGTGGGCTTAGGGGGCTTAGTGTTAGGTTAGTATAGGCTGTTAGTTTAGTTAGTGTTAGTGGGTGGGGGGTGGGGGGGTCCTGATTCTTTCTATTTTTACTTATTAAGTGTGTGGGTGGATGGGTGGGGGGCTATGTTGGGGTTCTTGTGTGTTTAAAAAAAAAAAAAAAATATATAGAATAGTATGTGTTTAGGTTAGTATGTGTTGTCCTCCATGTGTCCCGTCTCATAAGGGGGGTGGAGGGTAGATGTTTAGAACGTTGCGTTACATGTGATAAGTAAGTGTAGCTTAGGTTAGTTAGGGACAGTTGTGGGTAATGAGTAGTCAGGGTAGATTAGGGTAGGTAAGATTTTTCCCTCAGTTTCCTCTTCTGGGATTAGCATTTAATAAATATTTGGTTAACCCTTAACAGTATGTGTTAAATGGTACTTGATCCTGGGTTTGGATTCAGTGTACATACATTTTGTACTATTACATTTGTGTCCTATGCTACAAACAAATCCCAACTGAGCTGTACGATTGGCAGCTAGCCCAGAGCTTCCTTGCAAAGTGTCCACCCTTCGTTGCAACCACCAATCACGTTTAATATGGATGACAATGTTTTTCTGTTGATAAGTGTGTTTTCAAAGTCACAAACAGTGCTTCCAGACTTGGTATTGGGGGAACAGTGTTAGGTCTGACTGCAGTGTGATGATCAAGGACACCCTTATAAGATGAGTTATCATTGGCACTCTTGTATTCTTGTCTTCATGACTCTCATATGTCATTTGTGACACAGTTCAGCATGATTACCTATTTGTATGTAAGCTCAGACACCTTCATTTATGCAGTTTTTGTAGTGTTTGCTTAGATTAGTGTGCACTGTTATATGTGTTATTACTGCATGTTGACAACATTTTGCGGCCACTATTTGATGACTTAGATATCCCTTGAGGAAGCATTATTCTGTCCAACACAGCATGATGGTGTACGGTTTCTCACTTCATCAGATCTTACCCTCAGGAAGGGCAGAGTATGATGCAATCATGGGCACTGTGCTGATTTATCTGACTACATAATATCAGGACAGTTGTATTGACAAGCTACGTAATTTGACAGTAGGCACATTTCAGTTATCTACTGCACAGTTGATATGTCACATTACCCAGAGACAGATTTGTTGTGTGAGTGCTATTTATTGAAAAGTGCTATCTGTATATTGTCCATTATTGTGAGTCCATTATAGTGACATCTTACATTGTGATCCTACACAAGGGGTTCCGGAAATGCTTTTGACATGCTGGGGTTGATGTTTCAGACAGTGCAGAGGGACAGGATTTGCCAATGAGTAGGAGAGAGACAATCACTGGGCAGTGGTTTGCAGAACAGTGCTTGAGTACAGTTGTTGCAAGACTGGCAAGTTACAAAGCGCAGGACCTTGGTAATAGTTGGCCATGTGGCAGGGACTAGTGCTTCCGGGTCATTTTCCTTGTGAATGTGATCTGTTCCATGTCTTCTTCTTCTGATGTGTGTGTTGCCTCCTCTGTCCTTGTTGTTGTTGGTTGTGAAGGGGCAACACACACCTCAGTGTTAGAAGACGTGGAGTCAGACCTCCCGGTCGCTGCTCCCTGTGAAGGTCTTAAGGGCAGTGCTGCAGCAAGGAGTATCTGCTGGTTCTTGAGAATAGCAGCCACATCACCATGGTAGGCAGCCAGGTCGGCCCTGAGGGGTTCAATGTTGTATTCATGCACACGTTGACAGGATTGCTGTTGTAGGTGTTGGGTCAACTGTATTACAGCTGTGCTGATTTCCTTCTGGTTTTTCTGCAGTTCTTGCAAGATAGATGTTAGGGCTTGCATAGCTGCTGCCTGATCTGCAGATGACGTCATGCACGAACGCACCCCCTCTAGGCTGGCTGCCATAGTTTGCATCCCCACCCGCACCTCCTTGGCCAGCTCCCACTGTACTCCAACTACAGTTCTCTCAAAGCTGATGCCAGTATCGGCTGAGTCCTCAGCTGTATTGGAGCTGGCAGGTCTTACATTTGGGGTGGTGGGTAGATCCTCTGTGATGGCTGCTTGTTCTGTGCTCATCCTTGTGACTGAAGGTGGGGTCTGGAGGGTTTCAAGGACGTTTTGGATAGTCTCCTGGGGAATGTTTATCGGCTCCTCATCCATGTCATCAGGGTAATCTGGGACAGGAATATCCGCAGGAGATCCATCTTCCTCTGCAATGAAACAGGGTACAATTAGTGTGTCTGTGTTGTGGCAATTTTGATGTGACATGCCTGCCTTGTGATGAATTCACTTTGTGATCTTGTGTCGTGTTCATTGCTCCAGTCCTTCAGATGGGCTTTCTTCCAGGCCTATGGCCCATCTGCATGTCACATGTATGTTATTGAGTTATTAGACTTATCAGCATCATCGCCTCTAGGTGTTGGTTTAGGCCAAATAGAGAATTGCCACCTTCTTGTCCTACTCAAGCCTCTGTCTACATCCATTCTCATGGTGAGACCTTTCACTGGCTGTGGGTGTTCTGATGGCCCTGGCAGCCCACTTAACAATCTGGACCTGCCCCAATCTCTGATCTTTCACATCCACTTAAATGTATTTGACATGTGGCATATCCTATGCATAGCAATGTTATGACACGATATGGATGTTGGCATTGGTAATGTGTACTGCTGATGTTGGGGAATGTGTGTTACATTGGATTGCCCTGATAATCGTATCAGTGTCCTATTTCCTCCTCTGACTGTGCAGGTGTATTTCAGTGACCAGTTACATGTGTCCTCCCCTCAATGCTGTTGTCTGAGCAGTATCACATTTGGGATGTTGCATTGTTACCCAGGCACAGGATGGACCCTGACATATGCAGCATGGGTGTGTCCTTAGTGCTGTGTAGCTCCTATTGATGTTTACATTGGCTGATGTTTGTGACAACTATGGGCATTGACATTTGACAGTACTGGAGCTTTTGTCTTGTTTCTGGGGATTGTTAAAGTTGTCATCCTCACCCCCTAATTTAGGTGTGTATGATCCATGGGGAGGTTACTGCCATTGGCTACTTGAGCTGCACACAGAGCGGAGGTGGTAGTGGCAACTGTTGTCGCAGTTACATTCCAGTTGTCGGTATGGCTAGAGGTTGTTAAGAGGGCCCTAGTTAATGTAGGGGGTATGGTGGCTGACGTGTGCCAGGATGTCAGTTTGACGTTGTGGCCTTCCCTCCTGGCATGGCTTTCCCTTTGCTCCATCGTTGGCATGACAGCATGCCCCCATGGGACTGTTGTTGGTGTAGTGTAATGGTGTGCCCCAGCTTCTGTTTGTGCAGGCCATGCCCCCATGCCGTGCCCCTTTACCCATGCCACTCCATGGATATGATGACTTCCATGCATTTTGTGGTCGACATCCCCCCCTCCTCACAGTTGACATTATTGCATTATAATTCCCCATGCAACTTACCCTGCATGTGCGATGTCTCCTGGAAGTCTGCGCTGTCCTGTCCTTGAATCCCTGTGACGATCTCCTCAGGGATGACGGCTGCGACCATCTCCTCCATGTGGTCCAGGGCCTCCTGGTGTGCTGGACTCCCACCTCCAGTCTGCAGTGCTGCCTTCCTGTTCCTGGCCATCTTTTCCTTGGTCCTGCGCTTGCAGTCATGCCAGCATTTCTTGCACTCGATGACTGTTCTGCGTACTTCTGGCACACTGTTAATCTTGTCAACAATTTGTTGCCATATAGCCTCTCTCCTACTGATTGGCAACTTTAAGGTGACAAACAGTTGGTGCTGGTGTTCCGTCACCTCTTTAACCAGAATTTCCTGCTCCTCTGCACTGAAGTAACACTTTCTTTTCTTCTTATAAGTGTCCTGGTTCTTGTGTGGGTCCTCCTGGCTGGTTCCTGGTCTGTTGTCATCTTCCTGGGGTCTGTAGTGGCATCTGGGATCCATTTTGGCTCTCCTCTGGTGAAATGGCAGTGTTCGTGTTTTTTTTTGACGCTATTGTGTCAAAAAACGGCGCATATCCGGTTTGCGGGGTCGTAAATCGACCCATAGTCATTTCCGCTGCGTTAACGTCGTTTGCTTTCCGACTTGACGCTGCGGTGTGCGTTAAAAATAATTACTCCCATCTGTGGTTTGCGCCGCCGTGCGTCAAAGTATAAATTTGACGCCCGCACAGCGCACAAAAATGGCGTTAGCCGGCGGTAACATTTTTGACGCAAAACTGCGCCGGCGCAGTTTTGCGTCAAAAAGTATAAATATGGCCCTAGATTCCCAAGTGACACAAATCTCTTTGTTTTCATTAAATCTTGTAGACCTAAATTATACTTTCATTTATTGATACCATGAACTAGACATATTGGCATGCATTTTGGTGATCCATACACACATACATCATTCCTGGGGTGCTCAGTCTGAGACAATCTGGCCTGTTTTCCTTCTCACGATTGAATACGGAAATGTAGAATATCTATATTTAAGAAAATGCCTTTATAACTTGAATCTTCGTGTCTTGTAACAACGAGAATTAGTATGACTGCCAAGAATTTGTGCAAGGTTATTTCAGTTATTTCAATAGAAAATGTTCTATTGGGGCTGTGAACGAAAAGTATTTGTACTGAGTGTTTTTTTCAGAGCCTTTCATTGTATGTATTAGAAGCCTGGATTTTTTATGCAATGTGAACAAAGGGACTCCCATTGTGATAACAATTTTGAGTTGGAATAGAGTGAAAGAGTTATTCGACAAAATGTTAGTAGCTCTGTCATTGAAGTTTTTAAACACGTATTATTATGAACAGTGCAAATTCATATAAGCAAAGAGTTTAATTGTTTTTGCAAAAAAAGTTCAGTGATTGGCTGTCTGAACCATGGGATAATCGGAGCTTAAATTAGTCTCCCTTAGCTGGAAAAGACTGGGGCACCTAAAACAGATTTGACTCGGTTCTGAGGAAAAGCCAAATGAATCAATCAAATGAGAAGGAAGGTAAACGTCGTAATTAACACCCTATATAAGTTTCCACAATGCACCGATGGGGCGCAGCACATTAATGAAGAAAACCCAGTGGTGTGGGGGGCTACATTTTACAGTACTCAGGACAAAGAGCAAGACTGGAAGAGCGTCGATCAAAAAACCTCTGTTTACAGAGTAGAAAAGATTAGTGGTGACTTAGACTGATGAGGACTATTTCTCTCTGTGACAACAAATGCTTTGTTCAACCTTTATGCAGCTCTTCCTTCCTCATGTTTAACTACTAACCTTCACCCAGAGTGAGTCAACAAGCATCAGTCTCCTGCCTAAGTGGTCTACATGCCACAGATGTTTCCCAAATGCTGTTGTGCCTTATGGCACTGCATGGTTAATGCATATGCTCTTGTGCCTGTCTTCCCACACCACAATTTTCTATTAGGGCCAAACTCCTTTCTGCCAGCTGCTTTCCGCTTTGAGAGAGAGGGATGCTCCTACTTAGGGTGACCACCGGGCAAGAAGGCAAATTCTGGAGAGTGACAATACAAAATTCAGGAGAAAGGATCAAAATTCAGGACAAAGGGTCATTTTTACAGACAAATCTGAGGAGGATGCACGATTATAAAGTCGATACAGAAGTACAAGTCAAAATAGGTTTATGTTCTTTAGTTGTATTAGACATTGGAGTATTGAGCGACCATTCGTGTATAGCTGGACATATTTAACAATGATAAAACTAGCAAACATATACACTCCAAGCAGAATTTGACAGCTGACCATGAATGACTGTGTGTAAAAGCAGTGCTGTTTTACTGAACGTAGACTTGGAGTTCACAGGCTGTTGCACTACTAGAGAGTGTGAAACAGAGACAAATGATGGTGAGAAAGGAGGACAGAAGGGTATATGCGGGGATGGAGAGACAGAATGTTTGTACAGTGAGAGTGAACAGTGAGAGAAGGGAAAAGCAAGCAAGGGTCAGACAGTTGAGAGAGAGAAAGAATAGATGGTGATAGAGAGACAAAAATAAGATGGGCCAGAGAAAGGAGTGGAAAAGAGATACGTAAATATGCTGAGGGCGACAGAGAGAAGATTGAAAAGAGAAAAAAGTAGAGGAGCATATAAAAGGCAAGGTAGAAGGAACAGAGAGAAAGCTTGTGGGTAGAAAGAGAGAGAGGCAGAGACAATGACAAGGTAGGGGAGAGGAGGAAGCAGATACAGAAGAGGAGGGAAAAAGAGAGAACGAGGTTAAATAGGGGGTGAACAGAGAGATGATGTGATTGTAACCTGCATGCCAGACATTTAACTCCCAATATTATGCTTTGCTAGGGAAGCTGAGAGGGATAGTACACATTACTGATATCCATGCAGAACTCTGCTTGAGGGTCCAGCACAGAGGTCAAAGTGGACAAAATCTCCTCGGAACATCATCCCAAGCTTTCTTAAGTTTACCAGAACAAATCCCACAATTGGGTTAAAAAACAACCACGTCTCAACGGTTAACCCTGACCTTAAGTTGCGTCAGGCTGAAAAGGAAAGAGATGGTCTCCTGTGCTGTGAAGTGGAAGGAAGGACAGACAGTTACAGAAGAAAGAGGCCTTCTTTCCAGGGTGTCTGTTACCTGAAAAAATGTAAATGTGTGCAACGAATTAATCAGCAAGTCTAATAGCTGCTGGGGAACCTGTCTTGTACTGTGTGAATTGCATTTGTAAGTCAAGCTTACCAGACAGTTCAGGTACTTACAGGGGGTTACAGCCCACCATTTTCAACTCCCTCCTTCTCACCTCTGTGTGCTCACCCCAAATGCCTACCACTGTGCTGTGTTTCTCTCTTGTTTACTTCCCACCCACCCTCCTCGCGCTCATTGCCGTTCTCAACCTCTTGTACCTCTCCGCCCCTGCTTGTGATGCTGTCACTTTTGGGTGCTTCTAGCGTATTTGCTCCCCCCTCTCCGTTCAATGTTCTTCTCTCTCCCATTCCCTTGTGTTCCGTTTTTCCCTCCTTGTGTGCCTCTACCGTGGCTCCCAGTGTTGCTCACTCCTGTGTGCAGTGCTTCCATCTCATTACCTCTATTCTCTCCTCCATTTCCCCAATCACATGTGATACTTTTATAGGTACCCTAAAAAGAAGCTCACATTTGTGGATTGGAAGCTTTCCTGTAGCATTTCTTGGTTTGTAACAGGTGATTCATCTGGGAGAGATTTGTGGTAAATAAAGCCTTTTATAACCTGTAGGCCACTAACATTGGCTAGGACTGAATGCTCCATTTTCCACTGTATTTCACCTGCTGGCCTATTGACACTCATTTGCAAGACCATTAATCTCACTTAACCCTTCTTCACTCTCAAATCCGCGTGTCTTCTCTCTGTTCCTATGTATCCTGAAGCTCCTGTTTATTCATGGGGATCTCCACTGTCCACACACCGACAGGTCCCCACAGGGTCATGTTCACCCTAATGTCAGAATTCTGTTTGCTTTGAAGGAGCTATGACAGTGAAGTTCTTGCTCATAAATAGTTCCTAAAACTACCCACTCATCTTCAGGGCACCAAGACAAATTACCCCTCTCTGGTCCTCTGAGACTCCTGCTAGGAGAGATATCCATGAGGAGCCTTCTCACACAAAGGATCCTAGAGGCTTCTGTTCAATTTTATGTGTCATTGCAATCCTGCTCAACATTAGTTCCTTTAATATCTCTGTGAACCATTAGGCCCTCTGTCTCCTACTCAGTCTTACCTACAGGCTCTTGCTTACCCTCAGTTCAGTGAAGACCATGCCACCATGAGCTTCCCTGGTGCTTCTGTTTAATCCCAGCTCTTCCGGTGCTCTACACTCACAAAGGCCCAGAGGTTCCCACTCACCACTAGGTTTCTAAAGCTCCTGTTGACCCAAAGACTCACTCTAAACTTTCTAGGCAATATTATACACTATAGGTCCTAAAAGCTCCAGCTTAAGCTCAGGCCTCATAACTGTGGCCTCAATCTTAGCTCCCAGAGGCTCCTGATGACCCTTAGTTCCAAAAGAGTTCTGTTTACCCTGCTTAACCTCAAATTCTGTAGGTTCCTGAATCTTCTCTTCACCTTCAGCCCCTTCGGCTAATGCTCAGCTGTGGGTCATTCATACTGCAGACCACTGAACATCCTGGCCATTTACATGTCCACAAACTTCATGCAAACACTTTTTACTTAAAGCATCTACATAGTCTCTAAGTTCACCTTTACTCACTTTGAAGGGATTGACTGAAATGTCACATCATTGCATGAGAATATCTTCTGCTCATCCTTAAGTGCAGCAGTGCTGCAGGACCTCAGGCTGATTGTCCTGTCTAAAGGGGCTGTGAGATCTGATAGTTTCTGTCATCGGCCTCTTATAGATGTGTGCCTGCAGTTAGAAGCTTTCCAAGGTTCATTTTCAATTCAGTGGAGTCACTGAGAGTGACCAAGAGCATGACTGGTCATCTTCCCATTTGAAGGTCTGAAGCAAACTACTCAAAAACTACTACATAGAGTCAGATATACTAGAAAGCAATAGATAATACAGATTACCCAGAACAGATTAAATACATTATTAAGCAACTACAAAAACCCTGAATGTTGTCAGTGTCTATCGCAGAAGTGTCTGTGCAAATCTTAGGTCACACTTTGGACTCTGGCAGGGCCAGCTCATCAAGACCTACAATTGTTACCATGAGCAGAGTATCGCAAATTAGCATATGAAGGAATTAATGATTATCATTGCTAAGCACCTGCATGTCATGTGTGACACCTCTAGTTATACCCAAAAGTAAAACTACATTAACTCATATGTCCAGAATGCAATCCTTTAGTAGCATAACAGAAAATAACAGTCCCCCCACAGAATGTGGGGAGGGAGACTAAGCCTCCCATATGTCATAGATATTCATATACCTTGGGCTGAATAGAATTCCTCTGAAGAGTGGTGCCCCCCACCATGCCCCAGGAACTGCATGTTCCTGCATTGCACCCCTGCAATGCTCTGTTAGTTTAAGCAAAGATTGACAGATTGTCACCAGTGTGACATGGAGACACCTAGCAGCTATAAAAGAAAGTAAAACCAGATGTGCCCTCTTGTCATCCCTCTTGCTATACCACCGTCATCCTGACCAATCGGTGTTTCTTAGCAGCACTATATGGTAAGATTATTTCCAGTTATCAAAATGAGTTGTCTGAAGAATGAGGAAAATATGCCTAGCTTAAAGAAGCTTTTCTAGAACACATTGGCACCCATCCTAATTGGTGTGGCTTTGTTAAATAAAATGGTGCTGTTCTGCTCTTTCCATTTCATGCAGAACAACAACTGAATCTTGCTGTGCTGTGTTGTATGAAACATTAGTACATTTGCTCCTCAGTGATTTGGCACAGGTGTCCAGACATACATTTTGTCTTGGACCTTGTACAGCACCCTGCTGCCTTTTGAATAGGGGCACGCCATAGAAAAAGCATATGCCAGTGGTTCCCAACCTTTTAACTTCTGTGGACCCCCACATTACCATTACTGGAACCCGGGGACCCCCACTGAATCATTATTGGAATCCAGGGACCCCTCACTGAGTCATTACTGAAAGCTGGGGACCTACTCTGTTCATATTATTCAATTTTCTTAGCAGCCGCGGACCACCTAAAGTGGCTCTGCAGACCCCCAGGGGTCCCCGGACCACAGGTTGAGAACCACTGGCATATACATTTAGACAGAAAATCAGTATTTGTTAAGAAAATGCTATTTTTCAAATAATGAAGGAAAAATCCATCTAAGGCTCCAGCATGAGGCACTTGTCTGGCAGGTTAAAGGATGGCACTAGAAGATTTTGGGATTAGTGCACACCATCATGATATGTTAGACATTTCTAATTGTTCCTTTCATTCTCAATTAACTAGAAATGTTGAAATAAAAACTGTAAAGCACCAGGGATCCCAATAAAATGAAATCCCTCCGTTCATAGATTATGCCTTCCTACCAGTCCATCCCACAATCAGACCCTGAATGCTTTTGTCTTAGGGCCTGGGGCACTGCACAGGCTGCAGGAATGATAGCAACGTCCATGGCAGGGCCAGCATTACTGCTGGTTGCACCCTGTGTGACAATCTTTGTTGGTGGAGCCCCCCAAAGGCCTCCTCATCCAAGGGTTCCCTCTGTACCACCATTCAACAGTGCCCTTCATCTCTCCATAGACCCTCTCCCATGTGTATTTAATTACTTTTTTTAGTGCTGCTCATCCCAATGTAGGGTGTCAAGAGCACTTTACATTACACATATTCTTCAGAAATAATGACTCATATAAGTGGGTAAGTTGATGTAAGGGAAATGTTACTTACGACAGTCAGGGCTACATGGTGTTGGAGTTACATGCCATTCATACTAGTAGGCATTATATGTAGGACCACTGGAACTGTACAGCAGGGTTGACGTATGCGGCATAATGCTGCACATTTTTCAATCGTATTACTTCATTATTTTTGCGTTTTAATACATGGTAATACTTCCTGGGCAAATATTTCACCTCATTTGTACCACCTAAACAACTAAATACAGAAATAAGCAACTGAAAGATGACCAATTAACCTTTGTGATGGGCCTTCCTCTGTGCACACACACATCTCAACACTTTTTTAGTACCTTTTGATCCATATGATTACGATTTTCTTTTTTGGTACAATCTGCAGATTATGCAAGAAATGATGAATGGATTCTATGGCAAATGTTGCAACTCCATAATTATGCAAAAAAAGCAGCGGCCGCAAAAGTGCATAACTCCAGTTGCCCTGACTATAAGTTAAGAGTGTTTGGTCTGGAGAAATACAAACTCAAGGTTTAAACATAATATACTGGTTGGGGTTATTCTTACTAATAAATATTTCTTATTAAACAAAGAAACCCCCTGAAATATCTACATAAAACAATTATTTTATCTGCCTGTTACACTTTGTGCTGTGGAAGAGGCACTTTATCCCTCTACTCTACCTTATGATGGGTCAAAACTGGGATTAGTCGAAGTTCAGATATCTCTCCAAGAGATACCGGTAAAGAGTGCAGCTGGAACCCCAAAGCATGGCTCCTGTTTCAGTGGCACTGGCCCCTGGATGAAAGCAGAATGCCAGGCCCTAGGCCGATGCAGAACCAGAGGCACCACAAGCTCTAATTGCAGCATGACCAACTGTCATTCTGTATGTGAGAAGCGGCTACAGACAGAATGACAATGGGCCAGTCCACACTCTGTGCGACAACCGGGATGGGCTGCTAAAGTGTCTTCAGTTAAAGAAGTGCAACCTGGCCCCCAACAAAGAGGGCTCTAAAAGTCTTGAGGCTTCTCGCAGGGGGGGGCATCACAAACAAAAGGAGTCTGTCAAAAGAATTATCACAGACAACTGACTTGACACAGAAATAACAGTTGGTCCATGAAATTTACGAAAAGATGGTCACCCTACTCCAACTGGAAATAGAGTCTGTGATCTATAGTAGGGTGACCTGACGTCCCAGATTTCCCCGGACAGTCCTGGTTTTCAGAGGACTGTCCCTGAGTCCTGATGCTTTTGTTAATTTTAAATACATGTCTCGGTTTTTGGGACAAAGGTCAGGTCATCCTGTGAAGCAGAAGTGAAAGGTATACTCTCCTTTCACAGGTACCTCTGAAGTCATAAATAATTGAAGTAATTTATTGGTTTTCTCCAGACTGCACAGGAGAAGGTTCACTGCCTTTTTATGGCAGAGAGACAGAATAGGGAGGAGGGTTACAGGGCTACGCAGAAGACGAAGCAAGCCATATATAAACGTGAGACTGAAGGCTTTAGTTTTATTTTTATGTCTGCCCTGTCCTAGTTTTTGCTTTTCAAAATCTGGTCACCCTACCTATAATCGTTCTAAAGAGATATCCATTTTTTTTTTTTTTAGAGTCCATCAAACCCTAATCATAAGCCAATAGACAAACATATTTTCCAGTCCCTAACCTGAAACACTTGTTTTTACAGTGCTACAAATCTGTTTTCTGTTGTTTCAGCTTTCACCCTTTATATTCTGTGGATGCTATATGTTTTCCAATATTCATGATTAATTAAGGATCACAAAAATTCTTTTAGGATTTTCAGGATTTGCAGTATTGCCATCTCCCATGTTTTACAAGCATCACTGCAGCATTGCATGTGCGATTGTTCAAGGATAACGGGCAGTTTATGTTAAATGTAGCTTTGTGTATGAGTGTCACAATAATACTTAATTGTGTTATTGTGCATCTCTCTCTCTCTCTCTCTCTCTCTCTCTACCTCTCTCTCTCTCTCTATATATATGTTACAAATGGTACCTCTAGTTGGCAGACATATTCACCTTTGTCCAAGTAGGGACCACAATTCTAGTCAGGGTAAGTCACACACAATCCAAATTATCCTGTGCCCACCCTCTGGTAGCTTGGCACTGAGCAGTCAGGCTTAAATTAGAAGGCAATGTGTAAAGTATTTGTGCAATAAACCATACAGTAACACAGTGAAACACCACAAAAAATACACCACACTGGTTTAGGAAAATATAAGATATTTATCTGGTTAAATTAAGGTAAAAATTAAATAGATTCAATAAGCACAAGTTGAGATATCACTTTTGCAAAATTAAAAAGAGTCTTAAATCTTAGAAATCAATAGTTGTCTCTTGGTTTTACAAAGTTCCTGGTTTGTGTCAAAAATAACACTCACGGAGACCCTAGAGGAGGAGATGCATGGAAAAATAGGGTGTGTGTGTCAGATTATCTTGCGCGGCACAGATGCTGTGCCGTTTCTTTCCACCCTGCAAGGGGATTTGCGTCGATTTCCAGCGTGCAGGCTCGGTCCCTCACTGCAATGCAGGGATCTTTTTGACACCCAGGGACGATGCGTGGAAATCCTGGGCATGTGCTACGACGTTGCATCGATCCAGTATGGTGATGCATCACATTTTCTGTCGCATGGCAGGCACTGTGTTGATTCTTCATTTGGGCAGTAAGGCTGTGTCATTCCGGTTCCGCTGTGCGTCGATCCAGTAGGGCTGTGCATCGAATTTCCTGTTGCAAGGCAGGTACTGCGTCAAATCTTCACTTGGGAAGTCCGTCTTCGTCGTTCCGGTTCGGCTGTTGCGGCGATTTTCTCATCACAAGGCAGGCTGTGTGTCATTTCTTGCAAGTGTGCGTCGATTTGCAGCACACAAGGAGTTCTTTAAAGAAGTGAAGTCTTTTTGGCCCTAAGACTTCAGAAAATCAGAGGCAAGCTCAATCCAAGCCCTTGGAGAGCATTTCTCAGCAAAATCAGAGGGCAGCAGGGCAACAGTCCTTCCCAGCAAAGCAGTCCAGATGAGTCAATTGGGCAGCCAAGCAATTCTTCTTGACAGGTTGCAGGTTCAGGTCCAGAAATGTCTGATTTTTTGGGGTATATATAAGTTTATATACCCAAAAATACCTTTCAAAGTACAGGTCTGTGTGCCAGGGTCCCAGTAGGGTATTTGGCAGTCCGTTGCGTGAGGGCAGCCACTAGCCTTTGAAATCTAAGTGTCAGTCCCTCCACCCTTCCAGCCCAGGAAGACCCATTCAGTATGCAGATGAGTGCAGGTGTGAATGAGTATCCTGTGTTTGTGGTTGTCTGGGTGAAATGCTCAAGGGAGCTCAACCAGCCCAGCTCAGACCTGGACCGGAGACAGGCTGTAAGGCATAGATGGATTTTAAGTGCAGAGAAATGCTCACTTTCTAACAGTGGCATTTCTAAAATAGTAATATAAAATCCAACCTCACCAATAAATAGGATGTTCTATTACCATTCTGGCCATACTAAATATGACCTGGTTACCCCTTTCTGATTAGAATCTACCACTCAGAGAGTACATGAGGGTAGTCCTAATGCTGTCCTATGAAAGGAGCAGGCCTCACAGTAGTGGGAAATGAATTTAGAAGTGTTCCACTTCCAGGACAGATAAAACACACATGTACCTGTCCTGCCTTTTACCTACATAGCACCCTGCCCTGTGGATTACCTAGGGCCTACCTTAGGGGTGACTTATGTGTAGAAAAAGGGGATTTTAAGGCTTGACAATTACTTTTAAATGCCAAGTTGAAGTGGCAGTGAAACTGCACACACAGACCTTGCAATGGCAGACCTAAGGCATGGTTAAGGGGCTACTTATGTGGTTGGCACAACCAGTGCTGCAGACCACTAGTAGCATTCAATTTACAGGCCCTGGGCACATGTAGTTCATGTTATGAAGGAACTACAAATAAATCAAATATACCAACTGGGAATGAACCAATGTTACCATGTTTAAGGGGGAGAGAGCATATGCACTTTAGCATTGATTAGCAGTGGTAAAGTGCGCAGAGTCCTAAAACCAGCAAAAACAGTGTCAGGAAAGTGGAGGGAGGTAGGCTAAAAGTTGGGGGATGACCACCCTAAAGCTGTCAGGTCTAACTATATATATATATATATATATATATATGTGTACACTCCGTATCAGCGTGCCGTTCCTGCGCCTGACCGTCAGAGGTGCCAGTCAACTGACGCACGCCACCCCGTCTAAATCTTCACACTCCACAGGCACAGTGAGTTACAAGATTTATTTACACACATGTATTATTTCAACCTAGAAATATTACAGGTGAAAAGGCAGTTGTTCCCCACTTACCAGGGCACTAGGTCCCCTGAAATCACTTAAATGTTGGCCTCTCAAGCCTTCTTGACTGTACATGGAGTTTGGTTGGGCAGACCTGGACTACTGGACTAGATCGCATAAAGTAGTGTGAAAGGTGAAACTGGATAAAGCGCAACATAAATAATTAATTTTCTATAGAGGTTAACTGCCAGATTATATATATATATATATATTTATACACTTTCTTCCTGAGATACGGAAGGACGGCACTCCACAGGCACAGTGAGTTACAAGATTTGTGTAAATAAATCTTGTAACTCACTGTGCCTGTGGAGTGCTGTCCTTCCATATCTCAGGAAGAAAGTGTGTATGTATATATATATATAAATATATATATATATATAAAATCTGGCAGTTAACCTCTATAGTAAATTAATTATTTATGTTGCGCTTTATCCAGTTTCACCTTTCACACTACTTTATTCGATCTAGTCCAGTAGTCCAGGTCTGCCGAACCAAACTCCATGTACAGTCAAAAAGGCTTGAGAGTCCAACATTTAAGTGCTTTCAGGGGACCTAGTGCCCTGGTAAGTGGGGAACAACTGCCTTTTCACCTGTAATATTGCTAGGTTGAAATAATACAGGGATGCCTGTAACTTATACTCAGCAACCTCTGGAGGTATCCCTGCACTAAAAAATATTCTACAAGGCAATCTAGGCAAACAATTCTACTCTAGACATTGATAAGTACGTGATAACACCGATTCACAAAGTAGGAGGATGAGGATGAGTATTTAAAATTCTCTGCTGTGATACCGGGGAAGGATTTACCTCCAAAGTTTGCCTTCCTTATTCATGGTATCTTTTGAAGAGTGGCATTAGAGGATTTAAGTATCTTTGCAGGGTCATAAGAGTGAAATGATGATGTAAAAATGAAAATCCAGAAAATGCACTACAAAATGGCAGTTACCAAATCTCTGGAATACAGTTCTCGAGACAGCAAGCCATTAAAGCTGGAGAAGGTAACTGGAAATATGTTGCAATCAAGAGAAAATAAGAATGAGCCTAACTGCTGCATTCTCAATATACTTTAGCCAGGGCAACTGGAATTATAGGGGAAGCACCAAATTATTCAGCAGGGTTGACTAAACTATGTAGCAGGAAAAGGCAAATTATGAGGCACATTTCGTCATAGTATTACTTCATTATTTTGTCATTTTTACCCTTGTTAATACTGACTGCTTATATGTTACACCTCATTAGTACCAGTTTAACACCCAAATATTTAAATAAGCAACAGAAATATGACCAGTCATCCTTTGTGAATGGTCTTCCACTGGGCGGCAACAAGTGTCATTGTGCTTTTTAGTAACATTTGATCCATTTGAGTTACAGACATTAATTTTGTTAAATCTGCAGATTTTAGAGCAGATAATGGATTACATGGCCGATGCAGCAGCTCCATAATTATGTGAAAAATGCCACAGTCTCACAATCGCATAATTCCAGTGGCCCTGACTATAGCTTTTGCAGAAAATATTTGGGCAGACCCTAAAACACAGCATTATTACAGGCTATCTGGGCCGAGATTACAGCTTAATTACCGTTCTTTCTGGTGCCCAGACATACGAATAGTAGCATTTTGTGGAAGGCTATATGTCCAAGAAAACTAGAGAAAATACCCTACATCAAAGATGATGCAGAGATATCCGGTCATTTTCACTGGTACAAGTAAACATCTCATGGGCTGAGACCACCAGTCATGCAACCAATGACATCAAAAGACACCGAAGGTAAGCACTTTGTGCAATAAAAATAAGACAGCTATAAAACATATCAGAACTATAGGAGATTCAAAAATTAAAATCAACTGGGCATCATTGGCATAGGAATACATTTGAAGCCCAAAAGAAAGATCTCTTTCTTTGAGTCTAGAAGACTAGCAGAGTTGGGAGACCTCATCAAAGGCCTTTGAGAGATCCAAAAGATTCAGAGGTTCAACACATCCTGCCCTTTGGTTTCTAGACTCTTTATCAGATTTCCCAATGCTGTGATAAAAACAGAGTTGTTTCCCTGGTCAGGAAAGAAGCCAGTTTTGGCGTAATCTAACAATTCATGATGTTTCAGATAGAAAGAAATCCAATAATTAATGGCCATTCAGTCAGCTGAACAGAAATTGGTAAAAAGAGAAACAGAGCAAAACTATGGAGTTGTTAGCAGGATCATCTCCAGGGTTTTTTAACAAGAAGTTTATCTTAACCTGCTTCCAGAATAAAGGAACATTGACAAAAAAAGGAAAGCAATTAATTAAGGGTGGGCGTTACTGGTGTAATTCTCTCTACCGTAAATCCTCAGAATTATCGAAAAGGTTCTCATAATTATGCATAATTGTGTGAGAAGCATAATACAACATTTAGCGCTAATTTCTATTTCCAAAATGGGGCAGGCAGGGGAAGTATCTGCACTGGGGTACTGCTGCCATCAATGTGATGGACCTGCCCTTCAGATCCAGTACCTTTAAACTCAGTTCATGAGCCAACAACATTTTTCTCTCCTCCATGGCCATTGGCATTTTCTTTGCTTCTGCTTCTCTGTCTAGTCTAGCTAATCCCACCTTAAGCTTCTCAAGCTCCAAATGATTCTGACTGTCTGTCCCTCAGCTTCTCTGGGGTCAGACCTTTAGAAGAAATACTGCTGCCTACCCTGGAAGCAGGTCCAGGTTATCCACCAAAATCACCATACATGCTCTGCACCTCCTCAGCCATATTCTCCTGTGCTGTGTGACCCTCAGCCTTTTTTGCTGCCAACCAGACCCCAGCACCTTTTGCAGCTCATTCGTCTTGGTAGAGCTTTTGATTTGGCACTGGAACTCCTTAAAAAGTTGCTTGAGCTGGGCCACTGTGTAAGCCTCCAATATCTCTAGCTCAAACACCACTTTTGCGACAACTGCTGGTGGCTCCCAAGACTGAGACTTATTTGTGGACAAGGTTCAATAAAGGTGCAAAGTCTCAAAAGGCAGAGAGATATAAAAAAAGACAAAAAGAAAGGCAAAAGAAATGCAAGAGAAAAAAAGAGTGTGTGGTTGTGTAATGGTCTGCAATAAAACAGTTGTACACCAATCACTGTATCTCAACTGCAAATCCAAGTCCTATCGTCACCACTGATCACCAATGTTAGAAATGGGGTCTCTGGTTGGCAGTCACTTGGCACTCTGTCCAATGAGGAACCCTCACTCTAGTCCAGGTAGGGAACTAAACAACAAAGATAACCCCTGCTCGCCCTCTTGCTAGCTTGGCACAAGCAGTCAGGCTCATCTCAAAGGCAATGTGTAAAGTATTTGTACCAACACACACAGTAATACAGTGAAAACAACACAAAAGATCTCCAAACCAATTTAGAAAAATAGCCAATATTTATCTAAATGAAACAAGACCAAAATGACAAAAATCCAACACACACAAGCAAAGATATGATTTTTTAAAGTAAAATGAGTCTTAATCCATAGAAATCAATGGATGCGTTGTTTTAGCACAAACTACCTGTTATGCATCAAAAACCAAGCCGTATGGGCGAGCGTGCATCGAAAAAGCAAACAATGCGTTTATTCCTTACTCGCAAGTGAAGCCATGCAATGTGTTGATTCTTTCCTCGAAGGGAAGAGATGGCTCGATTTCTGAACAAGTAGACTCAGGTCTGCATGGTGATGTTGCAGGTTTTAATGCCCAGGGAGGATGCGTGGAAAACCCGGATGCACGGCAGCAATGAATCCGCACTGAGCTGGTGATGCATCGATTTTTCAGCCGCAGCGCAGGTGCTGCATTGATTTTTCTCCTGCTCGGCTCCAGTGCGTGGATTTTCACCTTGGATTCACCAGCTTCTCCTTTCAAGGGCCCAGGGACTGGGTGTGGCACCACTTGACAGGGTAGGGGTCTCAGCAAGAGATTCCAGATACTGGCAGATAAAGTCTTTGATGGCCCTAGACTTCAGAACAGGGGTCAAGCTCAGTCTAAGCCCTTGGAGAATCTTCACAAGCAGGACACACAGCAAAGTTTGGTCTTTGACCTCTCTATGGCAAAAGCAGCAACTGCAGGCCAACCCAGCAAAGCACACACAGCAAATGGGGAGTATTCTTCCTCCAGCTCTTCTCCTTGGCAGAGGTTTCTTTTGATCCACACGTATTCTAAAAGTCTGCCTTTGAAGTAGGCAAACTTCAAAGGAAAGTCTCTGTTGTTCACAAGATTCTGCCTTGCCCACGCCGGGCCCCAGAAACACACCAGGGTGTTGGAGACAGCATTGTGTAAGGACAGGCATAACCCTTTCACATGTAAGTGTCAGCTCCTTTCTCCCCACTCTAGCCCAGGAGATTCATCCGGATATGCATGACACTCCTCAGCTCTCTTTGTGTCTCTATCTAGAGGGAATTCATAAACAGCCCAACTGTCAGTCTGACCCAGACGTGGATTCCACAGGCAGGCAGAGGCACTGAACGGTTCTGTAAGAAAATGCCCACATTCAAAAAGTGCCATTTTCAAACAGACAATCTAAAAACCAACTCTACCAAAAGATGTATTTTTAAATTGTGAGTCCATAGACCCTAAACTCCATATCTCTATCAGCACTTACAAGATTTTTAAAGGCAGTCCCCATGTTAACCTATGGGAGAGATAGATCTTGCAAATAGTGAAAAACAAATCTTGCAGTATTTCACTATCAGGACATGTAAAACACACCAGTCCACACCATGTCCTACCTTTTAAATACACTGCACCCTGCCCATGGGGCTACCTAAGTCCTACTTTAGGGATGACGTACGTGTAGTAAAATAGAAGGTTTTGGGATGGCAAGTGCGTACACTTGCCAGGTTGAATTGGCAGTACAAAACTGCACACACAGACACTGCAGTGGCAGGTTTGAGCCATGTTTACAGGACTACTCATGTAAGTGGCACAATCAGTGCTGCAGGTCCACTAATAGCATTTGATTTACAGGCCCTGGACACCTCTAGTGCACATTACTAGGGACTTACTAGTAAATCAAAGATGCCAATTAGGGATAACCAATCATAATCACAATTTACATAGGAAGCACTTGCACTTTAGCACTTGTCAGCAGCGGGAAAAGTGTCCAGAGTACCAAAAAACCAGCAAAAACAATTCCAGCACACAGTCAAGAATACAGGAAGCAGAGGCAAAAAGACAAGGGTAACCAGGCCAAGGATGCCAGGTCTAAGACCTAGAATTTGGTAAACAATGTTCAATCAACCAAGTTGATCTTGAATTGATACTTGCAATATTCCAGTTTATCATACTTAAGGTACTCTGGGTGCTCAGGGCACGTAATCAGGACCAGATATAAGATTATAAACTTCAGAAGAATCTTTCATGGCTCTCAAAGTTGTAATAAACGCATCAATCTAAACATCTTACTTACTGGCAACCCATTTCCCTGGAATAAGAGACAGAGAAAATCATCATCATTTGTGCTGCTGTACAAATAGCTTAAATTTCACCATGTAACAAGGTTGCCTGTGTTGTGGGAATAGTTGGCAGTGTGCGTAGGGACACCTTCATGCATAAGAACAGGTATCAATTTTGCACTATGGGCACACTGTCACTAGCTCCAAATACTTTAGTACCATCATACAAATAGTTGACAATGTGGCTCCAAGCTGCCCATTAACCTCATGCCACATTAACAAGCTCTCAAAATACATGCATTGATCCACCTTGTACATCTTTACATCAACATGTGCCTGTGGCAGATATGCTGTATGCAAGGAAATGTCCCTAATGTAGGGAGGGACAAACTAATGGGGCTGACAATTCATAAAGGTTGCATTGTGCCATCTAGTTAACTCATATCTGGGGGCTGATAAAAGCAGATGACAGACTTCCACAAGCATTGTAAGCAATGGACCTCCCTCTGCTTTGCTGCACTGGTGCCATCATTCATGGTGCCAATGCAGTAAAGCACCAATATAGTGACAACACTCATTACACTAATGTGAGAATGTCCACCATGGTGAACAGGGATGGAAGTGACATGCTACCATGGTGTCAGAGGCTAGGACAAGGGGCCTGCAAAGAATATGGTGGTGTGGGATCAATGCACAAAATACCTTAAAAGGTTGCCCCATGTGTGTGTGCACAATGCAACACATAATAAACAACTACAAACTGGGGTCTGTAACATGTCACTGAGCCATCAGTAGCAAGTAACTGATGAGCCATGTCAACAGCTACTACAGTCAAAGATTGAAATTTCACTATCCCATTGCAGAGGATGATGCCTTACCTCCTGCCGACCTGCCTGTCCTGGATTTTACAGATCACATGGATGACCAGCTGATAACCATATATGATGAGACTTTCCAGGATGTCGTAGGTTCCTTCCAGACACTGCATCCAGTCACAGGGAGGACACACAGCGTTACAGGGTCTACACATGAACCACCCAACTACCAACACACAGCACCAACCAGTCCTTCCACAGCCCTGGACTCTGAGGACCCAGACATCACATTTCAGAGGACAGTGGTAGGAGTCCAGCAGGAGCCGGCCAAGCAGGTGCAGGTGGGGATAGAGACCATAGAAGGCAGCCTAAAGGGAGTGTAGAGGTGCCTCAGTCCACATAAGGACAACACAGCTGCCATCAGAGGCACCCTCTCTCTGCTACGTGGACTCCAGCAGTCCCTGGCCTACCTAGCTGATGTCAGGAGGCAAAGGCTTCAACAATTGCCCTCCCAAAGTGGCAGCAGCATGATAGATAACAAGTTGGGGGTGATACAAAATGCCCTAGAGTCCATACAGTGGGAAGTGTCCTCCCTCAGGGAAAACATGGCTGCCTACCATTGTGATGTAGCTGCAGTGTTGAGAAATCAGCAGTTCCTCCTTGCTGCAGTGATGCCTTATGTATTCCCACAAATGGCATCTGTCGGGCCCTTTGATTCCACATCTCCATCCCCTGATGTGTGTGTGCCCCCCTCAACTTTAACAGCAGTGCCACCCTGGGCACAGGAGGCACCACACACATCAGAGGATAAAGATGTGGAAGGAACAACATTCACACATAAAACCACCAGTTAGCACTAGTCTGTGCCACATGGATAGTATTCTCCTTAGTTCTGTGCTGAAGATCATGTCAGTTTAGTGACAGCTGGCAATGTGCCCTCTTCACTCAACCACTGTTTACTTATCTGCTATGAACTGTCACAGTCTCAATTCCTACCCATTGTCAATTTGGACACCTCCTCACTAATGCACACTTCTCCTGCCCATGTCTCATGACATGTCCCTCACCCTTGGATGCTGAATGTAAATCAAATGGCTCAGGACTCTCATGGGGGAACCGGACATTGTACTGCATTGGAAAATAAACTTGCACATGTAAATAAATGACGCATGCTGTCCACCAGACATTCCACAACAGTGTCAATTACCAAATCAAGACTAAACTTCCTACCAGATATCTATGGTATTATTTTCATGTCACAGGGTTAACGGCTATCCATTGTTGACCATTAGGGCCCAGAGGTAGGTTGGACTAATGCCTCCTTGTGCCACATTTACATCATCATACTTGTGAGGATAAAGTGGCCCAACAAGTCCCAAATCCCTGTGCCATAGTCACAAAGTGGTGCAATACATGCATTCCACCACTTTGATACCCCTTTCTCTACATTATGCCTTGGCCAGGCATCATGGATGCAAGGTGGGGCTCAACTGGTAGGGGGGCAGGAAAAATGGCACTGGGAATTCTAACACATTCCAATACATCATTTATGTTTCCTTTGGTTGACACCTGCTCTGAGCAGGTGTTACAAGGTGGCACACCATTGCTTACAATGGGCCCCTATGTACAATTCAGGGTTAGTGCCAGTATCGTTTGCCCTAAGCCTGAACAGTACATCTGTATTGTCTACATATTTTGTCCCTATTACCCTCTACCATGTGGCATGGGATGCAAAATGTCTAATTCGGCTCACACATGGTGGTGGTAAGGGTGCCCTAAGCGGCACAGGAAGAGTGGCTCAGCACTGGGTGCAACAACAGTTTTCCGTATTATTGAGCTACCTGTGCACATGCAGGTTTTACATCTCCTAAGTACCAGATAAACACTCACTATCCACATTCTATACACACGTGATGTGAACAAGCTCACTCACAATTATCATGATGGGTCGATCATTTAGGTTAATCTGCACAATCTTGTTTGCTCCAATCAGTAGACATGTCCGACATCCATCTGGAGCAGAGCTGAAATTTCAATGTGCACTCAACTGACTGTTGCCCAGCACAAAAAAGCTTCTTGCAAGGCCTCTACCTCTCTTCATTTCAGAAGAATAGTGAGGCACTGGTGGTGCAAGAGTCTCCTTCATAAGCCCCCTACAGACCTCAACACGTACATAATTTGTACCATGTCCTGAGTGAATGAAAGCATTGTGTGGCACACAGTGCTGTAACATGTGCTGTGACAAATACGTTGGCAACAGGCATGCTAATCAGATAAACAGCACCTCTGACACATATCTTGACTGACATCACTGTGTATGAGGGCATGCTTTCCTTTTCCTAATACCCACAACTCCATAGGAGCACAAGATGGCACTTGTGCAGCAATCAACTTAATCTACATCCTCAACATTGCATCAGACATAATGTCAATACCCAAACTCAGATGATGTTATCTTATTGTTCACACATGCCACTTTAACATTGCATTGCACACATCATAACCTCTCACACAAAACCCTGGAATGACACATGTTGCGCACAAGGTGGCTGCATTGGGGTCTTTATGGTGCTGGCCGCTGAGTTATGTGCCGGTGCAGGTGCAGACGCAGGCCTGCCCCATACTCTAGAAAATATGGGCCAGGCCTGTGTTTAAAATCCAATGCAGCACCGAGTGCTGCTGATGTTGGCACAGCACTGCGCTGCACCTGTTTCTCACATATGTGGCTCATAGTTATCACACAAGAACATGCACAGATTTAGGTGGCAAACATATGTACATGTTTCAGATACATATTTTTAACAATAAGGGGACATGAAACTGTCCATTGGCTAAAGCTTTGACTCTTGTAGTTGATCTATGTGAAGAAGCAGGCAACCACTCAGATGCTTGCCTGTTTTCAATCCCATAGCACTAACACATACCTCCATCATGTGCGTCCTATATGTAACATATGACACACCATGGCGGATGTCAGGACACTGATGCTGGGAACCCTGTCAGTATGGTTGCACTTGGTATGTTTAACACCATACATGAATATGCTATACGTGCAAAGTCGAAATTGGCCATTTGATCTCAAGGGAACACTCAGGTAATCAACCAACCTTAGTCAGAAATATAAATTGACTCCAATAAAGGAACAGTGTAACCAAGTTTATGTTAAGGCTATATTTTTTGGTGCCACCTACGGCAGGAATACACAGCTTGCATTCCTCAGGCCTGGTTCTGCTGTCACGTGGCACCAGCCTTTCACACTGCCACAATGCTTGCACTTGTTAGAAATTGACATATGGTTAGGTAGTAGTTGCCTCCATTGGCAACATTACCTTCAACAAATTAGACTAAGATGTTGCATCATGAGGCAATCATTCCTTCTCACATTTGTGTAATTGTCATGTCACTCTGCACATACAGGACTCTCGGCACACATGCACCCATGACTGACAGTAATCCTGCATCATGTTTCCCATCACTTAAACATTGCTTTCCCATTTACACAGTTGTAATGACAATAATGGACATGTAATTTTGTGCATGGGAAACATGTACCCTTGCACCATTGCACATGTGTGTCTGATATTTGACACTTTATGGTATGTGTGATACACAATGTACACAAAAGAGGAATGTGCAATTTTCCTGAAACCGTTGCATTGCTAAGCTCTCTTAAATGCCGTTTGGTGTAGACACTAAACTTCTTGTACTGACCCTTGACGAAACATGCTGCAGTCAACCTTATGTCCTCCTATAATGCACATGCAAATGAGGATGTTGCAATGGAAAAGGGGTACTTACCAACTGGTCCACCACTCCAAATCACCAGGTGATCCAGGAGATCCCCCTCTCACGCAATCCGGTCTGCCCACTGGTGTTTGAGTTGGTGGTCTGTCCACACAAATTGCCCCACAGCAGGTTCCGTGCCTCGGTTGGGTAGCCCTGGATGACCCGGCCACCCATATTCAACATCATGGGGATGTAGTGCTTGACCAACAAGATGAACCCTCCCAGTTTATCTCCACTCATGAGTTGGGCTCTCCTCTACCCCGACATATTGCAGTTTCCCTCCACTGAAAATATATTACCCCCAAAAATTATTAAACACTACCACACCTAACCCAAATACCCCAACAGTCTATGCTATCACAAGACAAAAACCCGACAAAACAAATACTATCACAGGACAAAAACACTACACAAAACTTTAAAAAATGACAAAATTTACAGGACAGCAACAGGACACAGCACAAAACTCAGAAGTGAACCCCAGTCCTCAACCAGCACCAGCTCTACACAACCTCTCACAATCACAGACTAAAAGACTGTAAAGTAAAAGTGAAATCACTGTACAATGTTAGCAGTAAGGAAGTTCTGTTTCATCACTTTCTGGGTGGGTGCGCAACGTTTCTGATATACGTCGTTTTTTTGCGCATGATGGCCATGCGTGTTTTTTTTCCCATGAAGGCTGACAAGGCCTGTTGACTTGCAATTGACGTACAGAGACCAGCCATTATTTTATTGATTTGCAATGTATGGAGAATTGCCGTTTGCGTCAAAAGTTTTGATGCATAACAGAAATGTGTGGATTTTGTTGGAAAGGCTGACAGTGCATCCAGATTCACATTCCTTGATACAGGAGCTATTCATCTATGTAGTCAGTATGGTATGGCTTAGTGTGTGTGCATATGCATTCATATATGTAACGGTAACATCAGAATGTGTTACTGTATGTTTGTGTGTGTGTGTGTGTGTGTGTGTGAAGCATGCAATGACTGATACTGTTTGAGTATGTGCTTGTGTTGGTAGACTTTTTCCACATACATGTTACCACATGGGTAGTGGAAGTGTACATATGTGATGTAACACATATTTATGGGTCTACCACATTGTCATGACTGATTTCCACATCTACGTTTGACAACACCGCTTTAGATATGATGGGCTACGTCCAATAATTGTTCATGCATGTGATACCTTGACAAATCATACACAAAAGATGTGGACTACGGCTGGGTTGATTTAACGTAGCCCATGGCAATGTGACTGTATGTGTGTCCACACTGTGGTGTGTTGTATGGGTTCATGATGCTATGCTACACGTGTAACATATGGTTCCCCATGCATATATGATGCAGGGGAAGGTGTACTGACATGTACCAATGAAGGTCGGTATGTGACGTGTGTGTTGAAAGATATGTTTCTAGTAATATGTGTAAGGAATGCCAAAGCAGTGTGTTGATGGGATATGACACCTCCCAAATCTATCTTCCAGCATGGACATATGTTGGCCATTGTTTCATGGCTGTATATTCATATCTGTGCCACCTATGTTTCCCTATGTGGAAACATATCTGAAGGTTATATAAGTCTATGTAAGATCATGTGATACAAATATACTTTCATTAGTGAAAATTTTACTTTTGTACGTACTCCAATACACGATACCAAGCCTCAGCCATTGAAGTGGTACATGTGTGCTGAGAATTCAGACATATGTATGAAACGCACAAACTTGGTACATGCAATCAACCAAAATATGTTTGTTTTGACTGTTGCATACAATGGCATTCAACTGTATTGTAGGGTTGCTGTCAAACAATTATGGCACCATAGTCATCATTGCTCCTGTGGCACTTTGTGTGCCCACAGAGACCCATGGTTGCATGTACTGACACAGGCTGACTGTGCTCCACTCAGCTCAGTCCACTGTGCACAAGCAGTGTCAAGAGCCACTGTAGCCTCAGCAGGGAATTTAGGGGGCATAGAGCGGGGATCTACCTTCATCATGATTAAGGCTCCCGGTTTTATGGCATTTAATTTTTTACGATTTCCATCTGTATTTATCCATATATATTTTTTGACCATCTTATTAGTATTTATCCATATTTATTTTCTGGTTTTCATATAAGTGGAACCAAAAATGGTACATTTCCACATTTATTTAACTGATAGACATGCCCCTATACTTTGGTGCCTGTCGTGTTTTAACAAATTCAGCAGCCAAATATAGCAAAACACTACATCCACAGGTAAATATTAGCAATTTACTACAAATATATTTTATCATATGCCTATATTTAAATATACCTTAACCTGTTTTTTAACTCCCAATGCTGCCTATCTCCTCATCTGCTGTCTTGGAATTCACAACAGACAGCATGGAAAGTCATTGATTAGAAGCACAATTTTCAGTATTTTTCCACTTTTACAGATAAATAC
Source organism: Pleurodeles waltl (assembly GCF_031143425.1). NCBI lineage: Eukaryota > Metazoa > Chordata > Amphibia > Caudata > Salamandridae > Pleurodeles > Pleurodeles waltl. Next base: position 275,149,008 of record NC_090450.1, read on the forward strand.
CGATAGGAAGCACATTGTTTTCTGTCTGCATTTATCTGTAAAAATCAGTAAAAATGGAAAAACTGAAGCCTTAATCATGATTGCTCTTCAGCAGTGCATTGCGCAGTCCCCTGCAGACAGACACCTGCACAAATGTGATCCCATGGCCTAGCATGTTTTGTTTCCTTTGGGGTACTTGATGTCAGGCTTTCCCTATCATGTACAGGGGATTGGCTGCTTTTTCGTGTAGGACGTCTCATCATTTGGCATGGTTTGACACAAATGGTTATACATTGTTTGCATTTTCCATATGATGCTTGGTTAGAGCATTTATATCTTGTATAACTTGCCTATGTTTTCCGACCCAGGGGACAGATAATGCCATCTGTCATTGCCTTCTGTCACAATAGTAAGCAATGGACAAGTACATAGTTGTTGCCAACATGAATGGGTTATGTACTGGCCTAGACATCCTCTTCTAATATATGTCTGGTGATCACATGGTAACTTTGTTGTGTTGTATAGTCAGTATTGGTCTATGTGTGTTCCTTCTCCACCATTAATGGCATATCTTGTTTGGAATGGATTTGGTCCTACATTGCTGGCTTTCTTTAGGCTGCTTCTCCTTTGTACACATCTTCTACTGCAACTTTGTCCCATCAGACATAGACAGGATGCTACGTGAGACTTTTGTACTTTGTAGATTAACACATCTACTGGCTAAGTGAGGGCATCCCTCCCATTCCCAGGCTTTGCTAGATTGCAGAACTTCCACACACACATGACAGTACACCAGCCACAGTACTTGTGGAGCGTCAGAGTGACCTCACTATGTTGTATCTCCAAGTGTCTTAGGGAGTCTCTCAGCTGTTCTTCCCCATCCTTTGGAGTACATGGGCATGCACTCACATTTGCATTCCAGAACCTATGTCACTTTCACCATGTTAGAAATGGGGTCTTTGGTTGACAGTCAGGTTACCCCCTGTTCAAGCAAGGACCCTCACTCTAATCAGGGTAAAAGAGAATCACCCTCAGCTAACCCCTGCTTACCCCCTTGTAGGCTTGGCAGGGCAGTAGGCTTAATTTTAGAGTGCTAGGTGTTAATTATTTGTACCAACACACACAGTAACTTAATAAAACACTACAAAATGACACAAGACCAGTTTAGAAAAATAGGAAATATTTATCTAAACAAAACAAGACCAAAACAACAAAAATCCACAACGCACAAGTCAATTTATTAATAAAAAATGCAAAAAGAGTCTTTAAGTAGTTTCAAACACACACTAACGCTGTTAGCGTGAAAAAGTACCTTGAGTGCATCAGAAATAACCGTGCACGGGGGAGTGCGAGTCAAAAAGGGATTGCAATGCATTGAGTCTATTCACGAGCGGGACATGAGTCGTTTCTCCTTTCGTCGGGGCGGGGTGCATAGTTTCTTCCCTCCGCAGGAGAGCGATGCGTTGATCCGGTCAGCACTTTTGGGTCTGGGCAGGCCTTGTGTTGTTTTTCCACGCCCAGCAGTACTTGAGTCAAAAATCCAGCCGCACGATGATCCGAAAACCCCGCAGCGTGGGTGGTGATCTCCCAGCCTCGTCAGCGTTGCTGCAGGTCGTTTCTCCTGCTCCGTGCATTGATTCTTCAGTCGCGTTTCCTGTGAGCATCGATTCTCAGATGCAGAGCTGGCGGCGCGAGGTTTCTTCAGCTGCAGATTGGAGTCACGTCAATCTTTTCCCCACACGGCGGTCTGTACGTGGATTTCCTTGTCTTTAGGCTGCCAACTTCTCCTTTCACGGTCCGAGGAACTGGATGGGCACCACAGGGCAGAGCAGGAGTCTCTCCAGAGACTCCAGGTGCTAGCAGTGAGAAGTCTTTGCTGTCCCTGAGACTTCAAACAACAGGAGGCAAGCTCTAAATCAAGCCCTTGGAGATTTCTTCTCAAGATGGAAGGCACACAAAGTCCAGTCTTTGCCCTCTTACTCTGGCAGAAGCAGCAACTGCAGGATAGCTCCACAAAGAACAGTCCCAGGCAGGGCAGCTCTTCTGCCTCAGCTCTTCTCCAGGGAGAGGTTCCTCTTGTTTCCAGAAGTGTTTCTAAAGTCTGTTGTTTTGGGTGCCCTTCTTATAACCAATTTCTCCTTTGAAGTAGGCTTACTTCAAAGTAAAGTCTCTTTTGAATGTGAAATCCTGCCTTGCCCAGGCCAGGCCCCAGACACTCACCAGGGGGTTGGAGACTGCATTGTGTGAGGACAGGCACAGCCATTTCAGGAGTAAGTGACCACTCCTCCCCTCCCTCCTAGCACAGATGGCTCATCAGGAAATGCAGACTACACTCCAGCTCCCTTTGTGTCACTGCCTAGTGTGAGGTGCAACCAGCCCAACTGTCAAACTGACCCAGACAGGGAATCCACAAACAGGCAGAGTCACAGAAATGGTATAAGCAAGAAAATGCCCACTTTCTAAAAGTGGTATTTTCAAACACACAATCTTAAAATCAACTTTACTAAAACATGTATTTTTAAATTGTGAGCTCAGAGACCCCAAACTCCATATATCCATCTGCTCCCAAAGGGAATCTACACTTTAATCAGACTTAAATTTAGCCCCTGTGTTAACCTATGAGAGGGACAGGCCTTGCAACAGTGAAAAACGAATTTAGCAATATTTCACTGTCTGGACATATAAAACACATAACTATATGTCCTACCTTAACCATAAACTGCACCCTGCCCTTGGGGCTTCCTAATGCCTACCTTAGGGGTGTCTGACATGTAAGAAAAGGTAAGGTTTAGGCCTGGCAAGTGTGTACACTTGCCAAGTCGAATTTACAGTTAAAACTGCACAAACAGACACTGCAATAGCAGGTCTGAGACATGATTACAAAGCTACTTATGTGGGTGGCTAAACCAGTGCTGCAGGTCCATTAGTAGCATTTGATTTACAGGCCCTGGGACCTCTAGTGCACCTTACTAGGGACTTACTAGTAAATCAAATATGCCAATCATGGATAAACCAATCAACCATACAATTTACACAGAAAGCATATGCACTTTAGCACTGGTTAGCAGTGGTAAAGTGCTCAGAGTTCAAAAGCCAACAGCAACAGGTTAAGAACAAATAGGAGGCAGGAGGCAAAAAGATTGGGGATGACCCTGCATAAGCAAAAAAGTCCAATACACCATGAGTCATCTCAGCTATGATTATATGAAATGCCACATGCAACATTTCTGTCTCCTTCTTCACCCATACAATTTTGGATGGGTCTGTGACATCTTTGGACATTGCTAGACTTAAATGCACATCCCAAACAGGATTGGCTGTGGCAGACTTAGACATGTAATGGTTTTGGCCCCAGTATGTCACTTTCTCTTGGTCAGACATGTGAGTGTCATTGAGAGGTATGTTTTCATATGTCATGTGTGGTTGTGTCATACAGACTTTACTGGGTTACCTTGCAGACACAAACCAACCATTATTGGTAATTGCTTACCCTTTTCTACCTAGGCCATACATCAGTACAGCAGTCTTCACATGTATTTCCAGATTAGCTGCAGGCATATGACAAGACAACACAATTGTGTGACACGTGTCTGAGAATGTATATTGGAAGTGCTACTGACTATGCCTACATTCCACCCACACATTCATGTGATGGTGCATTCTCCCATTTTAATAATCATTCCTGGCTATGGGGCATATGTGGGGAGAGTGGAGCAGCACCCATTGCTTCTCCCCTTGTGTTGCGGACCTGACCGCACTCCACAGCAAACATATGTGTGCTCTATTTGAGAGACATCACACCATGCGGCAGGGTTGGGGCCAATAGCACTCACGGTATGTAAACACCATTGATATACTGCGCAGGGTTACGACCAAACTTTTGGCCCTTATCTTGACCAGTACATATTAGTCCATTGATACCAATGGTGTTCCACCTTGTCACATCTGCTCAGTGCTGACATTGCAGCTAACAGCCTGAGATGTGACACAGTTTAGTTCCTTAGTTTCAAGTACACCATTTTGAAACACCCCGCATGTACGCCTCCCTTGCATACATCTTGCATGATGTGGTGTAAGGGGTCAGAATTGGTGCAATGCATACATTACCCACTTAGTATTTCTGGTGCGTGGATCTAGGCCTTAGAGAGCCACATGAGCATGAGTTATGTGACGCTGATGTGCGGCATGGAAGCACTAGACCCTTTTAAATCACAACCTATGTTCCAATATTCTTTGCAACTGTTGTGTTTTCTTCCTGCTCTCTGGAGGAATGGGAAGCTTACCAATGGTATGTGAAGCAGATAATGAGTACGCCATGGACAATCTGGTGCAAAGTGATTTTTGGGAGGGAATGTCTACCTTACATATCATTGTCCCAAAACAACGCAAGGTGGGGTGGCACTCCCAAACAATGACACTAACAGTGAAATTTTGTTGCTAGACAGGTCTAGCGACAAAGTATAAATTTGGTGCTAGGTTAGCGCCGCTTTTGCGTCAGGAAAAATGGCGCAAAGGCGGTGCTAAATTTTCTTAAATATGGGACTAAGGCCCATATTTATACTTTTTTAGTGCCGCATTTGTGCTGCTTTTTAACGCAAAAGCTGCTCAAACTTACAAAATACAATTTAATTTTGGAAGTTTGCGCTGCTTTTGCATAACAAAATGACGCAAATGCGGCGCTAAAAAAGTATAAATATTGGCCTAAATGTCTAGAAAGCCAATGAGTCACTTTGTTCTTCAGCTAGGTGTCATCTTCATTAGACTACAGTTGAATACTTGTGATATTAGGTAAAATCAAAGTATAAGGACATGCACCTGGAGACAAATTGATCGTGAGCAGCAAATTCTTAGAGCACCAGATTGGGACACCATGATCAAACAATGGCCTCATAACTGATTCCTGTAGAATGCATGATCACTAGGTGGAAAATAATTTGTACCAATGTGTCTTAAATTGATACTGTCTGAAACCAAAGTGCTCATCGCACTGCAGAGAGACAAAGATGAATGTGTGGGGAATTGTGATGGCACAGACAGATGTCAAGTAGAAGGGGTTGGTTGCACAGACCTATTACATAACATTTTGGCAAATTAAGGCTCGATTCAATCTGCTCAACCTTGTCAACAAGGGGTTCTAAAAAGCGTTTAATATTAAACAAAGCCTAATATACATCAGCTCAACAATGGTGTGCTCGGGAGGGGAACATTCCTTGCTTGTACACACACTTTTATCTAGATATTTGCGAGGACAATGGTCTCTTTTCTTGACTACACCGCAATTTTGATTGACGGAGTCAAAACTATGGGTCAGATGTATCAAAAGCTTTTGCATTCGTAAATGGTGTTAATCAGTACATTTCACCACTGGAAATGCAAAATAGCCTTTCACAATGTATGAAAGGCATTGCAGTCCCATTTTTGGGAATCACAACTTTTTGCCATTCCCTAAAATTGCGACTCTAAATATGGTATTGCAATTTGCGGTTTCCCAAATAGGAAATCGCAAGTAGGGAATTCCTAGTTGTGATTCCCTATGCACATGTAACAAGCATTTCTTAAATGCAAACTGGGCATTTAGAAAATGCTATTACCATCAACTCTAAGTTCATGGCAACCATGTGCAATTTTCAAAAAATGCATTTTTTAAAGTGTCATGTAGTGCACACATGCCCTAAGGGCATGTGTGCGCTTTACACGTGCACAATTTATTTTGGGAAGTGCATCAAAGGGGGACTTAGGCCCTTGGCGTCCTTGATTTTGCATTTCCTAATTCGCGAATTCCTAATAGGAAATCACAAATTAGGAAATGCAAAACCATTCGCACCTATGAGCCTCCAGGACCATAGGAACAAATGGCGTCGCAATCCCTAATAGCGATCCCCTAATAGAAATTGTGAATCTGTAGGAATCACTATTAGGTAATCTCTATTTTGTTACACAGCATTTTGCATTCCCTAATAGCGATTTCTTAAAATGTGCTATTTAGGGAATGCAAAGCATGATTTTGATACATCTGGCCCTATGTCAGCAGAACACTGTGATATACCTAAAACAGGGAGAATACTATTATAGATACAAGGGGTACCTCAAGCAGTTATGGAAGAAAGACCTGTGGATTCACTACTATGAAATGAGAGACATTTTCCTGAAAGCTCCGTTTCTTTAAATATGAAATCAAAAGCTTGCTCAAGAAAACAATCAATCTTAGATTCCTTGGCTCCCTTCGAAGAGGTACTGACCATACCTGCTGTTTTTCACTCCTCCATCCAAAGATCCAAAATCAAAGATGAAAAAGAGGTGTCCTGGCTCGGCCTCTTCCTGCCGCTGATGGGTGCAGATGGGCATGGGCTTTACACAGGCATGGCCCATGCACGTATTGCTTAGCAGGAGGGAAGGTGGGAAAGTGATGGTGGCGCAGTGTAGGTCTGAAAGTGTTGAAGACCGACTGCCTCCTCCCTACCTCCTCCTAACAACTGTGTCCTGGGATTTGAAGTCCCTCAGTAATCACTGATCTCAGGTTGTCCAATGCAACAGGAATGAGTGATGAGGGAGCTATGGAGCCTGCCTCCTCCTCTACTCCTTATACGGACACCGTGTCCATGGACTTGAAGAGCCTGAGTGATCACTGGTCACAGGTTTTCTCATGCAGCGGGAGTGATGGCTGTGCTAGGTAGAGCTGGGAGCATAAGGGGCCCTTCTTCTCCTCCCCTTCTTCTAAACAATTGAATCCTGGGAAATGAAGTCCTTGAGTGAAGTAAATTATTATTTTTAATTTTTAATTAATTATCTATTTTACTTTAAACAATAGTAATTGATGATGCCAATTACTTATGAATTGTTATTTTAATTATTTTAGTATAGTTTGCAATTCTTAAAGTCAGTTTAAATGTTCTAAACTTTAATGAGTCGTTTTTAATTAGAATTGTGTTGTTGGGCCTGTATGGATTAATGGGAGAGTTACTGAACATTTGAATTATTGTTCTTTATTCATAACTATTTTTTACATTTATTAAAATATTGATTGATAATTGATAATGATGTAAATTATTTCATTAATTGTTGTTTTAATTATTTTTATATATACATTGCTAATTAGTTGATCAGTGTATTTAATAATAATATTTTTAAAATGAGTTTTGTATTTATTTGCTTAGATTTTATTTTTTTATTTAATAAATATAATAATAACAATATTAACGTTTAACAAATATTTTTTACTTTTTTGTTCAATGGTTGGGTGTTTTGGGTTGTAGCAAGGTAAGTGAATTTATATGAAATATTTGTAATGCTTTTTATGTTTTTAAATCAATTTTGTAATATGATATTTATTTTGCTTCCTTGCTTTTGATTATTTTGTACAGGAATTAGTACATTTAAGCCAAAGAAAAGTCCAAAACGTCCCCTACTGTTAAATAGATTAGAGAGTAAATAGTAAACGTAACTGCTCCAAAGTCCAGCACTACCACTACGATTGCTAGGGGTGGGAATAGTAAATCTTTCTACTCCAAAATCCAACGCTTTTTTGCTTTTGCTTATGCTGGAGTCAGAATAGCAAATGTGACCCTCCAAAGTATAATAATTCCCCTCCTGAAGATAGGCATGGGAATACTAAATCTATTCCCTTCAAAATCCAACACTTTCTTGCTTTTGTGGGAGTCAGAAGAGTAAATGTGACCCCTCCAAAGTCCAATAGTTTATGTACTGTTGCTTAGATTGGAGAGGAAAAAGTTCATCTAACCTCTCCAAAGTCCAACACTTGCCCTGCTTTTGCTTATGTTGGAGTAAGAATAGTAAATGTAACCCTTTAAAAGACCAACAATTTCCACAATGTTGCTTACACTTGAGCGGAAATAGTAAATCTAACCCCTCCATAATCCAACACTTTCCCTGCTTTTGCTTAGATTGACATACAGAATAGCAAATGAAACCCGTCCAAAATCAAACACTTTCTCTGGTTTTGCTTAGATTGGACTTGGAATAGTAAATCTAATCTATGTGTTTATTTTCGACTATTACCTTTATTTCTAATGTTTTATTTTAATGTTTAATCCGCGCTTCTCAAACTTGTTAGAACTATGGCCCATCTTTTAGTACAATAAACTTTTGAGACTCACCTAGCTTCAATGGACATGAGACGTACAATCGTTTGATGTAATTAAAGCATTGTGTGGTTGTCATTTACAGACAGCACATTTTCCATTGAAATGGTCACTAAATCTGAACAGACATACTGTTTTACTGATAAAACTATATTGTACACAATTGATCATGTTTGGAAATCAAGTTTCAGTGAATATTTATTATTTCTCGATTACCAAGTAAAGTTTCTTGATTTGTTCTGATGTTTTAAAAATCTTCGTTTACATCGCAGAATAGAATTTAAAAGAATGGGCTTCATTTTTCATTTTCTAACTGCTGAATGTGCACAGTTCATTTACATTTTGTTGTGAGCTATGAAAAACGACATCCTACAGTCCTTCTTTTTGCATTTCATGTACCCCAACAAGTTTGTCACAGAATTCAATTTACTTTTCTTTCCCTGACTGCAAAGTGAGAGGAGTTGGTAGACAGCATTCACCAAGTTAAACAACATAAACAGCAGAAGATATAGCCTGACATTTGACCTCTGTGACCCATATTTACAAGTGGCCTGCGCTGCTGGTGCTTCACTTTTTGTGATGCACCAGCAGCGCAGGCTGCTGACCCATGTATACAAGGCCACGCAAAGCCACTCTGCGTGGCTCTCCATGGCCTTGTACATTCAGAGTAAGGCAACACAGCGCAAGTCGTTGTGTTGCCTTACTTTGAGTCAGAGAGGCATTTCCTTGGGAGTTGCGTGGGTTTTCCCATGCAACATCCATGGATTTTGACGCATTCCCAGATTTACAAGGTTTTGAAAACCTGGGAATGCATCAAAAGCCTATGCCACCCTAGGGGTGACATAAGAGTGACGCAACAGGGATAAATATATTTTTTCTCCCCATTTTTTCCTCTTCCTATGTGTGCTGCATTCTGCATCCATTATGCATGCGCCATGCATAATGTATGCAGAGGGAGTGTTCCCCCATTAGGGGGGCTGAAAAAAAGGCACAAAGAAATCTAAGAGATTTCTTTGCGTCATTTTTTTCGGCACTTTCAACACCTGCTCAGAGCAGGCGTTAAAAGGAGGCTCTCATTAGTTTCATTGGGCCTCTGGGTACTTTGCAGGATTAATCCTGTAAAGCGCCAAACTAGCGCCAAGTTCCTTGGTTACCGCATTGGTGTGCCGTATATTAAATATGCTGCATAGATGGTGGTGTTAGGGAGGCACTAATATAAGCAAGAAAAGTGGCGCTGCACAAGGAGGCATTAGGGCACATTACAATTGAACCAAGGTGTTGGTCTCTCATTCATTTAAGTGTGATATTGATGTTTTTGTTTGAGAATTTGGGCATATTAGGACACACACACTACATCATAGCGGTGAATTATTTGATGACGTTCTGTCACTATAAAAGCATTATAAAGACACTGATGACAAATAAATGAGAGACCAACATCTACTATTACAGTTTGGTTTAATGCTTCACAGAAAAAACCTTTTTGGGATGTATAATAATAAATATATTTATTTTCAAAAGGAGTTAGATTTATGTTTGATGTCTGCATATAGAAATTTGTAGGAGAGAAGTGTACTTGTATTATGATTGATTTGATTCCCTAGTTTTCTCTCCTCATCAATCTAGGGACCCCTTTTTTTTACTTTTCCATTATGCAGTTTTGATGCATGGGTGTGCATCATCCTCTTACTGATGGATGGGGACACATATCCCCTTGAGCTAGAAAGTCAGGGCCCTAACATACAGAGTCAACAGGGTGGGGGCCAACAAGGAAAACTGCAGAGCATTCAAGGACTTTTTGTGACATCTTGCACATATGCGCACAAGAAGCAAATGTTAAAATTACAGAAATATAGAATTCAGATATCTACATCAAGTCTAAGAAAATATGTAAAAGTAAAATGATATAAACTATTAAGAAAAGAAATAGAAATAAAAGAGACTGGTTATAGGGTTTGAATGTTATGATAGAATAACATAAGGCAAAAGAGGACAAACATAGTTCAGTCTTAATAAATGAGGAAAACGGAAAACCTTCAGAAAAATCTAAGTCCCTGAATGGAAGAATTAAAGTGGAAATAAAATTAAGCCAGATGCCTCGTGGGCCCTAGATGCATGATGCCAGTGCCCAAGCTTAATCAAATCAAATGCCCTGCTTGAAGGTGTCAATGAATCCAGGGGTAAAGAATTGATCCTTGCAAATCAAACTATGATGTAATATCTATTGAAATAAGTGTGGATTCAAATGAGCCATTTTGAAGTGCTTTTGGAGTGGAATCCTCAAACAAGGCGGTGGGACTTCTTGTGACTGCCGCGTGATGCATGACATTTTGAATTGGTCTCGTTGTGGAAGATGTTGCAGGATCAAAGATCCAAAAAGGGTAAAAACACTTTCACTAAAATTTGATTAACATGCTCTTCTTTAGAGATGATACCAAATCCAGTCCCGTAGGTGCATTTATCTCTGATTACCAGCTCCATCTATTTTCACAACCGTGTCAGCTCACCTGATCCCATTCTTCTTCATGAAAGCTAGCCAGCATGTAGACTCCATAATTGGTGAAGGTCGCCAACTCATATGGACACAAGTCAGTAAACTGGTTTCCCTGAATCTGTATTTGAGACCTCGGAGCAGATATCCAGATAAAAGGCTGGAACAGCCCTTCTAATATATTCTGGCAAGCATCTGACTGCCCACACGCAGGAGGCAGGGATCCTTTCTTCTGTCTTGAATATCCAAGCTAATGATGAAGTGACAGAGAGTGAAGAATTGTTTATAAAAGTGGAACCACAATGCCACTGATAGTGATATAGTTTCTGTACTGGGAGACTAATTGTAGCACTACCGTTTGCAAGTTAAATTCCAATATAGCTGAGGACAAACGTTAGCAATGACCTGTGCCATGCCCTTCAAACTTAGAGCCTGATTACAACCTTGGCAGATGGGACACTCAGTCACAAAAGTGACGGATGTCCCGTCTGCCGTATTACAATTTCCATTATGTCCTTTGGAACTTGTAAAATGGTGGGCACGATATCTGTCACTTTTGTGACAGAGTAGCCCATCCACCAAGGTCGTAATCAGGCCCTTACTCTACATTAAACCATTCAGGCAGTTCATTTCATGTCAAAGGCTTTCCAGACCACTGTAAATGGATTTCCATAGGATATTCTACCGAGCACAGGAAAAAGAAAGTCTAGGCCACAACCTTGAAAGGAACTAGTTGACAACAGTGCTGTTCACTATTGAATGCCAAAATGTAAGCCTGGGTCAGTCTGCTTGCTCATCTCCACATTATTGTGTGTGTTCTGTTTGAAGCACTGACCCAGTAGATGGAGAGGTCAAAATTATTAATAGGCACAAAACTGGTTTCTCCAGCCAAATGTGAGAACTACATTTGCTTTTCCCTGCAAGTTATGGATACCTCATCAATTGAGTTTGGCTGATTTTAGCGCACAATTTCCCACTTATCACACTTGATGAAAGACATATTTGTATCTTAAATATGTATCCATAATTCTGTTCTTTTTAGGACGAAGTAACCTACACTCTGTAATTTTGGTATTGATCTATTTCACCAAATTTCAATTCACCCATAAACTTGCCTTCAACAAGGCCTTCCATTGATGCTCACCAGAGCCACTCATGAGTAACAGTTGTGAACACATTTACCCATTTTATAGTTTCTCTAGTTCCAATGGATTTTTTTAGGAGAACTGTGAGGTACAAATCAACATTTTCAATCAATAAACCGTTAAACACATTTGGTCGCACATTGAATCTTGGAGGCGGAAGTCTAGTTAAAAAATTGTATTACAAACAGACTTATGTAAATGAGTCTCAGAAACAAGCTATATAAGTACAGAATCACCAAAAGTAAATTAAAGCCTTAATCAGATTACATCAAAGCAGCATAAGGCATACCAATATTTCAGTTGCAGCTATACAAAAGATAAGAAATAACACGATGTTCAGAATCCCAATTTGCATCTTCCTGCCTAACCGTTTGAAAGCTATTTAATTCTACCTATTCTAATTAAGCTAAGGGAAAACATAAAGATTTCTCTGGAACTGTAGGGAATAGAAATATAGTCAAAAGTGTCAGCATAACAGAAGCTCCAGTAGATGTTCTGTAAGAGAGATGTGTGTAGCATAAAGCCACTTCAGCTAACGCGAAGTAGAGAGATTTGTACACCTCTAAATCTCAAGGGATCCGCTCTTGCCAAAGGGTAAAAAGGGTCTGTTTCACCTACCTAAACACCACTTTAAAACTTGCAGAACTTTTGAGAGTTCATGTCATCATCACCAGTAGTTTTCCATCTTCCATACACAGTTTGGAATTTGCAACTCCCTTTAGGCTTTCATCTCATGAATTGAACATCAGGATGACTTTGGGTACCTCCTGTGTCCAGGATCTTGGAGGGGAGTTCTTCTTCACATCCTCTAGTTAGCCCTTCTCATCTTTGACAACATACCCTCCAAAACCCCTTTATCTCAAAATTCACAACAGGTCTTTCATTAACTGTAGACTTGTGCAGACACACCTACAAATAAAGAAAATGCAACAAGAGCAAAACCCCACATTGAAGGTTAAACATAGAAAAACATTCCAGGCCTACTCAAGTCAATTTAACATTGAATTCAAATCAAATTAGAATCTATGGCTATACATGTAATTCTCTTCGTAAGTACAATAAATGCTGAATAACGTGTTAATTTCCAGTGAATAAATGCCATTATAGAAACATGCATATACATTTTATACTTTTCTACTTATAAGTGCACCTCGGAAATATGACTTTTCGATGCACCACATTAACAGTAATACATTAGAACATACATTATATATGTTGTTGATTACATTTTCATGTCACCCCTTGAACACATAGGGGGTCATTCTGACCCCGGCGGTCTCAGACCGCCGGGGCCAGGGTCGGCGGGAGCACCGCCGACAGACCGGCGGTGCCCCGCAGGGCATTCTGACCACGGCGGTTCGGCCGCGGTCAGACAAGGAAAACCGGCGGTCTCCCGCCGGTTTTCCGCTGCCCTACAGAATCCTCCATGGCTGCGGAGTGCGCTCCGCAGCCATGGGGATTCTGACACCCCCTACCGCCATCCTGTTCCTGGCGGGTCTCCCGCCAGGAACAGGATGGCGGTAGGGGGTGACGCGGGGCCCCTGGGGGCCCCTGCAGTGCCCATGCCCATGGCATGGGCACTGCAGGGGCCCCCGTAAGAGGGCCCCACAAAGTATTTCAGTGTCTGCTATGCAGACACTGAAATACGCGACGGGTGCCACTGCACCCGTCGCACCTTCCCACTACGCCGGCTCAATTCTGAGCCGGCGTCCTCGTGGGAAGGTTGATTTGCCCTGGGCTGGCGGGCGGCCTTTTGGCGGCCGCCCGCCAGCCCAGGGCAAATCCCAAAATACCCTCAGCGGTCTTTAGACCGCGGAGCGGTATTTTGGTGGGGGAACTTCGGCGGGCGGCCTCCGCCGCCCGCCGAAGTTAGAATCAGGCCCATAATGGCAAAGCCAAGTGATGCTCTCTCAACCCCCCTCTGATGACATATTAAATCTTCACAAATGTACTCCTTCCTAGAATGAGACTAACACCTTATTGTTTTCATAACTTTTGTCTAAATTCCTCCAGGTGCTTCATATCATCCTAATATTTACACTGACTATCTCCCAGATCAGCGTCTGTTCTCTTGCTCTTCTTTGCCTTTTCAACCTTCATTCTCTAACACATTTTGAATCTCACCACCAGAACTATTGCACCTATGGCAATAACAAACAACGGCTTCAATATAAAACCTACAACTCCAAAGCCTACGTTTCCAGACCAGGTGCACACAATAGCAAATCCATCTCCAGTAGCTTTTCGGAAAACCTCTCACTTCTAGTTCCATCAAATCCTTCGTCAACCCAGAAATGATTTGAATATACTTCTCCAAGTCCTTACTTTCGTCTGGGATGTAAGTGCAGCATTGCTAAACTTTCAGCATTCAACAGACTCTGCCATCTTTTGCGAGTAAAAGATCTAATGCAAGACTATTCTGCAAAACCATAGGTCTTATTGCTACCATCTCTGTGTTTACAACCAAGAATGAATTTGCTGTGCTAGTAGCTAACTTATCTCCTATGGTAGACACATTTCTAATCTTCAGGTGATTCAAAATCACACCTACAGATAGGATCAATGTGCCAAATTTATCTCCCACTACCTCTGCAGCACTAAAGCATCTCCAGGTTCTAGGTTTCGTATCCCACACAGGATTCTCAAACTGCTCCACGTGATAAATCTTCAGGAACACTATACAAAGGTAGCATGTACCATGCTATCCCTTGGGCAACTTGAAATAAGCATACTGTACACAAATAAAATACACTCCAGGAATCACAGGATCTTTTCCATGTAGAAAGAACTCACTCTTTCCTCTGACATTAAAAACATGCTCACAATAACTCTGGTCAATGTGTATACACAACTTCCCTTTGCATTGTCAATCTCAAGTTGAAGGTGGCATATTTCTTCTCACTTGATGTTCAATCTCTTCTCTATTCCATATGTGTCACACTTTCAGATCTTCATCTGTTTTAGATTTGGATTCTAAATCCCTTCTACATCTATCATTGAACAGGTCAATTTATGTCTGTGTGCATATGCGCTGTCTAAAGGCTTTAATGATGAAAAATAGTTCCCTGCAATTTCTGCATCCTTAAAATAAGGACTCTTGTTAAAATAATTAAACAAAGGATTTTCTGGAAGGACTAAATCATAGTTCAAAAAATTATATTGAAAATTTCCATTGTTATAAAATATGCTCAACAGAATACTTCTAGAAACTCCCTTAGTCAAAGGAATATGATGGTAAGTAAATCCCTCTAAAACAGAGGGCGGTGATTGCATACACATGTAGAAATCCCTTGTGTCCATAGTGTCAATGTACTCATAAAGCAGTCTAAAATATACATTTGCAGAATAATCTCCTCTAGAATAATCTCTGTGTAAATACTTTAAATCTAGCCTGTAAAGGTTGCTATCTCTAGGACGTAACTCTAGGGTTAACTCTGTCTCAACAGGGTGTGTAGGGGAAAATGCTCCTACTAACAACACTAAGGATACTATGATAGAAATAAGCAACACTGCATTTATTATGCACTTACGTCTACTTATCTGATTTGCTTCCACAATTTCTCTAAAATCGGTTCTTTAGGGTGGAATGCAGCAGCAACAGAGTATTCTCAGTCAGTTCCACGTGTGTAATGTGACAAAACAAAGTCCACACAATAAATAACCAATATTTTTACAAAATCTTTGTGAGACTCCCCTAGCCATACTCCATGTTCTTCTAAGGTCAACCCTCTTCTCTTTTTGTACTCAGGCACAGGTATTCTTCTCCAAAGTTTATGCAAAGTCTCTAAAATATGCACAATTCAAAGTCACTGATTATCACATCGAGAATGAAATGTCACAGTCTATCCAACAACGCAGGAACCTCAAAATAGAAGTCACACACAAAGATCAGTTCAAGGATGTTCTCCATTCAGCCGAAGAGTACCAATGGCAGGATACTCTCTTTCTCTTTTATCTCCTCAGTGCCACCCCCTCATTCTCACTTTCATTTAGATCAGAGTCTTTAACCCCTTCTGTGCCGCAGACGTAGTGGTTACGTCCTGCGGCACAGTTCTGCTGTGCCGAGGACGTAACCACTACGTCCTCGGCACACAGCCCAGAGGGAGCGCTCTCGCTCCCTCTGTGTGCTTCCCCCCACCCCCCCAAAGTCAGGGATGGAAGGGGAAGCCCTTCCCCTTCCACCCCCGACCCCCCCACCCCCCCATAATGACGTCAGCGCGCGATCGCGCGCTGACTTCATTATGGGGATTTCGCCGCACAGGAAGCCATTTGCTTCCTGTGCGGCGAACGGAGAAGAGGTGAGTTCCTCTTCCCGTTGGGTGTGGGGTTTGGGCTAAAGAGGCACCGGGGGAAAGGAAAGGCTTTTCCTTTCCCCCGGTGTCTCTTTGAGCATTCCTGCTGCCCGATCGCATTGCGATCGGGCAGCAGGAATGCCCACTAGACACCAGGGATTTGTTTTTTTTGTTTTTCTTCACTGTTTCTTGTTTGCGGGGAGCGGCCCCTTGGGCAAGGGTCGCTCCCCTTGTGGGGGCAATTAGTTACGGCCATTTCTGCCCCCCTTGGGGGCAGATTGGCCTACTTTTTAGGCGGATCTGCCCCCAAGGGGGGCAGAAACCACTGGATCACCAGGGATTTATATTTTCTGTGCATTTATGTGGGGGGGTGCCCCCTTGGGCAAGGGGCGCCCCCCCCCAAGGGGGCAGAGAACTGTTGGCCTTTTCTGCCCCCCTTGGGGGCAAATTGGCCTATTTTTTTTAGGTCCATCTGCCCCCAAGGGGGGCAGAAGCCACTTAGGCACCAGGGATTGTGTGTGTAGTGGATGGGGGGGCGCCCCCTTGGGCAAGGGTCGCTCCCCTTTGGGGGGCATGTCTTTTAGGGCCATTTCTGCCCCCCTTGAGGGCAGATCAGCCTATTATTTTTAGGCTGATCTGCCCCCAAGGGGGGCAGAAACCACTAGAACGCCAGGGATGTTGTTTTATGTGTTTATTTTTGTGGGGGGGCGTCCCCTTGGGCACGGGGCGCCCCCCAAGGGGGGCATTGACCTGTTGGCCATTTCTGCCCCCCCTGGGGGCAGATGGGCCTATTTTTCTAGACCCACCTGCCCCCAAGGGGGGCAGAAGCCACATAGACACCAGGGATAGTGTGTGTGTGTGTGTGTGTTAGTGGATGGGGGGGGGCTTGGGCAAGGGTCGCCCCCCACTTTGGGGGCACATGTACCCAGGCCATTTCTGCACCCCTTGGAGACAGATCAGCCTATTATTTTTAGGCTGATCTGCCCCCAAGGGGGGCAGAAACCACTAGAACGCCAGGGATTTTTTTTTATGTGTTTATTTTTGTGGGGGGGCGTCCCCTTGGGCACGGGGCGCCCCCCCAAGGGGGGCATTGACCTGTTGGCCATTTCTGCCCCCCCGGGGGTAGATGGGCCTATTTTTCTAGACCCACCTGCCCCCAAGGGGGGCAGAAGCCACGTAGACACCAGGGATAGTGTGTGTGTGTGTGTGTGTGTTAGTGGATGGGGGGGGGCTTGGGCAAGGGTCGCCCCCCACTTTGGGGGCACATGTACCCAGGCCATTTCTGCACCCCTTGGAGACAGATCAGCCTATTATTTTTAGGCTGATCTGCCCCCAAGGGGGGCAGAAACCACTAGAACGCCAGGGATTTTTTTTAATGTGTTTATTTTTGTGGGGGGGCGTCCCCTTGGGCACGGGGCGCCCCCCCAAGGGGGGCATTGACCTGTTGGCCATTTCTGCCCCCCCTGGGGGCAGATGGGCCTATTTTTCTAGACCCACCTGCCCCCAAGGGGGGCAGAAGCCACGTAGACACCAGGGATAGTGTGTGTGTGTGTGTGTTAGTGGATGGGGGGGGCTTGGGCAATGGTCGCCCCCCACTTTGGGGGCACATGTACCCAGGCCATTTCTGCACCCCTTGGAGACAGATCAGCCTATTATTTTTAGGCTGATCTGCCCCCAAGGGGGGCAGAAACCACTAGAACGCCAGGGATTTTTTAAAATTTGTTTATTTTTGTGGGGGGCCGTCCCCTTGGTCACGGGGCGCCCCCCCAAGGGGGGCATTGACCTGTTGGCCATTTCTACACCCCCTGGGGGCAGATGGGCCTACTTTCTTAGGTCCACCTGCCCCCAAGGGGGCAGAAGCCACTTAGGCACCAGGGATAGTGTTGTGTGTGTTTTTTTTGTTTTTTTTTGTTTGAGGGCTGTCCCCTTTGGCAAGGGTCGCTCTCCATGGGGACACAGTACTAAAGGTATTTTTTGGCTTCCTTGGGGCAGACAGGCCTATTTTTTTAGTAGGCCCATCTGCCCCTATGGCAGAATCCACTTAGGCACCAATTTCTAAAATGTTTGATGGTGGGGTGTTTGTCAACTGAAGAAGTCTTTGCATTTGTGATAAAAAATGTTTTCCTCCTTTTTGTTCTAGTTCAAAGCTTTTGCTTTATTTGCTGTGGCTCCTTGCGGTTTTGGCGGTGGTTGACCTGCAGTTTGCACAGTTGCATGTTTTAGGTAAGTAAAAACAATTTACTCCAAAGGAGTATTGTTGCCATGCATGAATGACATGTTTGTAGGGGGTGTACTAAATGCAGGATTGTGTGTGAAATTGTCTTTAGGTTTGTGCACAATGATATTTGTTTTGTCTTATTTCTAATTTGCCTTTCTTTCTTTCTTTTTAGTGGGATATCATTGGTGATTGCTGTGTAGTTGCTGGTGAATCAAGCTTTTTCAGGCAAGTGAGCGGTGTAGTTTTTGAGTTTGTAACTCTTACTAACAAAGCTACACTTTGTTACTTGTCTTACACAGTGCTGGTTGTTGGTGGTGAATTTGTCCAGTTAATTTTAGCAGGAGAGATCATGGCTAGCCGCAGGATGACCGCTCAGCAGGTGGTTGGTATGCTTTTTGAGTCACAGTCTGATCATGACTATGAGACGGACTCTGCATCTGAGGCAGAGGAGGAAGTCAGAGATTCTGGCAGTGATGTTTCTGTTGGAGGGGAATCTTCTGATGATGAAGCCACACTCAGTGCAGATGAAGGTTCTGTTTTAGAGGAGGACATTGATGTGCCAATAGTGCAGCAACCTGGGGCTGAAAGGTTTCCCGTTAGAAGACCTGATGTCTGGGTTGCCCCAAACATGGAGCAGCCAGAGTTGCCTGCCTTTACTGGTCTCCCGGGGTGTAACGCCAATACAGAGAACTTTATGCCTATCAATTTCTTTGAGTTATTCATGGATGATGTGTTTTTGGAAGAGATTGTTGAGCAGACTAATTTGTATGCGGAGCAGCATTTGAGGGACAACACTGCTAGACTTAGGCCACACTCTAGAGCTGCCCAGTGGATTCCCACAAATTTGGAGGAGATAAAAAAGTTTTTGGGTTTGACTTTTTTGATGGGGTTGATAAGGAAGCCGTCACTGGCTTCTTATTGGTCTACTAGTCTCTTGATGGCAACAGCTATATTTCCAGCTACCATGAGTCGTAATCGGTATTTGCTTCTTCTTAGGATGCTGCATTTTGTTGACAATGCATTAGCCTTGCCACGAGATCACCCAGATTCTGACTGTCTTTTTAAGATTAGGCCTGTCCTTGATCATTTTGTAGATCGGTTTTCGGAGGTCTATGTTCCAGGCAAAGAGTTAAGTGTGGACGAGTCTTTGGTCCTCTTCAAGGGTCGTTTGGTTTTTAGGCAGTACATTCCTAGCAAAAGGGCACGATATGGAATTAAATTGTATATGCTGTCTGAAAGTAGGACAGGATATGTGTATAGTTTCCGTGTGTACACTGGTAGGGATTCCAATATTGACCCCCCTGGTTGTCCTCCCACTTTTGGAGTTACTGAGAAAATTGTGTGGGATCTTGGTAGACGACTGTTCAACAAAGGTCACCATTTGTATGTAGATAACTTCTACACTGGTGTGCAGTTGTTCAAGGAATTGTTTAGAGTGGACACAGTTGCTTGTGGCACAATCCGTTCTAACCGGAAAGGCTATCCAAGGGAGCTTGTCTGTAAAAAACTTGAGAGGGGACAGTGCTGTGCCTTGCGGAACGAGGAGCTGCTAGCTTTGAAATTTTCAGACAAGAGGGATGTCTACATGCTAAGTACCATCCATGATGAGAGTACTTCCCCTGTGACTGTTTGGGGCCAGGTTGCTGAAGTGCGCAAACCTGTGTGCATTTTAGATTATAATAAGCACATGGGAGGTGTAGATAGAGTTGACCAGAGGTTGGAACCTTATACTGCTATTCGTAAGTCTTATGTTTGGTATAAGAAGTTAGCACTTCACCTCTTCCACTTAGCAACCTTCAATGCTTTTATTGTGTTTAGGGATAGGTCTCCAGACTCAAAGATGACATTTGTGAAATTTCAGGAGTCAGTGATAGAGAGCCTTATTGTGGTGGAACAGGCCAGAGTTCCTAGAGAAGCAGTGGTGGAGGATGTGGCTAGATTGAAAGATCGCCACTTTGCTGAGCACATTCCTCCCACACCCAAAAAAGACTTTCCAGCTAAGAAATGTAGAGTGTGTTTTCGAAGAGGTATCCGGAGGGAGTCTCGAATGTACTGCCCAGATTGTCCTTCAAAGCCTGGGCTGTGTGTCGGTGCTTGTTTTAAGAATTACCACACCCAGAAGAATTTCTGGGAACAACCATGAGTGTAAACTCATGTCTGTTTTGTATTTTCATGTGTTTAGTTTCATGGTTAGCATTTCTATCATGTTCTTAGTTAGAGCTTTTGTGTTTGTTGTTTTGTAATTCTTTCTACTTAGTTAGGGGTTCCTCTGTTTAAAAATAAATAAATATATGATGCCATTGTGTGTGGAGTGGGGCTTGGCTGAGACTGTACATATTGACTTGATGTTGGCTACTGCAACACACTGCCAGCCAAACACCAGTCCACACACTCCCATCAGCTGGTGTGATTGTTGTATCAGGCATGTGGGCGTATGTAAGTGATGGGCCCTTGAGTGGCGCTGTCTGTCGATGTGAGTGTTGTAATGTGCTGGGCCCGTGGCTGGCGGTGTGAATGGCCTTGTGTGTGTCATGTATGAAAGTTGTGTGAATGGACTGTAAAGCGGTTGGTGCCTTGTCGCGGCTTTACAGCTCACGAGCTGTGAGTCATTGGTTCAGTTTTTTGCCTTTCATTTACTAACAGTGCTTTTCATTTTTGTGAAAGCTCTTGTTAGTAAAATTTGATCCACTGAACCATCACTCACCCTCGTGCCAAATCCAACCAGTATGTGTGGTAAAAATGACCAAACCTGCTCCGCTGTAATCAGGCGTCGCAGCACACCTCTGACACGCTAGGTGCCTCAGGTGGGACCCCGATGATGAAGCATGCCACCAACTTGGTTGGTGGGTGAGGGGTCTTTTTCACATAACCTAAGTGTGTTTCTTTTCAAAATTTTAGTGTTTGGCACATCACGGACGTATGTGGGCACATCAAAATGATATATTACAAAACTACCTGTGTTTGGGGGGGGAGAGGGCACCTATGTTTTTGGTCCTGTGTGCGGCCTTCATCTAGGGAAACCTACCAAACCCAGACATTTTTTAAAACTAGACACCCCAAGGAGTCCAGGGAGGTGTGGCTTGCGTGGATCCCCCAACATTTTCTTACCCAGACTCCTCTGTAAACCTCAAAATGTGCTTAAAAAAAGCATATTTTCCTGACTTTTCTTCGTACGATCACCACTCCAGCACAAAATTCCTACTCCCCAGTGTTCCCCTCAGTCTCCCAAATAAAATGACACCTCACGTATGTGGGTCCCCAAAGCAGAGTCAGTCTAAAGATGTATAAAAGAATATGTCCTTATAAACTCGCAGTGCTATCCCCTGTATCTCTACAAGTTTTGGGCCTTATTCTGTTGGAGGCACCTGGCCCACCCACACAAGTGAGGTATCATTTTTATCGGGAGACTTGGAGGAACGCTGGGTGGAAGGAAATTTGTGGCTCCACTCAGATTCCAGAACTTTCTGTCACCGAAATGTGTGAAAAATGCGTTTTTTTAGCCAAAATTTGAGGTTTGGAAAGGATTCTGGGTAACAGAACCTGGTCAGAGCCCCTCAAGTCACCCCATCTTGGATTCCCCTAGGTCTCTAGTTTTCAGAAATGCACAGGTTTGGTAGGTTTCCCCAGGTGCTGGCTGAGCTACAGGCCAAAAACTACAGGTAGGCACTGTTTTCAATGAAAAAATGTGATGTGTCCACGCTGCGCTTTGGGGCGTTTCCTGTCGCGGGCGCTAGGCCTACCCACACAAGTGAGGTATCATTTTTATCGGGAGACGTGGGGGAACGCTGGGTAGAAGGAAATTTGTGGCTCCTCTCAGATTCCAGAACTTTCTGCCACAGAAATGTGAGGAACATGTGTTTTTTTAGCCAAATTTTGAGGTTTGCAAAGGATTCTGGGTAACAAAACCTGGTCCGAGCCACACAAATCACCCCATCTTGGATTCCCCTAGGTCTCTAGTTTTCAGAAATGCACAGGTTTGGTAGGTTTCCCTAGGTGGCGGCTGAGCTAGAGGCCAAAATCTACAGGTAGGCACTTTGCTAAAAACAGGTCTATTTTCTGTGATGTGTCCACGTTGCGCTTTGGGGCGTTTCCTGTCGCGGGCGCTAGGCCTACCCACACAAGTGAGGTATCATTTTTATCGGGAGACGTGGGGGAACGCTGGGTGGAAGGAAATTTGTGGCTCCTCTCAGATTCCAGAACTTTCTGCCACAGAAATGTGAGGAACATGTGTTTTTTTAGCCAAATTTTGAGCTTTGCAAAGGATTCTGGGTAACAGAACCTGGTCCGAGCCCCGCCAGTCACCCCTCCTTGGATTCCCCTAGGTCTCTAGTTTTCAGAAATGTACAGGTTTGGTAGGTTTCCCTAGGTGCCGGCTGAGCTAGAGGCCAAAATCTACAGGTAGTCACTTCGCAAAAAACACCTCTGTTTTCTTCCAAAATTTTGGTGGTGTCCACGTTGTGCTTTGGCGCGTTTCCTGTCGCGGGCGCTAGGCCTACCACGCAAGTGAGGTATCATTTTTATCGGGAGACTTGGGGGAACGCTGGGTGGAAGGAAATTTGTGGCTCCTCCCAGATTCCAGTACTTTCTGCCACAGAAATGTGAGGAACATGTGTTTTTTTTAGCCACTTTTTGAGCTTTGCAAAGGATTCTGGGTAACAGAACCTGGTCCGAGCCCCGCCAGTCACCCCTCCTTGGATTCCCCTAGGTCTCTAGTTTTCAGAAATGTACAGGTTTGGTAGGTTTCCCTAGGTGCCGGCTGAGCTAGAGGCCAAAATCTACAGGTAGTCACTTCGCAAAAAACACCTCTGTTTTCTTCCAAAATTTTGGTGGTGTCTACGTTGCGCTTTGGGGCGTTTCCTGTCGCGGGCGCTAGGCCTACCCACTCAAGTGAGGTATCATTTTTATCGGGAGACTTGGGGGAACGCTGGGTGGAAGGAAATTTGTGGCTCCTCCCAGATTCCAGAACTTTCTGCCACAGAAATGTGAGGAACGTGTTTTTTTTTAGCCAGATTTTGAGCTTTGCAAAGGATTCTGGGTAACAGAACCTGGTCCGAGCCCCGCCAGTCACCCCTCCTTGGATTCCCCTAGGTCTCTAGTTTTCAGAAATGTACAGGTTTGGTAGGTTTCCCTAGGTGCCGGCTGAGCTAGAGGCCAAAATCTACAGGTAGTCACTTCGCAAAAAACACCTCTGTTTTCTTCCAAAATTTTGGTGGTGTCCACGTTGCGCTTTGGGGTGTTTCCTGACGCGGGCGCTAGGCCTACCCACGCAAGTGAGGTATCATTTTTATCGGGAGACTTGGGGGAACGCTGGGTGGAAGGAAATTTGTGGCTCCTCCCAGATTCCAGAACTTTCTGCCACAGAAATGTGAGGAACATGTGTTTTTTTTAGCCAATTTTTGAGCTTTGCAAAGGATTCTGGGTAACAGAACCTGGTCCGAGCCCCGCCAGTCACCCCTCCTTGGATTCCCCTAGGTCTCTAGTTTTCAGAAATGTACAGGTTTGGTAGGTTTCCCTAGGTGCCGGCTGAGCTAGAGGCCAAAATCTACAGGTAGTCACTTCGCAAAAAACACCTCTGTTTTCTTCCAAAATTTTGGTGGTGTCCACGTTACGCTTTGGGGCGTTTCCTGTCGCGGGCGCTAGGCCTACCCACGCAAGTGAGGTATCATTTTTATCGGGAGACTTGGGGGAACGCTGGGTGGAAGGAAATTTGTGGCTCCTCCCAGATTCCAGAACTTTCTGCCACAGAAATGTGAGGAACATGTGTTTTTTTTAGCCAATTTTTGAGCTTTGCAAAGGATTCTGGGTAACAGAACCTGGTCCGAGCCCCGCCAGTCACCCCTCCTTGGATTCCCCTAGGTCTCTAGTTTTCAGAAATGTACAGGTTTGGTAGGTTTCCCTAGGTGCCGGCTGAGCTAGAGGCCAAAATCTACAGGTAGTCACTTCGCAAAAAACACCTCTGTTTTCTTCCAAAATTTTGGTGGTGTCCACGTTGCGCTTTGGGGCGTTTCCTGTCGCGGGCGCTAGGCCTACCCACGCAAGTGAGGTATCATTTTTATCCGGAGACTTGGGGGAACGCTGGGTGCAAGGAAATTTGTGGCTCCTCCCAGATCCAGAACTTTCTGCCACAGAAATGTGAGGAACATGTGTTTTTTTTAGCCAATTTTTGAGCTTTGCAAAGGATTCTGGGTAACAAAACCTGGTCCGAGCCCCGCCAGTCACCCCTCCTTGGATTCCCCTAGGTCTCTAGTTTCCAGAAATGTACAGGTTTGGTAGGTTTCCCTAGGTGCCGGCTGAGCTAGAGGCCAAAATCTACAGGTAGTCACTTCGCAAAAAACACCTCTGTTTTCTTCCAAAATTTTGGTGGTGTCCACGTTGCGCTTTGGGGCGTTTCCTGTCGCGGGCGCTAAGCCTACCCACGCAAGTGAGGTATCATTTTTATCGGGAGACTTGGGGGAACGCTGGGTGCAAGGAAATTTGTGGCTCCTCCCAGATTCCAGAACTTTCTGCCACAGAAATGTGAGGAACATGTGTTTTTTTTAGCCAATTTTTGAGCTTTGCAAAGGATTCTGGGTAACAGAACCTGGTCCGAGCCCCGCCAGTCACCCCTCCTTGGATTCCCCTAGGTCTCTAGTTTTCAGAAATGTACAGGTTTGGTAGGTTTCCCTAGGTGCCGGCTGAGCTAGAGGCCAAAATCTACAGGTAGTCACTTCGCAAAAAACACCTCTGTTTTCTTCCAAAATTTTGGTGGTGTCCACGTTGCGCTTTGGGGCGTTTCCTGTCGCGGGCGCTAGGCCTACCCACGCAAGTGAGGTATCATTTTTATCGGGAGACTTGGGGGAACGCTGGGTGCAAGGAAATCTGTGGTTCCTCCCAGATTCCAGCACTTTCTGCCACTGAAATGTGAGGAACATGTGTTTTTTTTAGCCAATTTTTTAGCTTTACAAAGGATTCTGGGTAACAGAACCTGGTCCGAGCCCCGCCAGTCACCCCTCCTTGGATTCCCCTAGGTCTCTAGTTTTCAGAAATGCACAGGTTTGGTAGGTTTCCCTAGGTGGCGGCTGAGCTAGAGGCCAAAATCTACAGGTAGGCACTTTGCTAAAAACAGGTCTGTTTTCTGTGATGTGTCCACGTTGCGCTTTGGGGCGTTTCCTGTCGCGGGCGCTAGGCCTACCCACACAAGTGAGGTATCATTTTTATTGGGAGACGTGGGGGAACGCTGGGTGGAAGGAAATTTGTGGCTCCTCTCAGATTCCAGAACTTTCTGCCACAGAAATGTGAGGAACATGTGTTTTTTTAGCCAAATTTTGAGGTTTGCAAAGGATTCTGGGTAACAGAACCTGGTCCGAGCCACACAAATCACCCCATCTTGGATTCCCCTAGGTCTCTAGTTTTCAGAAATGCACAGGTTTGGTAGGTTTCCCTAGGTGGCGGCTGAGCTAGAGGCCAAAATCTACAGGTATGCACTTTGCTAAAAACAGGTCTGTTTTCTGTGATGTGTCCACGTTGCGCTTTGGGGCGTTTCCTGTGGGGGGCGCTAGGCCTACCCACACAAGTGAGGTATCATTTTTATCGGGAGACGTGGGGGAACGCTGGGTGGAAGGAAATTTGTGGCTCCTCTCAGATTCCAGAACTTTCTGCCACAGAAATGTGAGGAACATGGGTTTTTTTAGCCAAATTTTGAGGTTTGCAAAGGATTCTGGGTAACAGAACCTGGTCCGAGCCACACAAATCACCCCATCTTGGATTCCCCTAGGTCTCTAGTTTTCAGAAATGCACAGGATAGGTAGGTTTCCCTAGGTGGCGGCTGAGCTAGAGGCCAAAATCTACAGGTAGGCACTTTGCTAAAAACAGGTCTGTTTTCTGTGATGTGTCCACGTTGCGTTTTGGGGCGTTTCCTGTCGCGGGCGCTAGGCCTACCCACACAAGTGAGGTATCATTTTTATCGGGAGACGTGGGGGAACGCTGGGTGGAAGGAAATTTGTGGCTCCTCTCAGATTCCAGAACTTTCTGCCACAGAAATGTGAGGAACATGTGTTTTTTTAGCCAAATTTTGAGGTTTGCAAAGGATTCTGGGTAACAGAACCTGGTCCGAGCCACACAAATCACCCCCTCCTGGATTCCCCTAGGTCTCTAGTTTTCAGAAATGCACAGGTTTGGTAGGTTTCCCTAGGTGGCGGCTGAGCTAGAGGCCAAAATCTACAGGTAGGCACTTTGCTAAAAACAGGTCTGTTTTCTGTGATGTGTCCACGTTGCGCTTTGGGGCGTTTCCTGTCGCGGACGCTAGGCCTACCCACACAAGTGAGGTATCATTTTTATCGGGAGACTTGGGGGAATATAGAATAGCAAAACAAGTGTTATTGCCCCTTGTCTTTCTCTACATTTTTCCGTTCCAAATGTAAGACAGTGTGTAAAAAAGACGTCTATTTGAGAAATGCCCTGTAATTCACATGCTAGTATGGGCACCCCGGAATTCAGAGATGTGCAAATAACCACTGCTTCTCAACACCTTATCTTGTGCCCATTTTGGAAATACAAAGGTTTTCTTGATAGCTATTTTTTACTCTTTATATTTCAGCAAATGAATTGCTGTATACCCGGCATAGAATGAAAACCCACTGCAGGGTGCAGGTCATTTATTGGCTCTGGGTACCTAGAGTTCTTGATGAACCTACAATCCCTATATATCCCCGCAACCAGAAGAGTCCAGCAGACGTAACGGTATATTGCTTTCGAAAATCTGACATTGCAGGAAAAAGTTACAGAGTAAAACTTAGAGAAAAATTGATGTTTTTTTCACCTCAATTTCAATATTTTTCTTTTTCAGTTGTTATTTTCTGTAGGAAACCCTTGTAGGATCTACACAAATTACCCCTTGCTGAATTCAGAATTTTGTCTACTTTTCAGAAATGTTGCGGTTTATGGGATCCAGCATTGGTTTCATGCCCATTTCTGTCACTGACTGGAAGGAGGCTAAAAGCACAAAAAATCGTAAAAATGGGGTATGTCCCAGTAAAATGCCAAAATTGGGTTGAAAAATTGGGTTTTCTGATTCAAGTCTGCCTGTTCCTGAAAGCTGGGAAGTTGGTGATTTTATCACCGCAAACCCTTTGTTGATGCCCTTTTCAGGGAAAAAACCACAAGCCTTCTTCTGCAGCCCATTTTTCCAATTTTTTTAAAAAAAAGGAAATTTTCACTGTTTTTTGGCTAATTTCTTGGCCTCCTTCTGGGGAACCCACAAAGTCTGGGTACCTCTAGAATCCCTAGGATGTTGGAAAAAAAGGACGCAAATTTGGCGTGGGTAGCTTACGTGAACAAAAAGTTATGAGGGCCTAAGCGCGAACTGCTCCAAATAGCCAAAAAAAGGCTCGGCACAGGAGGGGGAAAAGGCCTGGAAGTGAAGGGGTTAAGTATTCTCGGGAATTGTATGTAGCACATGTTCTTTCAGCAAATTCAATTTGTCTCTTTCTTGCCTTTGGGGCCATCGGTCTCATTCTTCCACTCGATTTCTTTCAGCACTAGGTCCTTCGTCATGGTCTTAATCTGAGTTTGACTCGTTCACTATCACAGGACGGGATGCAATTGCTTCAGTTTCAACTGTGGCTTACTCAAGACCCCCATCAGACCAATCACATGCTGTTTCAGGCTTTGTTTGGCTCCCAACAGCTTCACTAACTTGCTCCTGTTGTCTCTGTGTTACTACTGGCACTTCTGGAACAGGCACTGTCGCATCACTGGCACATTCCACTCTTTCAGTATGGGAGGCATGAATCCTGTTGGGGGGACTTCCACACTTCACAGCAGTTGGTGTGACCAAATGGCTTGATATGGCCTGCCGCAACGAGGCTCCAAACATGTCTTTCTAATGTGTTTCTTCTCCAAGACCCAGTCACTGGGGTTGAGGTCATAGTATTGCTTCTAATGCAGAGGGGCTCTGGCTGCTCCAACCTGATGAGAAATAGAACAAACCATGTCAGCTAGCCCTTTACAGTAGTCAAGGATCATATCGTCTGTAATGTTCACAAGTGCATTTGCAGGAATTGCTCTCAGTCTCATTGCCATCCACATGATGATCTTGTGGGGAGATAGTTCAGTCTTCTGATCAAGTAGACTGCAAAGACTCATCAACACAAGAGGCAACACATCAAGCCATTTCATAGATGTCGAAGCACACACCTTTGCCGGTCTGGATTTCAGTGTTCCATTCACTTGCCCAACAATACCCAAAGCCTCAGTTCAATAGCTGTACTGTAATCTCTGTTCCACTTGCAGTGCTGCTCACAACAATCTCAGCACCTCATTATTAAAATGAGTCCCACCATCTGATTCCAGAGAAGTCGGGAAGCCAAACCTTGGTACAAACTCTCTCAACAGCAGTTTTGCTGCAGTGAAACTATTATTTCTTCTGGTTGGGTAAGCTTCACCCAACGCGAGAAGATGCACACAATCACCCGGACATAACTCAGCCCGTTGCAACCAGGCATCTTGATGAAGTCCAACTAAATTCTGAAGGGTCATCCTGACCTCCCAGTTGGGCCCAGTGTTACTGGAGTTCTCTTTACAACATTGTACTGTTGATACACATCACATCTGTGACACAGTGCGTCAGCTTTCAATCTGATTTTGGGATGAAACCACGTTTGACTAATGAACCTTACTATGGCATTGGTACCAAGATGGGCTGGACAGTGGAAATGCCTGGCCATTGGGGGTAACAAGCTATTCGGAAATACTAATCTTCTCTTTTGACATTACCTGCTCTGTTCCAACTGTGCTTTTGTTCCTCTGACACTTCTTCCTGAAGCCTCTTTACATTTTCCTAAGTATCTGCTATAGTCAATGAAAGGTTGTAATTGTTCTCATCCATTACCTCTTTGCTATGCTCTCCATAAAAAGTACAAACATTATTTGCAACTTCGTCTGCATAGTTGCTTCCTAATATCACATGATCAGACCCAGTACGATGTGTGGGGCACTTGACCACTGCAACCTGTTCAGGTAACAGTAATACTTCGGGAGGTTCCTCACTTGCTCGCCATTCAGGACTGGAGATCCAGAAGACGTCATAAACCCTCTCTGGGACCACCATCGTCCTAAGTCATGAACGATACCAAAGCTCTATCAGTAAAAATGGACACTTTCAGCTAGTTAGAAACACAGCATGTCCTAGTAAGAGCAATAAGTCTGGCCAGTTCTTGTTAGACTTTTCATCCTTGGTGTGGTCTCCCTTAACTTTTTGCCTCTGTTTCCCAGGTTGTTGATGTGTGCTGGACTCTGATTCTACTGTTTTTGTTACTCTGGGCACTTTACCACTGCTAACCAGTGATAAAGCGCAAGTGTTCCTTTACAAAATGTGTATGTAATTGGCTTATCCATGATTGGCATATTTGATTTATTAGTAAATCCTTAGTACAGTGCACTAGAGGTGCCAGGGCCTGTAAATAAAATGCTACTAGTGGGCCTGCAGCACTGGTTGTGCAACCCACATAAGTAGCTCTGTAATCACGTCTCAGACCTGCCATTGCAGTGTCTGTGTGTGCAGTTTTAACTGCAAATTCGACTTGGAAAGTGTACCCACTTGCCAGGCCTAAACCTTCCCTTTTCCTACATGTCAGACACCCCTAAGGTAGGCCCCAGGTAGCCCCAAGGGCAGGGTGCAGTGTATGGTTAAGGTAGGACATATAGGTGGTCATTCCAACCTCGGCGGTAAAAGGCGCTTACCGCCGTTCAGAAGACCGCCATAACACCGCCGCGGCCGCGGTAAACCGGCGCGGTCATTCTGACCCACAACAGGCAAACCGCCAAAATAAAGACATCCACAAAAGTCTGCCACACCAAAGGGCAGAGAGAAACTGGCGATGACCAAACCTCCACCGTCACGCCAACAGAAATACGCCCACACTATCACGACACACGAATCCACGTGGCGGGCTTTCAACCGCGGTATTCCATTGGCGGTACACACCGCCGCGCTCAAAATACACACACACTTACAAAATACAACCACATTGCACAATTCAAAATACACACACCTGAGACACATACACACACCACTCCCACACACCCAATTAAATATAAAATACACACCCACATCACCCACAAACCTCCACTCCTAGAGATTCGTGAACACGCACCGAGAAAAGACATCCGAGCACCCAGACGCCCAATTCACTGTCACCCAGCAATATTTGCACGCACTTCACACAACACAACAATACACATCACCACACTTAGCACCACACAATCCACCCTACACATCACCCACACCACCCCATGGCACCGCAAAGACACCCCAGGTTCTCTGATGATGAACTCAGGGTCATGGTGGAGGAAATTGTACGAGTAGAGCCACAGCTGTTCGGGGCACAGGTGCAGCACACCACCATTGCCAGGAAGATGGAGCTATGGAGCAGAATAGTGGACAGGGTCAACGCTGTGGGACAGCACCCAAGAAATCGGGACGACATCAGGAAGAGGTGGAACGACCTACGGGGGAAGGTGCGTTCCATGGTATCCAGGCACAACATCGCGGTGCAGAAGACTGGCGGTGGACCCCCACCTCCTCCCCCAGAATTTACAACATGGGAGGAGCAAGTCTTGAACATCCTGCATCCTGAGGGCCTCGCAGGAGTAGGCGGATGAATGGACTCTGGTAAGGCAAATCTTAACTACTTTTTCCCCCCACCCCACCTGCATGCCAGCTCATACCCCCACCCTCACCCCATCACATCCTACTCCTTGCAACTGTCTCACCATCACAACCCACCCATCCCAACACCTAGCCCTGCATGCGTCCACAAAGCATGGACACCCGTCACCTAAGCATGCCCACTGCACATACACATACAACCCCCCCCCCCAACCACCGTCACAACAGCCCCCACAAAGGAATGCCAGCACTGGGGTACACGGGCACCCACCCATTGCACGCTATGACACACACAGAAGCAATAACCATACTTTTATACCCCTGCAGGAATCGAACGCCACGTCACAGCGCAGGAGGATCCACAAATGTCCACTCCACCCCCAGAAGAGGCCCACAGTGAGGACAGCAGCTCTGTCTCCCTGGATCTAGATGACCAGCCCGGTCCATCGGGGACCTCGGGATAGTCGGTTCCCCTCACACAGCCACAGGCCACAGTAGACCTTCCCCCCTCTGGGAACACCAGCACAGCACCCACCCAGCGGGCCCATACCTCTGTCCCCAGGACACGTAAATCAGCGGTGTGTCCACCACTACAGGGAACCCAGGCTAACCCACCACCCCAACAACAACAGGGACCTGGGGGCAGTGGTAGTGGGCACACGGTCCAGGGGACAGAGGCCCAGGGAAACAGGGGAACTGGGAGGGCTGCTGTGCGACAGGGGGGGGACAGGCCCAGGGAACCCACTCTCCACGAGGCCCTCTCCTCCATCATGGGAGCATACCACCGCTCCCAGGAGACGATGGCGACGGTCCTGGCCAGGTTTCAGGAGATCCAGCTTCTGCAGGAGCAACAGTATATGGGGTTCAGGGAGGAACTAAGAAACATCAGTTCCGCCATGGGTACCATAGTAGTGGCCCTGAATGAGGTAGTCACGACATTGCGGGACACTGTGGCACCTCAAAGGCCCCTGACACTAGCATGCACCAAGAACTGCCTACCACCTCCGCCGGCGCTAGTGGACAGGAGGCCCCGACACAAGACCAACAGGCCACCAGAACCCCACCCCCTGCAGAAGGAGAACCACCCCGCAAGCGGGCCCTGAGATCCAGGAAGAAGACAGAGTAAGATGTCAAGACCCCCGCCAGCAAAGGATACCGCCCTGATTGTCATCCCACTGTCCCACATTGTTACCCTGTCCAACCTTAAACTGCCCATGCTCCACTTCCCACAGGCATTTGGACAATGCACCTGTGAAACTTATAGTCTGGACTCTGCCATGGACAATCCTCCACCATCACCCCTCACCGATTTGCAACCACCCATCCAATTTAGAGCACTTGAAGAAAAACACTTATTGCACAAAACAATCTGGAGTCTGGCTGTGATTTAGAACAAATGTATTAGACATGACCGTGCCAAAATGTTCATTCACTTTGTGATGCTAACAAACCGCTGTCACACAGCTGTAGTCCATGGGGAAACAAAGCAGATGTCACGCAGTGGGGCCCACATCTCTGAAAACGGAAGGGAAAGTCACAACACAGTTACCATACACTGGGGGAAAAAATCAGACAGTAGAGAGGTAGGAGTCATTAAGTAAATGTAATATGCCGGTGTCTACTCTTACCTGTGTGTCACTGAAAATACTGCTGTATTACTGTGTTCCTGTTCTCTATGTCGTCCTCTTCGGCTTCCTCCTCTTCACTCTCCACAGGCTCCACAGCTGCTACAACACCACCATCTGGACCATCCTCCTGCAGAAAAGGCACCTGGCGGCGCAAAGCCAGGTTGTGAAGCATACAGCAGGCCACGATGATCTGGCACACCTTCTTTGGTGAGTACATTAGGGATCCACCTGTCATATGGAGGCACCTGAACCTGGCCTTCAGGAGGCCAAAGGTTCGCTCGATCACCCTCCTAGTCCGCCCATGGGCCTCATTGTACAGTTCCTCTGCCCTTGTCCTGGGATTCCTCACTGGGGTCAGTAGCCAGGACAGGTTGGGGTAACCAGAGTCCCCTAATAGCCACACCCAGTGCCTCTGGAGTTGACCCATCACATACGGGATGCTGCTATTCTGCAGGATGTAAGCGTCATGCACTGACCCAGGGAACTTGGCATTAACATGGGAGATGTACTGGTCAGCCAAACACACCATCTGTACATTCATGGAATGATAACTCTTCCGGTTCCTGTACACCTGTTCACTCCTGCTGGGGGGGACCAAAGCAACATGTGTCCCATCAATGGCACCTATGATGTTGGGGATATGTCCAAGGGCTGTAGGCAAATCCCCCACCTCAGAGAAAACGATGTAGCTCCGCATGTGTTTCAGCAGGGCAGACAACACTCTGGACAACACCTTGGAAAACATAGGCTGGGACATCCCTGATGATATGGCCACTGTTGTTTGAAACAACACACTTGCTAAGAAATGGAGTACTGACAGCACCTGCACTAGAGGGGGGATCCCTGTGGGTTGGCGGATGGGTGACATCAGGTCTGGCTCCAGCTGGGCACACAGTTCCTGTATAGTGGCTCGGTCAAGCCTGTATGTCAGTATGACATGTCGTTGCTCCATTGTCGACAGGTCCACCAGCGGTCTGTACACAGGAAGATTCCTCCATCTCCTCGCATGTCCCAGCGGATGGTGCCTATGAAGGACAACAGCGAGCACAGAGTCAAGCAACCCACAGGTACGTAACCACAGCTTGCACATAACACGATTCCCAATGCATTGAATGGCTTGTATGAGTGTTGGTGCATGGCCTAGGTATGTGTGACGCAGTTGGTAATTAGGCCATGTGGGCCCTTGAAATGGCGGCTGCCTGACCTGTGAAGTGCGACAGTGGGATGTGAGGTCAATGCACTGGCGTGGCACACCGCGGCGGTAGGCGGTCAAAGACCGCGGCGCAAAGCCGCATTGGTTAACATTGAACCCTATGGGTTTCAGGAGCCAATGACGATGTGTGCCGGCGGTCGCGGTACGCACCGCCGCGGTACGCACCGCCGCGGGCGTGACCGCCATTTTCTATCTGCTTAATCACTCGATACCTGATCTTCGACAGGAGAGGACCTACACTGCAAGTGCTGCTGTGACCTCGGTCTGGAAGAGACAATGGCTCATGCGACTGGGGAAAGGGCCCCTGCCTTCACTGCGGAGGAGTTGGAGAAACTTGTGGATGGGGTCCTCCCCCAGTATGCGCTACTCTACGGTCCTCCAGACCAACAGGTAAGTATACTGGGACCATGCTTAGTGGGCAATGCCTGTGTTGAGTGGGGTGGATGAAAGATGCACCAGACTTCACACTCCTACAACCACATCCTCTTCCTCCACTCCCATACCCACTACACCTACCCATCCCTCTCTTTCCAAATTGCTTTTCCTTGCCAACCTTAACCTCTTTCCAACAACTCCCCCACCCCGTCCATCTCATAAGACTCCAATCAGCACCTCAGCCACCACAAAACCGGGACCTGTGAAGACTGTTGTCCATGGACTGTGGAGTCCCCCACCCTCAAGGGCATCCAGTTCAGCTAGGAGCCAAGGCATGGCCAGCCCACCACCGGAAAAGCATCCTAAGATTGCCAGTGTCCAGCGCGAGCGACCAAAGATCCCAGGGACAAAAATCCCTACATTGGCTCCGGCAGGAAGTCGGGTGGCACCTGGCACACCGCCAAAGGTGGGAAAGGGCCACAAGCGTGCAGGGAAGGGTGGGAAGGGCAGCATGCCCAAGTCCGGCAGCAGACCAGCTGGCCATGTGGGCCCCACCAGCCCCATCCCAGGTGTGCAGGAGGACACACACAGGCCCGGTACTGCAGCCCAGGAGGGCCCCCACATCCCAGGTGGGCAGGAGGACACCCACAGGCCGAGAACTGCAGCCCAGGAGGGCCCCGCAAGCCACCAGACAGATGGGCAGGAAGGCCCCGCCAGCCACATGTCAGGTGGCGAGTGACATCCATGCCTGGGCCGGATCCGCTGACCAGGACACTCATCTCAAGCACCACTCCGCTGGGCACCGCCGTCTCAAGCACCGCTGAACAGGGCCCTTCATCTCAAGCACCGCTGAACAGGGCACCGCCGTCTCAAGCACCGTTGAACAGGGCCCTTCATCTCAAGCACCGCTGAACAGGGCACCGCCGTCTCAAGCACCGCTGAACAGGGCCCTTCATCTCAAGCACCGCTGAACAGGGCACCGCCGTCTCAAGCACCGCTGAACAGGGCCCTTCATCTCAAGCACCGCTCCGCTGGGCCCTTCATCTCAAGCACCGCTCCGCTGGGCACCGCCGTCTCAGGAACCGCTGAACTGGGCCCTTCATCTCAAGCACCGCTGAACTGGGCACCGCCGTCTCAAGCACCGCTGAACAGGGCCCTTCATCTCAAGCACCGCTGAACAGGGCACCGCTGACTCAAGCACCACTGAACTGGGCCCTTCATCTCAAGCACCGCTGAACAGGGCACCGCCGTCTCAAGCACCGCTGAACAGGGCCCTTCATCTCAAGCACCGCTGAACAGGGCACCGCCGTTTCAAGCACCGCTGAACTGGGCCCTTCATCTCAAGCACCGCTGAACAGGGCACCGCCGTCTCAAGCACCTCTGAATAGGGCCCTTCATCTCAAGCACCGCTCCGCTGGGCCCTTCATCTCAAGCACCGCTCTGCTGGGCCCTTCATCTCAAGCACCGCTCCGCTGGGCACCGCGTCTCAGGAACCGCTGAACTGGGCCCTTCATCTCAAGCACCGCTGAACTGGGCACCGCCGTCTCAAGCACCGCTGAACAGGGCCCTTCATCTCAAGCACCGCTGAACAGGGCACCGCTGTCTCAAGCACCGCTGAACTGGGCCCTTCATCTCAAGCACCGCTGAACAGGGCACCGCCGTCTCAAGCACCGCTGAACAGGGCCCTTCATCTCAAGCACCGCTGAACAGGGCACCGCCGTCTCAAGCACCGCTGAACAGGGCCCTTCATCTCAAGCACCGCTGAACAGGGCACCGCCGTCTCAAGCACCGCTGAACTGGGCCCTTCATCTCAAGCACCGCTGAACAGGGCACAGCCGTCTCAAGCACCGCTGAACAGGGCCCTTCATCTCAAGCACCGCTGAACTGGGCAACGCCGTCTCAAGCACCGCTGAACTGGGCACCGCCGTCTCAAGCACCACTGAACAGGGCACCGCCGTCTCAAGCACCGCTGAACAGGGCACCGCCGTCTCAAGCACCGCTGAACTGGGCCCTTCATCTCAAGCACCGCTGAACTGGGCACCGCCGTCTCA
The DNA here is from genome assembly GCF_031143425.1 of Pleurodeles waltl. Lineage (NCBI taxonomy): Eukaryota > Metazoa > Chordata > Amphibia > Caudata > Salamandridae > Pleurodeles > Pleurodeles waltl. Next base: position 275,185,145 of record NC_090450.1, read on the forward strand.
AGCACCGCTCCGCTGGGCCCTTCATCTCAAGCACCGCTGGCCCATTGGCGGAAGGGGCAGGCCCGCATCTGTGTCGGGCAGGGCTGCACGAAGCACTCTGGGCACTAGTCCCCCTCCAGTACCAGTGGAGACTGTTATCCACTTGAGAGACTGTGGCTTTGCACTCCCCAGGATGGCACAGTGGGCAACCCACCCACTGTAGAGACTTGAGAGACTGTGGCTTTGCACTCCCCAGGATGGCACAGTGGGCAACCCACCCACTGTAGAGACTTGTGAGACTGTGGCTTTGCACTCCCCAGGATGGCACAGTGGCCATGGAGGCCCCTCGTGGATCTGGCGTTGTGGACTCATCTGGCTGAGGTGCCCCCCCTTCCCTTCCCCCTGAGGTGCCTGTAGTTTTCCTATCTGATGCCCCTGCAGTGTTCTCTCCGTTGGAAGCAGGTATCCTGTGTGGGCTTTGCCCATGTGTTTTGGCCCAGTGGCCCACGAACAATGGCTGATAGACATATCGGACTGGACAATTTATGTATATAAAGTTATAGATGTGTGATATATTTTATACTCAGTCTTACAATATAATTCTATATTTATACTCATTTCCTTTTGCCTTTGCATTCTTCCGGGGGGTTTGGGGGTGTAACTGTGGAAGGTGCTAACGCTACTACCGTTTCTGGCTAGAAGATTGGTCATTCAGGCGTTGATAGGTTCTCGAATTGACTATGGCAACGCCTTGTTTAGAGGAGCACCTAAATTTGTTATCCAAAGACTACAAAGAGTACAGAATGCGGCAGCACGCCTACTCTTAAACATCCCCAAGCAACACTCTATACAAGCAGGAATCGTATCTTTAGACTGGCTCCCGGTTGAAGAGAGGATTCAGTTCAAGGCCCTATGCCATATTCACAGGGCCATTTTCAACAAGGGTCCAGAAATGCTTAAAACATTGGCACAGGTCTATATTCCAGCTAGGCCACTCAGATCCTCATCAGCTAACCTGATCATAGTACCGTCGGTGAAGAAAGCAAGATGGGGAGGAAGATCATTGGCATATCAAGGTGCTGTGCTGTGGAATAACCTGCCTTTCAGTATAAGATCTAATTCTCAAGAAACTTCCTTTAGGAAGGACCTGAAGACCTGGTTATTTAAAATCTAAATTCTTTGACGAACATAAATAGTTCAGCTTTGCTATGGCATTAGAAGCGCTACGAGGCCTTCGGGCAGTTAGGCACTATATAAGCACGCTTAACATAACATAACATAACATAACTGTGATGTGTTGCTATGCATTGATGTGTGTGTTGTAGTGGTTGAGGGTGAGGGTGGGTGTGTCGCATATGTGTGTCCCCGTAATTTTTTGCCTCCCCCTCCCCTGTGTCGTAGGTGCAGTACTCACCGTTGTCTTCTGCGCCGGCGTTCGTGCTCCTGGTAGAGGAGCAGGAAGACAATGGCTGGTAGGATGTGTAGTTCGGGTTCCATGCTGTCCAGATTCCTCGTGGGGTGTATGGAGGTGAGCGTTCTCCGTTTGAAATGGCTGTTTCCGCCGTGTTTTTATCGGCGGGGCTACCGCCCCGGAAAAGGTGGCGGATTGGTGGGTTGTGATAGGGTGGGCGGTACATTGTCTCCCGCCTGTCTGTTGGCGGCGACCGCCGCGCTGTTTGTTTGTCCCGCCGTGGCGGGCGGTGTGTTAAAGTGGCGGTCTCTGTTGGCGGTTTCCGCCAGGGTCGGAATTGCATTTTTTTTACCGCCAGCCTGTTGGCGGTTTGACCGCCACTTTAACACCGACCGCCAGGGTTGGAATGACCCCCATAGTAATGTGTTTTATATGTCCTGACAGTGAAATATTGCTAAATTTGTTTTTCATTGTTGCAAGGCCTGTCCCTCTCATAGATTAACATGGGGGCTACCTTTAAATCTTATTAAAGTGTAGATTCCCTTTGGGAGCGGATGGACATGTGGAGTTTGGGGTCTCTGAGCTAACAGTTTAAAAATACATCTTTTAGTAAAGTTGATGTTAAGATTGTGCGTTTGAAAATGCACTTTTAGAAAGTGGGCATCTTCTCCCTTATTCCATTTCTGTGACTCTGCCTGTTTGTGGATTTCCTGTCTGGGTCAGTTTGACAGTTGGGCTGGTTGCACCTCACACTAGACAGTGACACAAAGGGAGCTGGGGTGTAGTCTGCATTTCTTGATGTGCCATCTGTGCTGGGAGGGAGGGGAGTAGTGGTCACTCACACCTGAAAGGACTGTGCCTGCCCTCACACAATGCAGTCTCCTACCCCCTGGTGAGTGTCTGGGGCCTCGCCTGGGCAAGGCAGGATTTCACACTCAAAAGAGACTTTACTTTGAAGTAGGCCTACTTCAAAGGAGAAATTGGTTATAAGAAGGGCACCCAAAACCACAGACTTTAGAAACCCTTCTGGAAACAAGAAGAACCTCTGCCTGGAGAAAAGCTGAAGAGCTGAGGAAGAAGAGCTGCCCTGGCTGTGACTGTGCTTTGTGGAGCTATCCTGCAGTTGCTGCTTCTGCCAGAGCAAGAGGGCAAAGACTGGACTTTGTGTGCCTTCCATCTTGAGAAGAACTCTCCAAGGGCTTGATTTAGAGCTCGCCTCCTGTTGTTTGAAGTCTCAGGGAGAGCAAAGACTTCTCTCTGCCAGCACCTGGAGTCTCTGGAGAGACTCCTATTCTGCCCTGTGGTGCCCATCCAGTTCCTGGGACCCTGAAAGGAGAAGTTGGCTACCTAAAGACAAGGAAATCCACACACAGAGTGCTGTGCGGGGAAAAGATCGACGCAACTCCGATCTGCGGTTGAAGAAACTATGCGCCGCCGGCCCGCAGCTGAGAATCGATGCTCGCAGGAAACGTGACCGAAGAATCAACGCACGGAGCGGGAAAAACAACACGCAGCATCGCTGACAGAGGCTGGGAGATCACAACCCACACTGCAGGGGTTTTCAGATCATCGTGTGGCTGAATTTCCGACTTATGTACCGCTGGGCGTGGAAAAACAACGCAAGGCCTGCCCGGACTTGAGAGTGCTGACCAGATCGACACATCACTCTCCTGCGGAGAGAAGAAACGATGCACCCTGACCTGGCGAAAAGAGAAACGACGCAAGGCCCCACTCATGAGTGAAATCAACGCTTCGCAAGCCCTTTTTGACGCGCACTCGCCCGTGCAGGGTTATTTTTGACACACCCAAGGTACTTTTTCACGCTAACAGCGTTAGTGTGTGTTTGAAACTACTTAAAGATTCTTTTTGCATTTTTAAGGATAACTTGACAAGTGTATTGTGGATTTTTGTCATTTTGGTCTTGTTTTGTTTAGATAAATATTTCCTATTTTTTTCTAAACTTGTGTTGTGTCATTTTGTAGTGTTTTCATTAATTTACTGTGTGTGTTGGTACAAATACTTTACACCTAGCACTCTGAAATTAAGCCTACGGCTCTGCCAAACTACCAATGGGGTAAGCAGGGGTTAGCTGAGGGTGATTCTCTGTTACCATGACTAGAGTGAGGGCCCTTGCTTGAACAGGGGGTAACCTGACTGTCAACCAAAGACCCCATTTCTAACATTGGTGATCAGCGGTTGGGATTTGGACTTGTATTTGTACTTGACATACAGTAATTAAGTGTACACTACTGTTTTGAATGCAGACCACTACGTGACCACATACTACTTGTTTGTTGATCTTTGATTTTTCTCTTTTGCTTGGATTTTTTCCTACATCCATTTTTGTGGTAATCTTTGATTGACTTCTGAACTTCATTTGGGAACTTTTCTGCTTTTTGGAACTTTGCACTTTTGTTGACTTTTCATCATGTCCCAATCTGAAGATGCAGCAGTTGGAGCTACTTTTGACCTGGAGAAATTGGATAACTATACCAAGGCTCAGTTAAAAGAGTTCTGTAAATGCTTTGACTGTCCCATTAAGAGCTCATCCAAGAAGGAGGAGCTGCAAAAGGCGCTGAGGGCCTGGGTGATGGCCAAGAGCACTGGAGGGCACACAGAGGATGAGGAAGATGAGGAGGAGGAAGTGTAATCCATATACAATGGTATTGTGGGTGGGCCTGTTATGTCCAGAGAGAGGGTTTCCAGGGCAGGTAGCAGTGTCTCATCTAAGGGTCTGACCCCAGAAGAATTGCAGGACAGACAGGCAGAGAGGGAGCACCAGAGGGAGTTGGAGAAAATGAGGATGGCCCTAGAAGAGAAGAAGATTTTGTTGGCTCATGAGCGTAGCTTGAGAGAGCTGGATTAGAGGAGCCAGTCTAGTAGGGATGGTGGCAGCCACATCACAGTGCAGCCTGAAAGGAGGGTGCACATTCCTTTATGATATTGTGAAGGATTCTAAAAGGGAGGACGACATATACATGTTGTTCAAGGGGTATGAGTCTGCTCTCCATATGAATCTGGTCCCTGACGCTCATTGGGGGGTAGGTCTGTGGGAGCACTTTGAGGTAGAGGGGAGGGATACTCTGACCGCTTTAGGGAATGCTTAGAATCTCACCAACTCTAGCATGAAGGATGCCTTGCTTACAAGGTATGGTCTTACCCCTGAGCAGTACAAGGATAAGTTTAGGTCCTACAAGAAGAAGGAATCCCAAACATGGTTGGAATGTGTTGATTCTTATTGCAGGTCACTGGATGGTTGGGTGAAGGGCAGTAAGGTAACTATGTATGAGGGGCTTTATGATCTTATTGCTTTGGAGCAATTGTACAGTTTATGTTTTCCAGAGCTGCGCCAGCACCTGATTGACAGCAAGCTGACTGACCCCAGGAATCTTGCGTAGGAAGTGGACCGCTGTTAGAGCACCAGGGTCCAGAGGAGGTATGGGGAAGACCACGCCAAGGGTGGGCAGGGTCCCTCTCAGAAGAAAGGGTAAACAGAGGGAGTTCTCTAAAGGGCCCCAAACTGATTCCCAGGGTAAGGATTCCCAACCCCCCAGTGAGAAGAAGCCATGGTTTTCCAAAAGGAAGCCAGTGGCAGGTGGTCCCCCACTTAAGTGTTATGCATGTGGCCAGTGGCAGGTGGTCCCCCACGTAAGTGCTATGCATGTGACCTGGTGGGTCATGTTAGGGGGGACCCCAAATGCCCAAATAGTACACCGGCAGCCACTGGTGCGCCGTCCCAGGGTTTGGCCAGTGTAACGCTTTCAGGAAAAGTGGTTTCAGGTGGGTGGGAACCAGCTGAGATTACCCTTGTCTCAATAGGTGACAGTGAGATGGTCCAGAGAACCCTAGTGCCCGAAAACACTAAGAAGTACAGGCAGTGGGTGACCATCAATGGACAGAGGGTGGAGGCTCTGAGAGACACAGGAGCCAGTGTAACTACAGTTAGGAGTCAGCTGGTGTCTGAAGAGCAGGTTGATCCCCGGTACTTCACCAAGTAGTTGCAGTGGACAACTCAGAGCGCCTGTGCAGAGTGGCGCGGGTTCCCTTTGAATGGGGGGGGGCGTCTCAGGTTCCTTGAAGGTAGCTGTGTGTCCAACCATGCCTGTTGATTGTTTGCTAGGCAATGACCTGGAGGGTTCCCCTTGGAAGGAGGTGGAACACAGGTCTCACTTGGAGATGTTGGGTCTGCCTGGGTGGGTATGCATATCCACCCGGTCAATGGCAGCCCGTCAAGGTAATCAAGAGTCCCTGGAGCCTGAAACAGTGGCCCAGGGGACTGCCAAAAAGAGGAAGGGCACGGGGCGTGGAAAACCAGCCCCTGAAGTTCCCAAGGTCCGGGAGGAGGCAGAGCCTGAGGGTGACACCCTGGAGCCTACAGGGGAACAGGTGGCTGAACTGGAGGAGGTCCCTGAGCTGTCGCAGTGGCAGCAGGAAGGATGGCCCACCTGGGAAACATTCTGTGCAGCACAGAAGTCATGCCCTACTTTGGAAGGTTTGCGGCAGCAGGCTGCAGACCAGGCGGCTGGCAAGGAGCCAGGATCACACATGATCTATTGGGAGGATGACCTCCTGTATAGCGAGCCTAAGGTTACTGAGCCTGGGTCAGCCCGTGTGCTGGTGGTACCCCAGTGCTTCAGGGCCTTCCTACTGGGTTTGGCTCATGATGTGCCTGTAGCTGGACATTTGGGGCAGGACAAGACCTTTGAGAGGCTTGTCACCCACTTTTACTGGCCCCTAATGCGCAGGCACTCAGATGCACATTGCAGGTCTTGTCAGACTTGTCAGGCAAGTGGCAAGAGTGGGAGGAAATGTAATGCTCCCCTCCAGCCTTTGCCTGTTGTCAGTACTTCCTTTGAGAGGGTAGGCATTGACATTGTGGGGCCTCTGGATCCCAAGACAGCCATGGGCAACAGGTTTATCTTGTTCTTGGTGGACCATACCACCCTGTAGCCAGAAGCCATTCTGTTGAGATCATTCACTTCCCCTGTGCTGGGTCGTGCTTTGATGTTTTTTTTTACCCACATGGAATTCCTCAAGGAAGTGGTATCTGATAGGGGTACCAACTTTGTATCCACGTATATGAAGTCTCTGCGGAAGGAGTGTGGGGTAACCTACAAGTTCACCACCCTTTACCACACCCAAAGTAATGGTCTGGTTGAGCGATTCAACCACACCTTAAAAGGCATGATCATGGGCCTGTCTGAGCCCTTGAGGCGGAAGTTGGACGTCCTCTTGCCATGCCTTTTGTTTGCCTAGAGGGAGGTGCCTCAAAAGGGACTTGGGTTTAGTCCCTTTGAGCTGATTTATGGCCATCCTGTGAGGGGACCTTTGAGTCTGGTTAAGGAAGCTTTGGAGAAAGCCCCTAGTAACCCCCCAGGATATATTAAGTTACATGCTGCCTCTGAGAAACCAGACTGCCCACTTCAGGACTATCGCTCAGGAGAACCCGGAAGCCAGCCAGGAGGACATGAAATGCTGGTATGACCAGAATGACACTCTGGTTGAGTTTCAAGTTGGATAAAAAGTGTATGTGATGGCACCAGTGGAGCCTCGGGCGCTCCAAGATAAGTGGACTGGGCCATTTGAGGTGGTGGAGCGCAAGAGTGAAGTCACCTACCTGGTGGACTTGCGGTCTCCAAGGAACCCTTTAAGGGTCCTGCATGTCAACCGCCTCAAACCTCACTTTGAGCGGACTGAACTGTCCATGCTCCTTGCGACAGATGATGGGGTAGAGGAGGAGAGTGAGCCTCTTCCTGACCTCCTGTCTGCAGGAGAAAAAGATGGGTCAGTGGAGGGAGTGATCCTCTCCCCCTCCCTGACTGAGGAGCAGCAAGGTGACTGTCGTCATGTGTTGAGACAGTTTTCCTAACTGTTTTCCCTGATCCCAGGAGTCACACACTTGTGCACACATGATGTGGACACTGGGGACAGTACACCCATTAAACAGAAGGTTTACAGAGTGACTGACAGGGTTAGGGCATGCATTAAGGATGAGGTATCCAAAATGCTTGCCCTAGGAGTTGTTGAGGACTCCAGCAGTCCTTGGGCCAGCCCAGAGGTTTTGGTACCAAAGGCTGCTGCACCTGGTGCCACTCCAGAACTCAGACTTTTCATCCTTTGGCGTGGTCTCTCTTAACTTTTTGCCTCTGTTCCCCAGGTTGTTGATGTGTGCTGGACTCTGACTTTGCTGTTTTTGTTACTCTGGGCACTTTACCACTGCTAACCAGTGCTAAAGTACAAGTGCTCCTTTACAAAATGTGTATGTAATTGGCTTATCCATGATTGGCATATTAGATTTATTAGTAAGTCCAAAGTACAGTGCACTAGAGGTGCCAGGGCCTGTAAATCAAATGCTACCAGTGGGCCTGCAGCACTGGTTGTGCCACCCACATAAGTAGCTCTGTAATCATGTCTCAGACCTGCCATTGCAGTGTCTGTGTGTGCAGTTTTAACTGTAAATTCGACTTGGAAAGTGTACCCAATTGCTAGGCCTAAATCTTCCCTTTTCTTACATGTCAGACACCCCTAAGGTAGTCCCTAGGTAGCCCCAAGGGCAGGGTGCAGTGTATGGTTAAGGTAGGATATATGGTAATGTGTTTTATATGTCCTGACAGTGAAATATTGCTAAATTTGTTTTTTACTGTTGCAAGGCCTGTCCCTCTCATAGGTTAACATGGGGGATACCTTTAAATGTGATTAAAGTGTAGATTCCCTTTGGGAGCGGATGGACATGTGGAGTTTGGGGTCGCTGAGCTCACAATTTAAAAATACATCTTTTAGTAAAGTTGATTTTAAGGTTGTGTTTGAAAATGCCACTTTTAGAAAGTGGGCATTTTCTTGCTTATACCATTACTGTGAATCTGGCTGTTTGTGGATTCCCTGTCTGGGTCAGTTTGACAGTTGGGCTGGTTGCACCTCACACTAGACAGTGACACAAAGGGAGCTGGGGTGTAGTCTGCATTTCCTGATGAGCCATCTGTGCTAGGAGGGAGGGGAGGAGTAGTCACTCACACCTGAAAGGGCTGTGCCTGTCCTCACACAATGCAGTCTCCTACCCCCGGTGAGTGTCTGGGGCCTGGCCTGGGCAAGGCAGGATTTCACATTCAAAAGAGACTTTACTTTGAAGCAGGCCTACTTCAAAGGTGAAATTGGGTATAAGAAGGGCACCCAAAACCACAGACTTTAGAAACCCTTCTGGAAACAAGAGGAACCTCTGCCTGGAGAAAAGCTGAAGAGCTGAGGAAGAAGAGCTGCCCTGGCTGTGACTGTGCTTTGTGGAGCTATCCTGCAGTTGCTGATTCTGCCAGAGTAAGAGGGCAAAGACTGGACTTTGTGTGCCTTCCATCTTGAGAAGAACTCTGCAAGGGCTTGATTTAGAGCTTGCCTCCTGTTGTTTGAAGTCTCAGGGAGAGCAAAGACTTCTCTCTGCCAGCACCTGGAGTCTCTGGAGAGACTCCTACTCTGCCCTGTGTTGCCCATCCAGTTCCTGGGACCCTGAAAGGAGAAGTTGGCAGCCTAAAGACAAGGAAATCCACGCACAGAGCGCCGTGTGGGGAAAAGATCAGCGCGACTCCCATCTGCAGATTATGAAACAACGCGCCACCGGCTCTGCAGCTGAGAATCGACGCTCGAAGGAAAAGCAATTGAAGAATTGACACACGGAGCGGGAGAAACGACGCAGAGCATCGCTGATGGAGGCTGGGAGATCATAACCCGCACTGCGGGGTTTTCGGATCATCGTGTGGCTGGATTTCCGACTCAAGTACTGCTGGGCGTGGAAAAAAACCGCAAGGCCTGCCAGGACCCCAGAGTGCTGACTGGATCGACGCATCGCTCTCCTGTGGAGAATAGAAACTACGCACCCGACCTGGCGAAAGGAGAAACGACACCAGGTCCCACTTGTGAGTGGAATCAACGCTTCACAAGCCCTTTTTGACGCACACTCGCCTGTACGGGGTTATTTTTGACGCACCCAAGGTACTTTTTCACGCTATCAGTGTTAGTGTGTGTTTGAAACTACTTAAAGATTCTTTTTGCATTTTTATTGATAACTTGACTTGTGTATTGTGGATTTTTATCGTTTTGGTCTTGTCTTATTTAGATAAATATTTCCTATTTTTTTCTAAAGTGGTGTTGTGTCATTTTGTAGTTTTTTCATTAATTTACTGTGTGTGCTGGTACAAATACTTTATACCTAGCGCTCTGAAGTTAAGCCTACTGCTTGTGCCAGGCTACCAAGGGGGTAAGCAGGGGTTAGCTGAGGATGATTCTCTTTTACCCTGACTAGAGTGAGGGTCCTTGCTTGAACAGGGGGTAACCTGACTGTCAACCAAAGGCCCCATTTATAACAGTTCTCAAGTGGCTTGAACATGGGAAACTGTTGGAAAGGATTATTGTCCTTAAATTCATTTGTGTTCATATTGGGAACCTGATTCAAATTTAGCCTAGACAATTAGCATTCTGCTATGGCATGGGGGGTGTTGGAACCTGCATCACTGGAGCTTGGGGTATATTGAAATTGTGCCCTCTCTGTCTTCCTACATTTTGAATTTTAATTTGTGTGGGGTTTTTATTCTGAGATGGCACAAACCATGAATTATGAGGCTGATTAGCTGGATTAAGACAACATTCCCCTTCCAATGCCCCAACTTGTCATTAATAAATCATGCAAGATAACTTCTATTACTGGGCACATGTACACAACCCCCTCCACCAGGCACTTCTCTAATCGGGAAGTTTGTTGTGCCCTCCTCTCTCACTAAAGATGGGTTTCTTTGAATCTTTCATTCTCGCTATCAAGCTACCCACTTGTTCAATTTATTCCATATCTGAATATTTTTATTCAATTCTTTAATTTGTGATTTCATCCCTGAAATTCTTCTGTTAATTATGTTCTTTTCACTAAACTACACCCAATACCTCCTCTGTAAGGCTTTGGTCTTGTTCAAATCTACTTCATACCTATAGGCTAACTCTGCTCGCTTGTCATGAACGTGTCCTGCAAGTTTAGTAATGTTCTTATACATAAACACAAGTTCATTCTCCTGATAAAGATCTAAATAAGCCAATTCAAGATTTTCACTGATCATCCCATCTCATCCCATCTAAATCTATTTTTAATTTTGCAACATCTACCAAATGGCGGTGACTGAATTGTTCCCTGACTCAACTCCATATTCACAATTTACGTTGAAGGGGTGTCAGCATTGAACGCCTTCACCCACTCATCTATTTCTTCGGCACTCATAGTCTGTGTTATTATGAGAATTTTAAAACACATTCCCATCCCCCTCTACACCGCTACTAAGATTTAAAGGTGGTTCCCATATGTGTGTTCCAGTAGTCAGCGTTTTTTGGGAAGTACCTAAAGATGTACACCCTGGGAGATTAAAAGTTGAGTCTGCACTCACTATAAATGAAGTACTTGTATGTGTTGGTGCCAAAGGGACACATTCTCTAGTATCAGGACTTGCCACAACTCTACTTGGTCCACCAACTGCACTTAGGACAGCCCAATTATAACCTGTCTTCCCTCGAGGCATTCAGGTTTACATATAGGAACCACAGGACCTATAATAACTGGGATAGTAAGAAACAGTATTTGAGATAGAATCAACTGGGTCATAAATTCCTGAACCTTCTCCTTTTGTCTCATAAGCTACGTTAGCCAGAGTGACCCACACAGGACTAGGAGTCCTATTTGCTCGGGTACTGGCAAATTAAACCTTTCTATTCTCCTCCTGAACCTCATTATATTGGGGTGGACGTTCAAACAATAACACATCCACAAAACTGTCTCCAGAGTCACTGTAAGTGCCTTCACTCATATCATCTGGTTGCTTTTGTTTTTTTGAATCTTTTTTCTTTTCCTTTTCTCCCTCAAGTGCTTCGCTCATCAAAGTTGAATCCAATCTAACTCCCTCTTTCATATCAGTGCTCCATCTCTTCTGTTCAGCATCCGACCTAGCATCCGCATTGGTGCGCACAACTCTTTGGGGTCTACTCTGATATTTCTCTTTCTCTCTGGAATGAGCAGCAGATTCCCAAACACTGATCTGGGAATCTAAGTGTGTTGGTCTAAGAGGTGGTTTCCTCTCATACAGCACCTTCTTCAGATTTTCAATAATTTTTTTAATTGAATGTGCCATCCCATGAAAAGCTCAATACACCTTCCTTTCTGTGATCTTGTGCCATTGACTAAGCCAAACACATCCAAGGAGACCTATATGTATCGCCACATAATGACCTGGGATATCTTCAGGAGGTGCCGCTTCTCCTTCTCTACAAGGTATATGCACATATTTTCTAAAGACATTTTGCATTACCTTGAAACATTTCATTTTTCACAATCAAACATCAATAATCACAATCAAATTTCGCTCAATCAGGAAATAGTTCTGTACCCACACTCCTTTATTCAGCAGTAGCAACCAATTGCAGCTCAACTCCTTTTAACATCTTCAGCCAATAGCAGGCCTGCACCACCAACCAAACTACTCACTCCTCACAGTGGTTCTCCCTCCGACTTATGTAAATGTGTCTCAGAAACATACTGTAGAAGGACAGAATCACTAAAGGTGAATTAAAGAATGTAATCAGATTAAATTGTATCAGCATAAGGCATACCAATATTTCAGTTGCAGCAATACAATACAAAAGATAAGAAATAACACTTGGTGATCAGAATCCAAATTGCAATCTTCCTGCCTAACCATTTCAAAGCAAATTCATTCTACCTATTTTAATTAAGCTAAGGGAAAACCTAAAGATGTCTCTGGACCTGTAGGGATTAGAAATATAATCAAAATGTCAATATAACAAAAACTTCAGTAGAAGTTCTACAAGAGAGAGATGTGTGTACCTTAAAGCTACTTCAGCCAAAGTGAAGTAGAGAGATTTACAGCCCTTTAAGTCTCAAGGGATCCGCCGTAGTCAAATGGTAAAAAGGGTCTGTCTCACCTAACTAACTAAACACCACTTTAGACCTTGCAGAACTTTGGATAGTCCAAGTCCTCATCACCAGTTGTTTTCCATCTTCCATACATAGTTTGAAATTTGCAACTCTCATTACACTGTCATCTCATGAACCAAACATCAGGTCGACCGTGGGTAACTCCTGTGTCCAGGCGCTTGGAGGTGTTTGCCAAGATACCTTACCATTCACCTTTATCACAAAACTCACAACAGGCCTTTCATTAACTGTAGACTTGTGCAGACGCATCTACAAATAAAGAGAATGCAACACAATCAAAACTACACGTTGCAGGTTAAACATAGAAAAACATACCAGGCCTTCTCAAAATAAATTTGACACAAAATGCAATGCACATTTGTATACATACATGTAATTCTCTTTATAAGTAAAATAAATCTTGGATAACTGTAATGATGTAAGATTCAACCACGATACCATAGCCCAAATACATTGAATACAAATGCATATGTGTTAACTTCCAGTCGATAAATGTCATTACAGAAACATGTATATAACTTTTCTACTTCGAAGTGCACTTCGGAAATATGACTTTTCGATGCACCAATTTACAGTAATACATTAGAACACACATTATATATGTTGTTTATTAAATTTTCATGTCACTTCTGGAACTCATGATGGCAAAGCCAAGCCATGCTCTCACACAATAAACATCTACCTGTCCATAGCGATGCAAGGCCCCCAGGATGAATGCATGCTCCCTAGACACACCTATTTTGGTATATGGTTACAGGTCTCGAAAAATGTCACTAATAATAAACGATATCAATGTATCCTGTACTGCAAGTAGAGGAACCAACTGAACATCACCCTCCCAAAATATATTCATGAATTATTGCAGATCTTGTGACAGAGAACTTTCCTTGAGTCACTCTAACATGATACATTTCCATACTTTCCACAGCTTATCACTCTTCTGAAACTGTCTCTTCCATATTTCCTCAGTAAAATAATGGTCTGCAGCATAAGCAATTGTTTGATAGAACCTAGGACCCTGCTGAATGCTTGAAGCTGGAGACTCACTTCTCAGAAAGTGACAGGATATGGCAGGGAGTTCTGATTGAGCAAGGACATTTCATGCTTGGTGGTAGACATATTCTTCAAGAAGAAAAACAATAGGTTGCTAGGAGGAAGTCAGAAAGGACAAATTGGAAACAATATTAACACCAACCATTAGAAAGGGCCATAAATAAGGTCGGAATGGCCGTTCCAGGCATTGAGCGTTTCCCGGGAGTCTGGAAGGGTGGGGGTCAGTTTTTGTTTCTGGGGACTGGTTTTGTAGCAGTGCAGCAGTTATACAAATACTACAAAGTTCCTTATATATTCAACAGCTTTCATGCAACAATGAAAGTTCCAAGATGACTCTGGTGATTAATTTACCAGCTGGAGAGAAATCAAAGTTTTGTCCAGTGGAAGTTTTCAATCTTCTAAGGTAGTGCAGAAGGTTAATATTCCTACTGCAAGGAACGTGCACTATGCAGATCACAGTGCAGTATTTTATGTGCAATGCTCAGTGGGAAACTGCTTTTGTCACAGCGATCCGTTTGTTACTGTGCAGGTCATAAGTTACAATCATAAACTAGCACAGCGAACTATGAACTGCTATCAAAGAGCTGCACGAAAACTGCATGGTACAGGTTAGAAAGTTATATATTTTTTCCCAGTCTTTGAATATCCTAATTTTATTAAAAAGGATTTGTTTGGGTAGAAATACATTGTTATTAGTATGTCAGCCTTAACTTACTTTCTGAATCCTGAATTCATGCTTCCCCAGATCAAAAACTCTTTAAAAATGCCTACCAGTATGGACGACATGTGAATCGTGCACCTTGTAGCCCTCTTTGTCTTATGTAACATTTTCTATACACTGATTTGCACATGTATGATTGATTGTCTCTGTATGTGTGTGTGATAAAGTGCTCCAGCACCCTAAGCTGGTAAGAGAGGCGCTATAAAACAAATTAAATACACATGAGAGAGGGGCTATGGAGAAGTGAGATGCACCGTTAGAGGGTGATGGTGAGGGAATCATCATCAAGAAACTTTATTCAGTTGCATTACAACCATAAATGCGCAAATATACATTAAAACTTAGGATATACCTGAATCACAATAAAAATGGTACGCAGCCTCAAATAACAAATTCAAATACTTTTCAAAATACAGAATTAAACACAAAGGCCCTAATTACAACCCTGGCCGACTTCAGACCGCTAGGGCAGCGGTGGCTGTTGGACAGTCGCCAATGTGGCAGGAACATTACGACTGTGGCGGTTGCGCCACCGTCAGACTGCCAAAACCACCACTTTGCGGCTGCCCGATGGCGTGGCGTTGCTGGTGGTCCCAATCCGCCACGGCAGAGCTGGAAGCAGCGCTGCCCAGGGATTCGATCACCCTCTCCGCCAACGTTTACATGGTGGTTGCCCTCCATGTAAAGGCCGGCGGAGATGGTGTGCAGGGTGTCCCATGGGGGCCCCTGCATGCCCGTGCACTTGGCATGGGCAGTGCAGGGGCCTCTATGGTCAGCCCCATTGCGCTTTTCACTGTCTGATTTGCAGACAGTGAAAAGCGCGACAGGTGCTGGTGCACCTGACGCACGCGACATTGCCGCCGGATCAATTATGAGCCAGCATCAATGTTGTCGGCTGTTTACCACTGGGCCAGGTGGTGGGAACTCTGTTTCTGCCCGCTGACCCAGCAGGAAACTCGTAATGGGGCCTGCGAAAAGGGGACCACACCGGCGGTAACCCAGCTGTGGGAGTTTGCCGGATGACCTTTTCCATCCCCAAACTCTCAATGACTCCCAAAATGTAAAGAAGGCAAACATATGAAAGTACATATTTCAATCACCCTCTACTTTTCCTGGTCCTAACCTCACTCATTAAAAACTTAGCAAAATTAAAACAAACACTCATCAGATAACATCTGCAAGAAAATATGCGCTGGTCTCACCTGCATGAGGTACATATTTTTCAAAAGCAGGAAAATATATAGCCTACATGGCTCTAAAAACATATCACAAAAAACACAAAATGTAAAGTGTCCTGAACCGAAAAGTTATCACAACTAAAATGGGCTAAATTGTCAACCTAATACTACCCAATCAAGTCTGCTAAGAACTAGTGTAGTCAGTTCAACCTGAAACTGGTCAACAAAAAGTGGTGATGGGGATTGGTGACAAAGATAAGGTAGGGTTCATTTCACGCAGAAATAATGTAATGGGCCTGAACTGAGGCTTTGACTAATTCACCCGCTTCTTTAGTACTTGCATTCTAGTACTTTTTTAACCGAGAGTGTACCCCCCTTCCTGATGTTTTCAGGATGGTCGTATAAATCAGGGTGGCTCTGATCCATGCAAGAACCTCTGATATAATTCAATCATAGAATAGAATTGGCCTTATCCAGCACCATACAGTCCCTCAAGATAGCCCTAGTAAGTTTCAGTTCTGGGTTAAGCCAAATTGAGATCCATCTCAACAGAGGAAAGAAAGCCAGTAGATTGGAGATATAGCCCTCTCCAAATTCCTTATGGATCAGAAAAGAAGATTTGGAATTAGGAACTGCCGAAAGGCATCTCAAATAAGTATTCTCCATGATTTGAAGTTCCGGTGCCTTTTTATATCCCTAGATATCACAACCATACAAGCCACCGAAATGCATTTGGAATGATAGATTGAATAAGGGCCTTAATCGTTTTTCCCTCTATCTGCTATCATAATTAAACACAGACGCCCCAGATCTACCCAAGACCAATCTTCTGACTCTCAAGAGGGGTCCCCAGGTACTTTATCATCAAAGAGCACCCCCAAGTATGGAAAGGTCCTGACAGAGGAAATCTGTGCCCTAGCCACACTAAAAGCTCGCTGGCCCTTGCCAACCCTTCCCACCCTCATATCGTGTGATTTGTTAACATTGGTGCATAGGTCCAGCCTATCCATAAAACTAACAAAAGCATTCAGCAGCCTGTGTAGTCCGACTGCAGTCCTAGACAACAGGACGCGTTGTCGGCATACAAAAGCGCTAGGTTATAAATGGGACCAGCTTGGGGGACATCCAAGCAGGCAGCTAGTAAAGACTCTCCCATGTTGTTAATATAGAGAGTAAATAAAACTGGAAGCAAACTACAACCCTGCCTAACACATAATCATTATGTACTACAGCCTCCATGCCATAGTGCAAATTGTGTAAAAAAATGCACTAACTCTTTATCAAGGCCCATGTTAAGTAAAATTGTCCACAATATACTCCTGTTATCTGTATCAAAGGCCAAAGATAAATCCATGAAGGTCGTTTGTCATAGTTCAGTTGTAAATGTAAACACTGATCCAGAGTACTTCTACCCATTCTGAAGGCATCTTGAAGGTTGCTCAGGTTATTATGCTGACCCAGCGAAGCAGTCAGCCTTGTTAAAGTGACCCTGCCTAAAATCTTGACTGTCGCATCAATTAAATAAATGGCCCGATAGCAGTGTGGATCACCTCTCACCCCTTTCTTAAATATGGGCACAATTATGGACCTCGACCAGCAGTGTGGAAAACCAGCCTTAACCGCAGCATTCAACACGTTCACCACAAACTTCAGCCAAATCTTGGGATCCGGTCCTGTGGCTTTGTTGGAAGTCATGCTAGCTATTGCTGCACTTACCTCCTCAACCTGAAAATCTGGGATAGGTCTACCCTCCTGAAACCCCACATTCGAACCGGGCGTATTGAATAAATGGCCCTCATAAACCCCCTTGAAGTGCTCCAGCCAAGTATCTGGAGAAATGTCGCAGGCTGTGGTGGTATTGGCAGTCCCATTAAAGAACGAGAAATTCACTATATGCCAAAATTGGGCACTATCTTTTAACACATCAACCTGAAGTAATTGCATGCTGCTGAATTTGCTTTTTCCTTGTGTGCACTGCGACTTTATACAGTTTCCTACACAACGCCACCTCTTTGGAATCCCTTTGATTTTTTTTCAAAGCAGTTAACATGGCAGGATGGGCTTGGTAACATGACTCATCAAACCATCTAGAAACCGAAGGCGAAACCCTCGATTTACCCCCTCCCAACAGTGAGAAACCCCTGAATACACTCACAAATTTTTCAGAAAGCACACAGAATGCTCTCGGGCGAGGTGGATGTACCCAAACATAGGACAATGTCCTGACTGCAACTGGTGTCTAAATGTGTCAGCAGATTATGGGGGATCACTTTAGCCCACTTCACTCTCCGTCCCTGATTCACTGAAACTATTCCCCAAACAACCCTCCCCTTGACTTTAGGCACATTTAACCATGTTCCCCCATCCATCGTCAGACTCAGGGGACTGTGATCACTAAACTGGGACCACTTGGCCCCATACTGAATAACAAACTGCACTAAATCAGCAGAGTAAAATGTTATCCACAGTGGAATTACAGCCACGACCAATAAAAGTAGGGACTGTGGGATCAGAGCAGATACCATTGTTGTGGTAATTTACAAGACCAATATCACAATCCGCCAAGATGTTATCCAGTACAATGTTCAAAATGAGAGCTCCCCGCTGGGACCAGTCCCTCACTATTTGCACATGTCTCTCAACACAGGTGAATATTAAGGTCCTGTAGGATCAGTACCCCTAGGAGTACATTTTGCTTTCCCGAAAAATGCGCTACAAACCAATCAAGTGCTCTCAAATGCTCATTCTGCATGGCCTGGTAAAAGCAATTATAAAAATGAATACCTAGAAGAGTTGTGCACGGCCAATAAAAACTGTGAGCCTGTCTCCTCCTGAGACGATTTGCATGCAAAATCGAATTCAACTAAGGTGATTAAACCACCCCTAGCTCTCCCCCTTGCTGACGGAATGGCAGACAAAAAGGAACCAGTCATGATACAGAAAACATGTCTCTTGCAAACCCACAATATGGTAGTGTTTTAGAATACCCCACCATCTATCATCTGTATTCTTATTTGCTAGACCTGCCACTTTCCAGCTCAAAATCTTAATCTGATGCTCCTTCCCTCCCTTTAGAGCAGAGGTCTTCAAACTGGGGGGCCTGAAGTGATCCCAGGGGGGGGGGGGGGCAGACTCTGGCCAAAATAAATATTATACAGATAACAGGCGTTTGTTTTAAGCAGAAGCATGTTATTGCAGTTTTAAAAAGGTAACAGTACTTAATTGCAATGTTTAAATAGGTTTAGACATATTTCAACATTGCCATGTTTATAAAATAATTGTGAAAAATTCTGAGGGGGGTCCAAAGATTTGTATTTTTCAACTGGGGGGGCGCGGCATTAAAAAGTTTGGAGACCTCTGCTTTAGATGGTTACAAATTGATGAAAAACAGTACCACCCCCCAACTCCACTGATCACTTCTGGGGTAAAACAGGCTGAGCGAGGCTTAATAGTCAGTATTACAATTCAGTAAACGAAGTGGGTTAAATCTAATCTGAAAGATTAGGGGCTCTCCTTCACTCCTGCAAGCTCCATGTTGAACAGGGGGGACCCATATTCTTTGATTGACCCCTCGGTACCCTGGGTGGATAGAAAAAACTAGCAGGCAAACCTTAATATCAGTCTGTGAGGTTCGGATTTGCAACACTTGGGAAAGAAACTGCTTTGCCCAGGGGGATGATCAAAATTAATGATAATACAATCCCCCTCCCCTTCCTTTAGCCTCGGACACACCCAATCACATCTTCTCACCATTATAATGTGCTTATTTAGATGGCCCCCAAAACAGCGCTGTTTATTCCACCACTGACTCCCTTTGTTTTTTAAACTTGTCACAGATTCCATCACGCCGTGTTTTAAGGGGGGCACCCCGGTAAGTATACCAACCAACGGGGTTGGCTCAGGAGGTAAATGTGGTCTACGTTTGAGTAACGGTGCCCTACTAAACGCAACAGCACCACTCCATTGGTTATCGCTGCTGTGTCTATGCTTTTTGTTACCACATATGCCTCCTTGGACCAAAGATCCCTGAGAGCTGGGGTGAGGCTGAGCCTGTGTTAATGCCAACACTCCTTGTTGAAAGGGAAAGGAATAAAAGTCCCCGGGGTGAGTTTGTTGCCTAACTGCCCCTCCACCCAACTCCACACCCCTCCTAGCCACAGACTGACCGAGCCCTCAAGATAACCTTTGCTAATTTCGATTCAGTCAGGGACATTTTCTTAGTTAAAGCTTTTATTTTCCCTGCAAATTTAGCTAGCAACAAATCCAGATTCGCAAGTATAACATCTGACAGTCGATAAATCCACTGTGTGTGTGTCAGGACGACTGTCCTCCAATGGCAAACTGGATCACGCGCCCTTGTCTTCCCTCCCCTCCCCCGTCACAGAATCCAATATCACCCAAGTCCTTTTTCTTCTTCAAGGGCAGTCGGGAATAAACTAGAATTATGGTGGATATCAATTACGGTGACCGCCTTTTTACTTACCATAGCCGAGGGCGCCTCATAGGTAGTCTCCTTCTCCCCCTCATGTCCCCTGGACCCGGAAACAGAAACAGATATCGGGGTATGGGAATATCATTAGTCAAGCCAAGTGCCTTCTTGGTGCACAGAATCTCATCATTGAACACCTCCACCGCTGGCTGAGGTTAGGTACGAAATAACTGACGGACAATCCTGTGCACCCGAACAGGCAGAGCTCCTGCAGTGCAGGGCGATTTCCTTTTGCCCATGATTTCTCAAACCCCTATAAGGGAGCCTCAATGCACAGGCCAATGTCTGTAAATAAGTCAAATGGGAGACCTCTACACCCCAGAGGCCAAGAATCCAGGGCCAACCCACATCCACCTTCAGAGCACAAGGACCCCTAAAACTCCTACAAAAGGTACACATCCCCCGCTGTAAAAGAGATACTTATACATTGTTGAAAACACCAACTCATAAGAAACAGCAGCTCTAAGTCTCAAAAGGTAAACTGGGTCCGTGCGCACACCAAGGCACAGCCAACAAGGTCCACAGCACATCAAAGGTGCAGATAAACAGCCCAGAATTTACCTTGAATCTGTAGTTCGCCCTGATTCATACGACTGGCTGCAGGAACCTCTGTACTAAGGGCTGCTGTACAGCCCACAGCAACACCCATTGCATGCCCCTTCCTCGCAAAGTGTTGCATGTGAAGGGCTGTATTTACAAGGTGGCGTTAAGCCACAAAAAGTGGCTTAACGCCACCCTGTAAGTAAGGCGCAGGGCATAGCGCCACAGGTGCGTCATGAAAAATGACACTCTGGTGGCCGTAGGGTCTCACAAGTATGTGTTGGGTGGTGCGATAACAGGTGGTGTGCGGCTCCTGCCACAGTGTAGAGTAGAACCTGTAGTCCTGTTCTCCTGGGCCAAAAACCAGCGTGCCCCACACAGTCGGGAAACTGGCCTCACTGTATGTGCCTGGTGGCATGATGACCGGCGGCTTGCAGCTCCTGCCAGAGGGAAGAATAAAGCTGATAGTCCTGGGCCAAAAACCAGCACGTCCTGCATAGTGGGAAACTGGCCTCACTATGGGCCAGATTTACTGAAAAGTGGCGCAGTGCAGTGCTGCGCCAAAATTGGCAGCGCAGCACTGCGTCACTTTAGAAATGCAGGGATGCGCCATATGTATTAGACTATGACGCACCCCTGCACTGGCTTTAAATTTAGCTGCCAAGGCAGGCATCCTTGCACCATCATGCAAGGATGTCTGCGTTGAGGGGTTTGATTGTTTATGTACGGGAAGGTCTCCCTTCCTGCACATAAACAATCACTAATGGTGATTTGGCACTTCTGTGTGTGTTACACAATGCAGCACACACAGAAGTGCCAAAGTGTAATTTTGAAATGATTGTTTATGTGTAGGAAGGAACACCATTCAGCACTTAAACAATAATTTCTGGCATTTTGCTCTTTCTATGCGTGCTTCACAATGCAGCACGCATAGAAAAAGCAAAAAATGAGGAGGAATAAAAGTATTCCTCGTTGCGCCTTGCTAACGCCATCCCTTGGGTGGAGTTAGATTTTGGCGCTGCCTTAGGTTTACGAAAAAACACGTAAATCTGGGACAGCATCAAAATGCAATGGGTGTTGCACGTCCACAGCAACACCCATTGCATGCCCCTTTCACGTAAAGTGCTACTTGTAAAGAGGCCATATGTACAAGGAGGCGTTAAGCCACAAAAACTGGCTTAACGCCACCTTGTAAATACGGCGCAGGGCATAGCGCCACTGGAGCGTCATAAATATGCCCCTACATGTGCCAGGTGACGCGATGGAAGGTGGCATGTAGCTCCTGCCCCGGAGAAGAATAGAGCTTGTAGTCCTGTGCTCCTGGGCCAAAAACCAATGCATCCCGCGCAGTGGGGGAACTGGCCTCACTATATGCGCCGGGTGACACAATGACAGGCGGAGTGCGGCTTCTGCCACAGGCACGAAAGGAGCCTGCAGTTCTGTGCTCCTGGGCAAAAAAACAGTGTGCGAGTGTGTGAAGAGCCCTAGGAAAGATTAATATATCCTGGTGCACTCTTAGGTCATCATTTACTATACTTTAAAAACGAATACAGTTGAATATATAATAAAAATGTGTTATGGAATGCATCATTTTTTCATTTTTTTCCAAACTTTTCTTATGGGAGAACACCCCATACATCATTGCAGTGGTCAGCCTCACTGCTATGCACCATAGGGGGGCTGGTCTAATAAAATTTGACAAGGATGCTTTGGGTTTTCAATCCGGACCTGCTCCTAAAAAGGGCACAAATGATTACCTATCCTGGACTGATTAACTTGCTTGGGGTGAATACACGTGTTCAGTTTAAAGTACTTTGCACAGTCCAGAAATGGCTGTACAGAATAGACCTGCGTTGTTTGTTTTAAAGTCAAATTAGTTTGTGTTATCTCAAAACCATAAATCAATTACCCACAATGGATTTGATCCCGCATTACACTAAAACAAGGACAGCAAGGAACATTTTTAAGTAGCAGCCATTGTCTTGTAGAATGCTACACCCACATCTAAGCTTCAAAGGTCATATAGGAAAGGCATACCTGTAAAACGTTTTTGAGGGGCCTCGGTCAAAAAACATTGAAGTTGATCCCTTCATGGGATGAATGCCTCTTTCAACGTTTACAAAAAAAGTCCTGCGGGGAAATAGAAAACAAGACACATACGTTTTAGCAGCCTTGCCATTAACAGGGCAGATTTGCTTTCAAGTGTATACATAAATGTTGCAGCACCGGCATGGGGCCCTGAACATGCACAGGTCCCTAGGGAATATTGACCCTTCTGCCCCCTTTCTGAAAGGCCTGAATAATCGCTCAGGTCAGGTAGGCAGTGAGTACATCTGCACAGAAAGCGTACAAGCAATCAAAACAATGAGTTCAGTTATGGTAAAATTTGCTCTTTGCTGTACTTCAAAACAAACAAATATGCTACATCTTGTGACATTGAAAAGCACATTAATACTGTAATACTGTTAGTTGTCATATATGACAAGTTATTTTTTTGATTTATGGAGTGTTCAACTGCAGCAGTTATGGTATCCTGGTAAAAGAGTCCAATTCAGAAAAATAGTTGTCATACGGTGTAGTGTTGTGCGTGCAATAAAGAATGGAAAACATTGCACTTTAATTCAGGATCTTCTTTCATTAATTGGCAGTTACAGGAACTCCTGCTCCTCCAACCTTCCTTGCAAATCATTGTCTTCTTTGGCTGTCATATTTCATCTGAAAGCGGTGTGTTTTGGATACTGAGGTGGTAGCCTCATTACTTCATATTCATTTTAAATTTTCTAATCACTTTTTTGTTTACTTATTGATCTGTGACACTTTGTAACAGATGAAGTTGGTTCACATGGTCAGCGCTGTGATGGGCCATGGATTGCGGTCAAAAGAGTTTGCAGAAATGTCCGCAAGTTTCTTGATCAGTGGGTTTTCCTTTTGACCCAATACTTTGTAGAATTTCTCATTAAGTTTGCGGAGATGGTCATCCAACATCTCAATGCCTAAATCTCGGTGGAGGTCCGCTTTTCTTGCGAAGCAAGGAGCATCTGCTGCTATCCGTAAGGCCTTGTTCTGCAGTGGTTGCATAGGCTTCCAGTACTCTGACTTGCAACCGCTCCACACTGGTGAAGCGTATGTCATAGTTGGTTGAATTGTTGCATTTATTGTGCATACCTTGCTCCGCATAGGCATCAACTTAGATATCAGAAGCTGGTACAATTAAGCCAGTTTAATTGATGCTTTCTGGCATGTTTTCTCAAAGTGTTTTCTCCAGCTAAGTTTGGAGTCATGTGTCACCCCTAGGTATGAGCTGCAGTTTTCCCACTTTCTCTCCTCTCCATTGAGGCAAATCTGTGGATGATTCTTGATCTGCTTTCTGGTGAGCAATGTTGCTGTGGCTTTGCTTTGTGATTAGATGTATCTGCCAGTCGCTGTACCATCTAGAAATTTTGCTGAGCAAATCTTCAAGATTCTTAACTGCATCCTTTTCACTGAAAGATTGGGAGATGACTGCAACATCATCAGTGTAGAGAGCTAGATCGGTTTTCTTTAAATCCTTGGGAGTATAATTTGTAAATATACGAAAGAGAAATGGTCTAAGTGTTAATCCTTGAGGTACTCCAGCAAGAAAAGGGCGTACAGTTGAACATTCCACACCACATGAAAGGTGCATCCTTCCAGGTAGCTAGTCAGCAGAATGATCAGGTAGCTTGTAAACTTCAGCTTAATAAGCTTGTAGATCAGTCCTCTGTGCCATGCTTGGTCGAAAGCTTTGGCTTCGGCCAGGAAGACAACTCCAGTTGATTTGTTGATGTTGAATCCATGACTAATAATGTCCACAACTCTGAGAAATGAATGACTTGTAAAGTGTTCTTTTTGGAATCCAAACTGTTCTTTGGTAAAAAGGTTTTTGGTTGATGTAGAGTTGCTGGGACGTGCAACTATCACCTTTTCGAAGAGCTTTGATAGGCCAGATAACAGTCTTCTAGGGTGGTAGCTTGTAGGATCTCTTAGTGGCTTCCCAGCCTTAGAGAAAATTATGACTCTTGCTTCTTTCCAAGCTTTAGGGAAATACTGGTGCTGGCATTGAAGATTTCAGCAAGACGATCCGCTGCTGTATTTAGGAGCAGCTTGATGGCTTGGTTGGTTATTCTGTCTTTTCCTGGAGCCTTACAGTTTTTCAGTTTCTTTATCAAGCGTTGTATTTTATCACTTGTGCATTACTCTACGATTGAAGCTTCTGTTTCTGGTGGGTGCTCCCGATGATGATTGGTGACTTCTTGCTCTACTTCTGTTGTCAGTTTGCTGGCCTGGTTGGGCTAGAAGGCTGTCTCTAGGGTGTCAGCAAGGACTGCTGCCTTGTGTCTGTTGCTGCATGCCAGGCGAGTCTTTCCTTGTATCCTTATTCACTCCCTTTTCTCATTTACCCCTAAACTCCTCCATTTCTGGCTCCTGTACTCCTTTTCCTTTCAGGAATCCCTTTTTCCACAAAGGTCCTAACACCCTGGTGCTGCATTACAATTGCAATATTACATACAGGAAGAGAGCTCTAGGGAAATAACCAAAGTTATATGGTACCTTGAAGAAAGTTAATATTCTTTCTTTTTCTACCTTCCATGATCCTCTGTTCTTTCAGCTTTATTGTCAAGAGTAACTTCATATGACATTTGGGTGTAGCAATATACATTTTTCATTCCATATTTTAATTGACTTCTCATTCGCAGGTCTGCCTTGAGGCGAAATTACCACTGGGTGGCAGTATTGGAATAGAAAATACAACATAGACCCACTTTCCGTGGTTCAGAACGCTTTGTGAATAGTTTGCGAAAAGGATGTGTAACAATGACCATGGACAGTTATTTTAGAATAGTTATTTTAGAATAACCAGCAGAGGCTTTTTTATGTGAAGATATCACATGACTCCTATTTTGGAATACTGAGTTTAAGGTGCAAGAGGATGTGGCGTAAGGTTCAAATCTCAGCATCGGTCCGACACAGCGGTTCTGCACCAATCACTAAATCTCAATACGCCTACCCAAAAACGAAACTTCCCTTCCATAACGTAACTGGTGCTCATGTAAAGCGTTCCAATACCTTCGGGTCGCTTTAGCTGTCAGGAAAGAGCCCGTGCCACGCATCTGTGACCTAGCATTGTGAGGGCTAGGAGCCTCCTCTCGGACTCTGGAGCTCAAGACCAGGGAGAGAGAAAACTTGAGGTGGGATTTATTGAACACTGGGGCTGTGTCTGGGAGCCATTGAGGTGATCCGAATGCGGGCCCTCGGCGGTTGCTCCCACTGACAGACTCTGAGCTTTCTCAATATCAATTTAGCTGACGTCCCACATACGAACATTTTTCTCAGAAGTCAGCTTGTGAATACCAAGGCTCTATTACATGCCATGCCTCTTTTTTCCATCACCATAAACTCCTCGCCCATTTGTTAAACCTCTTTAAGGTTCTTTTCATCCATTCCTTCTCCCTTTTTCTCTGCTTTTCTTTGTTTCCTTTCTCATTCTCCCCCTCTGCAGCCTTTCCCGCTGTTCTTCTCGATAAAAATCTAATGTTTAAAAATAAATCCTGGTCCCCGAAAGCGAATGCCGGTGGACCAAACTTGCAACCATGGGTTCAAATGACCGTACCCGCGTAGAGGGGATCCTTTGTCTTCCGGCAGCATGGGCCTGAAAGATAGGAAGGACCTTTTATGGGCTCCCAGCTGGCGTATGCGAGGTGAACAGGCCCTTGGTTTCTAAGGCTGCTCGTCCAGGCTCTACTTTGTTCAGCCTCTTGTTGTGAGAGCTGCCAAAGGATTCATCTCCGGCGCGTTCCCCCATAGGCGCTTGAACAGTTTTCAAAGTGGGGTTGCTGGTCAATCCTACATCTCACTAAAATCGATGGAGTTTTGAAAACTTGGTAATATTGAATAAGCTAATGAGAATAAAGTATGTTTTATTTTGTATCTGTAGAGAGGATGAAGTGTATTAGAAAAGCACAGTTAGTCGCTTACTCCGCTCTCATCGAGCACCTAATGTGTATTTACTGGTATAGTAGGTCTATGGATCTGTGGCTCACATTCCAAAATACATCACACCTAGGAAAAGACTAGTAGCCTAGGTAAACATCCCGAGCTTTTACATTGAGTGACAAACCACACAGCAGTCTAATCCAAGACACCAGAACATGCTGTAGCCTAAACTAGAATTTACATTGAACTTTTCACATCGCTGGTCTTCAATACAATTAATCGGGGGTCTGCTATGTACCGATGTTTAATAATATGTCCTGGTTTTATCCGTTTGTGCATCACATGTAGGTAGAAAGGAATATTTCTTATTTTTTCCCACAGGCTTCCTAATTTCATGCTTTGCTACAAAGAGGAGGAGTATAGCTATACTTTAAAATGCCATTACTTTGAAAACAGACAAATCTAAAGACAGATCTACATATTAAAAATGGGTTGTATTTTTCCCCTCTGCGTCCCATTTAATTATGATTGAATGCAAGATAAAACAAGCATTTGCAATGCAATGGGTCTCACGTTTGCTCGAGTTAGAGCTATTAGGGGGTCATTATGACCCTGGCGGCCGGCGGTATGTTGGCGGTAAAACCGCCAACAGGCTGGCAGTGTTCCGCCAGCAATTATGACTGTGGCGGAATTGCCACGGCCATACCGCCGGCCCCTCCACTTTCCCGCCAGGATTCCGCCTGGCGGTAATAATCCCCAGGGCAGCGGTGCCAGCACCGCTGCCCTGGGGATTATGAGTCCCCGACCGCCGGCCTGTCCATGGCGGTACACACCGCCATGGAAAGGCCGGCGGTAAGGGGACTTGGGGTGCCCCTGGGGGCCCCTGCACTGCCCATGCACTTGGCATGGGCAGTGCAGGGGCCCCCAGGCATAGCCCCGTCGCGCATTTCACTGCCCGAATTTCGGGCAGTGAAATGCGTGACGGGTGCTACTGCACCCGCTGCACATCAGCATTGCCGCCGGCTCTATTATGAGCCGGCTGCAATGTTGATGTGACATTTCCGCTGGGCCAGCGGACGTAACACTGTTACCGTCCGCTGGCCCAGCAGAAATGTCATAATAGGGAGACAGAAATACCGCCGGCAATGGCGGTATTCTGTCTCCTGCGGCCTCGGCGGTCTTTTGAAAAGACCGCCGAGGTCGTAATGACCCCCTTAGTGTTTTAAACCCCTAACTGGACTTTTTACTTTTCACATAAACTGAAAAGTAAAACAGTTTCACTTAAGTGAGCCGATGGCCGCCATGAGCGTGCAGACACACAAAAGGAAACATAAGTTAGCTCGCAGTGAAAAACGTATTGACAAAAGTGCAATTATCCGTGTAACTGGCAAAAGTGCAATTATCCATGTATCAGGGTCCATGTCATGCAAAGCGCTCGATAACTGCCCAGAGAGATCACGCTGCTACGAAATAAAAAGAAAAAGTAGTCCAGAAACCATATGGAAAACATTGAGCCTCGTATGTTTTCACTAGTTTGCCGGTGCGCTCAAGGAGGGCTAAACACAGGAAAAGGCATGACATGTGCATGCTTTTGACTAATGAAATCAAGTGAATTTAAAAGACAAGCCCACGAACCAACTAAACTGATGGGCAGGACATTGGTGTGGTAAAAGCCCGTAGAGAGATTACACCAGGGACAGAGCGCTTTGCGTGCTCACCCTAAAAAAGTGAATGCTGAACAGAAGGTCTTTTATTATCCATTATCCTTCTTGCCGCAACTCCAAGGGTAGGGGTGCTGGACCACTTGACGCACCATACTTCCTGTACTAATGTGTTTTCCGCATCCAGGACTGGACAAGTCTTTTAATCCATGAGGCATTTCCCCGGTGGGCTGAGGTCCTTGGAGACCGGAGTAAAAAGCCCAGGGACCATCCTGGTGCCTGTGTCACTTTCCTTAGTTCCCCATGGGGAATTGTAGCAGTCACAGGAAGGCTTCAAGAGAGAGAGAGTGATAGAGGAGGGTGGGGAGGAAGGAAGAGAGAATTAAATCAGGGAAGAGAGATTGGAGAGACGGAGAGAGGCAGAGTGTGGGTGGAAAGAGATTTGAGCATTTTTCCCACCTGGCTTTTGGTTCCACAGTCCAGCCCTGACAACGTCTACAGAAAACCTTGAATGCCTCCACGCGAGCAGACCGCATCACTGAAAGAGGAGATGGAAGCTGCATCGCAGATGGCAAAAGGAGTGGGATATGAAAGTACATATACGTGTGGCATGCACCATGTGCCGTGTTTCAGGACATGTACAGCCTAACCAGTTCTCTCCCAATCCATTCATGGGTTGCCAGGATTGGCTATGCCAGCCATGCAGCATTACTATTTCCTGACCTCCTGATTTGTATATTCTGGGAGTTTTAGTCTTACATTATTTCAATTGAACTAATGGGTGCTAAGACTCTGGCTAATTGCTATCCAACTTAAGGTGGCCTGATGGCTTGCCTGGACAAGACAGGTTAAGTAAGGGCATTTGTATAGCATGATAAAACTACTAACTTGGCCCGAGGCCCTGGCCATTGATGACATTGTCTTAAAGGAGCTGGGAGTTAAAACATGTGTTCTCTCAGGTCATCAAAGGTAGTTAACTGAGCATTCCACCAACACACCCTAGTCCTCCTTGCCTGCGGGTTCCAGTCATTGAGCACTTGAATGATCTTCGGTCAATTAAGGCCAGGGTTCTGCATGGTTGAGGTTGGATTTTATTTTGCAGATACAAGAGAGCAATCCCCTCTCGCATTTAAAAGCAAAGCAT
This sequence comes from Pleurodeles waltl, assembly GCF_031143425.1. Classification (NCBI taxonomy): domain Eukaryota; kingdom Metazoa; phylum Chordata; class Amphibia; order Caudata; family Salamandridae; genus Pleurodeles; species Pleurodeles waltl. The sequence goes on from NC_090450.1 coordinate 275,214,245, forward strand.
AAAAACTCTAATTGAATTCTGGTCTACAAAGACATCAGTGGAGGGCATTTTGGGTGTTTGTAACTGCATTTAGTGGCCTGCAATAGGAAGACAGTCCATTTTTAGGTTGAAGTCTCAGCGCAGATGTCTGGTTTGCCAACAACATCTTAGGAACATTCAGAAAGCTTCCCTGGCAATGTATTCCATCCTTTGCTTACCATTTGTTTTGTGGTTTGTAACTCACATTTGCTTGCTTTCTGTTTGTGGCTTTGTTTGTTTTAGGCTGCCAGTTTGAGTTCACACCTTCCATTCCCCAAACTCTATTTACTGTATTATTTTACCAGTACTGGAGTTATGTAAACAGGCCTTTACATCATGTTCTGATCTTGTCACAGCAGTGCATTCAAAGGCAGAGGTCAAATGTCTGACTCTGTCTTCCAGGGAGCTTGGTGTTTACTTTTCTTTCTCTTACTTCAAAGTTTGAGGATTTATGTGACAATCATGCTAACTACTGGAGGAGTGCTTGAAGAAGGTTGTACAATGTTGTTTTCTAGCATGCAACAAAATTGAAAATTCTGTAAATGTACTATGCACATATTTCAGCATACATCTAAATTACAAAAGCACAAATAAATCACATTTTTAGTAATTCTAAAGAGTAGTGGAAACAAATATTTTAATATAATAAAATCAAATCAGTATAGTAGGTGAGGACATTTCCACACATTATTGTTTGTGCACAGTATACTTTTATGAGTAAAACTGTATGTCTGTGCAAATGTAAAGGCAATTTAAGGTGTGCTGTCCGTAATGGCAGTGTGCTACCACCCATGCATATTCCACTCTAAGCCACTCCACTCTACTCAGCACCACTCTACACTATGCCACCCCACCCCATGCCACTCCACATGGCATTACTGCAGTCTCCTCTGCACTATTCCACTCTACACTTCTTCACTCTATGTCTCGCTATGCCACTCTACTCTATGCCAATGCACCTTACCTCACACTATTCTACTGTGTACCACTGCTCTCTTCGCCACTGCACTCTATGCCACTCAACTTTTCTTCACTGCACTCTATGCCACTGCACTCTACGCCAATGCATTCTACTCTGTACCACTGCGTTCTACACCAGCGCACTCTATACCAATCCACTCTACGCCACTCTCATCTACTCAGCACTATATGCCGCTCTACTCTACACCACTGTGCTCTACTGTGCACCACTCCATTTTACTCTGAAACAATCTATTCTACCCCACTGCATTCCGCACCACTGCATTCTGATTGACTGCACTCAGTGCCACTCCATTCTGCACCACTCCACTCTACACCACCATCTTCTACTCTGCCTCACTGTACTCTATGCCTAGGCACTCTACTCCACTTTACTCAAAACCAATGCACTCTGTGTGACTGCAATCAATGCTGATCTATTTTGCACCACTGCACTCTATGCTGCTTTACTTTACTTTGTAACACTTTACGCTACTACACTCTACACCATTGTACTGTACGTTACTGCACTCTATACCACTCTATTCTACTCTGCACCACTGTACCCTATGCTACTGCTCTGTACACCACTCTACTCTGCACCACTATCTGCCACTGCACACTGCACCAATCTACTATACACCACTTCAGTCTACAACAGTCTGCCACTGAACTCTACATCACTACACTCTACGCTGCACCACTCTACTCTACTCTGCACCACTCTACTCTATACCATTACATTCTATGCCACATTACTCTAAGCCACTGCACTAAATAACACTTTACTCAAAACCAATGCACTCTACACCACTGTACTCAAAGCCAACTATTCTGCACCACTGCACTCTTTGCCACTATACTTAAGAACATTCTACACCACTGCACCCTATGCCACTGCACACTATGCCACTGCACGCTATGCCAGTCTATTCTACTCTGCATTACTGTAATATACACCACTGCTCTCTGCACCACTCTCCTTTGCACCATTCTACTTTGTGTAACTCTACTCTGTGCCACTGTATTCAAAGCCACTGCATGCTACATCACTCTACACCATTGTGCTCTATGACACTGCACTCAAAGCCAATCTATTCTATTGTGTACCACTGTACTCTACACCACTGTTCTCTTCACCACTCTACTCTGGCCACTACATTCCATGCCACTGCACTCTATGATAATCTACTCTGCAGGGCTGCTCTCTGCCGCTAAATGCAGTGCCATTCAACTCTGCACCACTGCAGTCTACACCACTGTATGCTACGTCACTCTGCACCTTTGCACTCTATGTCACTCCACTTTATTTTGCTCTGCACCATTGTACTCTGTGCCACTGCTCTCTGCACCAGACTACTTTATACCACTGCACTCTACACTACTGCATTCTATACAATGCACTCTACACCACAGCACTCCACACCACTGAACTCTACACTCCACCACTTAACCTTACACCAGTCTAGTGCATTCTATGTCAATGCACTCTACACCACTACTCTCAGCTTCACTCCACGCCACTCTAATCTGTTCTGCACTCCATGCCACTACACTCGACCGCACTCTACAGCACTCTACTGTACACCTCTGCACAATACCCTGCACCACTCCATTCTATCCTCAATACTCCACTCTGTGCCACTTCACTCTACTCTGAAACAATCTACTCTACACCACTGTGCTCCACAGCACTGCAGCCTACACTGGACCACTATGTGCCGCTGCACTCTACATCACTCTAGTCTACATCACTGTACTCTATGCCAGTGCACTCTACACCAATTTGCTCAAAACCAATGCTCTCTACACCAAACTGCACAACTGTACTTTATGCCACTGCACTCTAGGCCACTCTTCCCAACTCTACAACACTACACTCTAAGATACTCCACTCTATGATGCTCACCTCCATTAAACTCATTCACTTTATGTCACTCCACTCTATAACACTCTACTCCACTCTGCAATGCTATTTCACTCTACAGTGCTCTACGCAACTCCTCCTATGCCACTCCATACCACTTTACTCCACTCTATTCATTGACACACTACTCCCCTCTATTCCACTTGACTCCACTCCACTGTATGCAACTCCACTCTATGCCACTCCACTCTGTGCAACCCAACTCTATGACACTCTACTCCACTCTACACCATTTCACTCTTCTACACTACTTCTCTCTATGCCACTCCACTCTATGACAATCTACTATACTCTAAACCACTCTATTCTACAACACTATACTCCACTTTGCTCTACACCGCTTCATGACACACTATGGGGGTTATTACAACTTTGGAGGAGGTGTTAATCCGTCCCAAAAGTGACTGTAAAGTGACGGATATACCACCAGCCGTATTACGAGTTCCATAGGATATAATGGACTCGTAATACGGCTGGTGGTATATCCGTCACTTTACCGTCACTTTTGGGACGGATTAACACCTCCTCCAAAGTTGTAATAACCCCCTATGTCCCTCCACTCCACAGCATTCCGAGCCACTCCATGACACTCCACTCCACTTCACTCCACACTACTTAATTCTACTTTATACCACTCCATGCCGCTTCACACCACTTCATAACACTCCACTCTACTCCAATTGGTGACACTCCACACCACTCTCCTTTACCCCACTAACCTTTAGCCATGCTGAGCAGCAGCTACACTGGTGTACAACATGGCTAAAACATTGGCAAAGCCGATAACTCTTGCATAGGTGACACCTATTGGCTTTGCCAATGCTAGTTTAGCCAGGTACAGATAGATAACGTTTATGTTGTCCAATATGACGTTCAATGTTCCAGTCAGAATGCGTCTTGGTACCCGTGGAATGGAGTTCTCGATCTGCTTGTTGGTGTCGAGAAAGAATAATTAAGAACACCAACAATGAGAAAGTATAAAACAAGGCATATTGACTGACAGGCGATCCAATCAATCAATCAATTAAGGAATTTGTAAAGCGCACTACTCTCCTGTGAGGGTCTCAAGGTGCTGAGGGGGGAGGGGGGGTGCTGCTAGTGCTTGAACAGCCAAGACTTGAGAAGTCTCCTGAAGGTAAGGAACTCCTTGGTCTGACGCAGGTGGGTGAGAAGACTGTTGCATGTCTTGGCAGCGAGGTGCTAGAATGATCTGCCGCCGGTTGTAGCTCTGCTGATGCGTGGGATGGTTGCGAGGGCAAGGTTGGCGGAGCAGAGCTGTTGGGTTGGGGTGTAGAAGGAGAGACGTCTGTTGAGGTATTCTGGTCCGGTGTTGTGCAGTGCTTTGTGAGCGTTTGTGAGGAGTTTGAAGGTGATTCTGTTGTTGACAGGGAGCCAGTGTAGGTCTCTCAGGCTGTGATGTGACAGTGGCGGGGATGTCCAGGATGAGGCGTTCTGGACGAGTTGTAGCCTTTTCTGGAGTTTGGCCATGGTTCCTTCGTAGAGGGCATTGCCGTAGTCCAGTTTGCTGCTTACGAGGGCTTGGGTGACTGTTCTTCTGGTTTCTGTGGGGACCCATTTGTAGATCTTTTGGAGCATGCAGAGGGTGTTGAAGCAGGAGGAGGAGATGGCGTTGACTTGCTGGGTCATAGATAGTGAGGAGTCCAGGATGAATCCTAGGTTGCGTGAGTGGTCGGTGGGAGTCGGAGCAGATCCGAGTGTGGCAGACCACCAGGAGTCATCCCATGTGTAGTGGGTGGAGCTATGAGGACCTCAGTTTTGTTGGAATTGAGTTTGAGGCAGCTGGTTTTCATCCATTTGGCGATTGTCTTCATTCCTTCGTGGAGGTTGGTTTTGGCAGAGTCCTTGGTGAGGGAGAGGATCAGTTGGGTGTCGGCGTATGAGATGATGTTGAGGTTGTGAGCTCGGGCGATGTTAGCGAGCTGAGCCATGTAGATGTTGATCCAACACACCTAGCTGCATCATAATTGAATCCGCAACTGTCAAAATAAAGAAAAAAAAATATTTCCCAGACCAGAACAACAGAAACCCCAGTACCCCAGCTTACAGCATCAAGCAAGCCGAAACGATTCCCCAGAATTTCAGAATGATATATTTTTCAAACAGGTGAGCTGGAACAAAATGACCATATGGTCCACTTGGATACATTGCATCTGAGTACAGCAGGCACTACTACAAGTTTAGTGATCTGCCAAGTGCTTTCCCCTTAGACTTTCACTTTAATGGGGAAGCACGATGAAACCGCCAAGACTATTCATGAGCTGACCCACCAAGAAAGTGTGAACGTACAGGCAGAGAGCTACGAGTCGGCCTGAACGTAGACTTACACATTGGTGAACTTCATAACACATATGAATATCCAACCAATTGCCGATAGGCACACGGAGGTAAGGACTATAGTCATTTGTTTTCATCTGTTTTGTTTACATGACGTTTTCAATACCTTCATTACTTGTTTAAATGTATCTGTCTTTGAAGTATTAAAAATATATTCAAATAGTTGATGGCATGTGAAGCATCTAGGGCGCACAGCTGGATCGACCCAACTCTTGCCTCTTGCAAGGAGGGGCAACATTTCTGATCCCACGTGAACTGGTAAATGTGAAGTAGCTTAACTATTTACAAAGACAAGTTTTGTTGCGTTTTTTAGCGGGAAGCCGATTTTACGTTTGAAATAGTTTTCAACGTATCAAGTCTGTATTTTTATTTTTTAAATACAAAAAACACACACCATGACTCTGGAAACTAAATGTTCTTAGTTTCGAGAATTGATGGTCCGAAACCAGGGGCACTCCCCATGAATGTTGCAAGAGGAGTAATTCGGGTGCCAACGCTGTGGCCGATGCCAAAGGTAGGTTTTCATTCGCCTGAGGCTTACTTTGTTCTTTTGCTGCTGCAACCGCCTCCCAATGTTTTCAGCGTTGTTTATCAGTTCCTGACAGATGTGGAAGTCTAAAGCAGTTGGTTTGTATTGCATTCTGTAGGCATTTATACATCTTTTTTCTTACCAACTTTGATACCTAAAATGTTTGGTTGTCAAACCTCGTTGTTTATATAGGATTTCTACACCTGTTGAGTTCATCAAGGACTCCGATATGTACTGGTTCCTTGGACGCCATATGTAGTTGAAATGGCATGGTTGGTAGTTAGTCCTACTTAGGACTTACTAGGTGAAATGCATGGGGTTTGAACGACGCGGAGTGAGCATGGAATGTTGTTTAGCGTGTCAAAAATAGAAGCAATTGCACATGCATTTATGATGACACAGATGGGACAGGCTGGTTGTTAGGGTGGCGTTCCGAAGACGTCCGCCACCCTTGCTCAATTTGACTTCCTCAGTTGGAAGCGTGGTGTTGAGAACACAAAAGCAGTTTACGTAAAGCGTGTCTGAGGATTTTTGAAGAAAATCCACATTTGCAAACTTGTTCATATAATGAGTTTTTTAAAATTCTGCGTTGTTTTTCTGAGTGAAGTAAACAGCAGGAGTACGTTTTCCGCAATTTACAGGAACTCAGTTTACCAAACTCAAAAGCGTACCAAAATGAGTCAACTTTGTTAGAAACAGAACTTCTATATTGCATATCACTGTACATGACAGCGGTAATTCTTTATTTGTGCTTGTCATTGAAATGGTGGCAACCGGCTCTCATTTTGGGAGCCAGGACTTTTTTCTTTCTCAGCAGAATGGGAACAAGTATAACATGTCAGTACTCAGGCAGAGCACTGGAGGGGACTTTCTAATTAATAATAAAGAGCTTAATTTCAGGTTTTGCTACTCTGTCAAAATGTGGCAAATATTCTGTCTGGCGTATTCCAAGTGACAGAGGCTTGAAAACATTTCTAGTATGGTGGACGGACATCCGCCATGTATGTGATGGAGTATCCCATCTTTCAAATTCTAAATAAAGTACAAAGTTTTCAAAACATTTCTTGGAGTATCACTGAGTGACATTACATGTTCTAATTGTCAAGGGTCAAAAGCAACACCTCTGTGAAAAGCATGCATCACCGAGGGAGTGATTGAGTATGACTGGTGAAGTGCAGTGCCTGTTGTATTTCATTGAGCTTGTGAGTCCCACAGCATGACTCAGCAGGCAGGTCCTCTGTGTGTTAGCAATGAATGTCCCTATCCCATCTCATTTGTAGGAGTCTTCCATTGGTATATGACGTTCACATACTTTAATGCTCGTTACCGTGTGGTGATCCACAAGAACATGAATTTCATTTTTAGGCCTCCTTGTTGTTGATGACCTATTAATTATAATACAATACACGGAGCAAGCTTTGGGTCAGTCCCTCGCTCACAGTTGGATGGCTCTCTTCTCTATCACAGTTCTCAGATCTATTTTTGATGCATTCCTCACAATTTGTTTTTGGCAGGTCAAGGCAGCTGCAAACTGCTATTAGACCACTTGTTTGTGTTGGCGTGCAAGGCATCTGGTGTATGCTTTTTTAATTTTTTTATTTACAGATTCGAAATAGCCCTTGATCATCTTTGAATGATGAATGAAAAATAGTGTACAACAAAGAATAATTGTAAGCTGACCGCAACTGCCATCTTGCAATTATTTTTTTATACTTTGACAAGAGTATTTCAAAGATGGCTCCTTTCATTTCTGACTGTTTTGGGACGCATGGTGGCCATCTTGGGATGTTTTATTCATCAAATTATAACAAAATTCATTGTAGAGTATCCAATAGTGTCAGCATATTTAAGCTTAAGCCTGATACCATTTTATAATTACTGTTTTTTATTCCTTGACAGAAAAAGCATCCATGATGTCCACCCATGTGTCCACACACCTGTGTCTGTATTGATCATCTTCTTGTAATGTTTTTGTCATGGGTATGCCAAAGCAATAAAGCACTGGAAATGCCAATCGGTCATTGCTTGTGTTCTAGGATGTCCTACTTATTGGGCTAAATGTAGTATGCAAATATTCACATTTTGCTAATATGTACGCCGATTGCATAATTTGCAAGGTTTGGTTTGTCACACAATGAGAGCTTCAGAAGTAATTTAAATCACTTTGCCAGTTCAGATTGTTTGACATCGGTACGTTGAGCTGAGCATGGAAACTTACTCTGCTCCTCTCTGTTTACTGATTATCTTCCTCTTCTACAGCTCTCTGATCATGCCCATTGCCAAGGAGAGATCAGGATTGTCCTGATTACAACTTCTGGCACCATGCAGCTAGGTACACCCTCTTCATGTGAGCAGCGCACAAGTGCCAAACTCACAGAGCAGGCCAATTTCAAATGCTAAATGCAGTCTGCTGTGCTGCCAAGACTAGAACAGGGAGAAACATGCAGCACGTGGCCCCAACATATGGCACCACAAATAAGAAGGCAGTGTATTATCTATTAGCCTAACACCTTAATTTGGCTGCGCTGATTTATGGCTTGCCCAGAGTCGGACTAGCCTATGAGGCAATCAAGCAGTGCACAATGGACTGGTTTGACAGGTTAGTGTGTGGGCCAGTTTTGTAAAAATAGTGGGCCCGTTTTATGGACAGGTTTGACCGGTTCTTATAGCTTGTTTTCCTTATACTACCAATTTTTAGCTATAGGCTTCGCTGATAGAGGCCACTTCTATATTGGTGCCTGTTGCAAATGGGGGTCTCTAGTTGGCAGTCAGTTTGCACCCTGTCCAAGTAGGGACCTTCACTCTAGTCAGGATAAGGGAGATACCCAATCCGATAACCCCTGCTCAGTCCCTTTGGTAGCTCAGCATGAGCAGTCAGGCTTATCTCACAAGCAATGTGAAAAGCATTTGCACATAACACAAAGTAACACAGTGAAAACACTACAAAAGGACACCACACCAGTTTTAGAAAAATCGCCAATATTTATCTATATTAAACAAGACCAAAACAAGAAAAATCCAACATACAGTAATAAAGATATGAACTTTGTAAGAATTACCTTAAGAATACAGTTCCTTGAAGTCAATAGCTTCACTTGGGGCTATCACAGCATTGTGATAAAAAAACAACAGTTCAGGCTGGCCACCACGTCGCGGGCCAGCTAAGGTGTTGGGAAGACCCGCAAACAGTACCTTGGAATTGCAGGGCGTCGTGATCCTCGCAATGAGGTCTGGAGAGCGGCTTTGCTGGCTTTGCTGGCTTTGCGGTGTCAGTTCCAGAGTCAGTGCGGGGGTCGTCGGGCCCTTAAGGTCACAAGCGTTGCAAGTTGAACTCCGGGCTGATGAAGTCGGGAGCGCTGGCGTGGATAGTGTCAGGGCTGCAGTGCGAAGTGGGACGATGCGAAGTTTGGTGCCCACAGGTCACGGTGCAGGCAGCAACTTGGTGACAGCATCCAGCGGCTCCAGTAAAGCTAGTGCTGCAGTATGAAGCAGGGCGGTGCGACGTGCGGTGTCACCAGATCACGGTGCAGGCAACGCTGTCACGGTTGCAGAAGCGCTGTTGTCGGTAGGCCCAAGTCGGCGGTGTGGCACGGGATGGGCTCTGTGCTGCGTCTACGGGTCACGGTGCAGGCAGGGATGCCTGGTGATGACACTAGAGTCGACGGTGCTGGAGTTGGTGGACCAGGGCTGTGGCGCGGATCGGGACGGTGCTTTGTGTGCCTCACAAGCAGTGCCGACAGGCCATGGTGCAGCCAGCCGCGTCGGTGTCAGCAGGAGCAGTTGTGTTGGGGATGCCCAGACTGAGGTATGAGCAAGGTGATGCCAGAGTGCGGGGCCCACAGTCCGAGGTGCGAGCAGCAGCTCGGTGGCAGCATCAGGCGACGGCATCGGTGAGACCAGGGTCGTGGTGCGAAGTGGGGTAGTGCAACTCTGTGCAGCATTAGCAGGTTACGGTGGAGGCCAGCGGCCTTGTTGACGGTGTTGCAGTGGTTTTCTTCTTGAACAGCACAAAACACAGAGTTTGCAGTGCTGTAGGCAGATGAAATTGAAGTCTTTGATATCCTTGAGATTTCCAACAGGAGGCAAGCTCTACTCTAATCCCTTGGAGAACTCTCTCAAGCAGGGTACAAAGCAAAATTCACCCTTTTCTCTCTTTTAAGCCAAAAGCAGAATCTACAGGCTAACCTAGCAAAGCAACACATGAAAGGGGCAGTAGTCATCATGCAGCTCTTTAGCGATTCTCCTTGGCAGAGGTTCCTCTTGATTCCAGAAAGATTCTAAAAGTCTGGGGTTTTGGGTCCAATACCTACACCCCTTTCTGCCTTTGAAGTTGGCAAACTTCAAAGGAAAGCCTCAGTTGTATGCAAGATCCTTCCTTGTCCAGGCCAGGCCCCAGACACACACACACCAGGAGGCTGGAGACTGCACTGTGTGAGGGGAGGCACAGTCCTTTCAGGTGTAAGTGACCACTTCTCCCTCCACTGTAGCTCAGATGGCTCATCAGGATATGCAGGCTACTCCCCAGCTCCCTTTGTGTCACTGTCTAGAGGAGAGGTGGAAAGAGTCCAACTGTCAAACTGACCCAGGCAGGGAATTCACAAACAGGCAGAGTCACAGGGTGGTTTAAGCAAGAAAATGCCTACTTTCTAAAAGTGGCATTTCCAACTAACAATCTAAAAACCAACTTCACTAAAATATATATTTTTAAAATTGTGAGTTCAGAGACTCCAAACTCCATATTTCTATCTTCTCTCAAAGGGAATCTGCATGTTAAAGTTATTTAAGGCTAGCCCCCACGTTAACCTATGGGAGAGATAGGCCTTGCAACAGTGAAGACTGAATTTAGCAGTATTTCACTGTTAGGACATGTAACACACAACAGTACATGTTCCACCTTTAACATACACTGCACCCTGCCCATGGGACTACCTCGGGCCTACCTTGGGAGTGTCTTACATGTAGAAAAAGGGAAGGTTTAGGCCTGGCAAGTGGGTACACTTGTCAAGTTGAATTGGCAGTTTAAAACTGCACACCCAGACACTGCAGTGGCAGGTCTGAGCCATGTTTACAGGGATACTCGTGGGTGGCACAATCAGTGCTGCAGGCCCACTAGTCGCATTTGATTTATAGGCCTTGGGCACCTCTAATGCACTTTAATAGGAACTTAAAAGTAAATCAAATATGCCAATCATGGATAAACCAATCAACAGTACAATTTACACAGGGAGCATTTGCACTTTAGCACTGATCGGCAGTGGTAAAGTACACAGATACAATAAACCAGCAAAAACAGAGTCCAGTACACTATAAAACCAGGAGATCAGAAGGCAAAAAGACAGGGAAGACACGCCATAAAGCTGCCAGGTCTAACAGTGCCCAGGCCTATATTTTGTCCCAGTCTGATCCAGGTTCTGCCACCTCAAGCCTTGCCTGAGAAGCCAGTGGTAAAGTACACAGATACAATAAACCAGCAAAAACAGACTCCAGTACACTATAAAACCAGGAGATCAGAAGGCAAAAAGACAGGGAAGACACGCCATAAAGCTGCCAGGTCTAACAGTGCCCAGGCCTATATTTTGTCCCAGTCTGATATAGGTTCTGCCACCTCAAGCCTTGCCTGAGAAGCCAGGGGCATCTCCTCCATTATAGCAGAGGAGATTCACCTCACTAACTAAAATGGGTTGAGTGTAAGCATAGGCCTGCAGTGCCCTCGGGAGCACTGAGAGAGGCTGCTCCCTCCAATCTTGGTTCTTCCCTCATGCTGTTTAACAGCATGAGAGCAGTGCCAAGACTGGTTAAAGGAGTTGGCTGGGGCCCCCACTGGAGCCTGGATGAGAGAAGAACAACACCAGATTGAGGCGAGGCGAACGTGTTGGGCAGCAAGCAAGGTAAGTAATTTTTCATTTTATTTTATAACGTAGGCGCCCTATATGTACAGCACATACATCCACCCACGACCAATTTACCCGCCCCACCCACGACCAATTTACCCGCCCCACCACTCTTGGTAGTTGCCAGCCACGACTGCTGACCTTTAGGACAAGCTGAGCAGATTTCAAAGCTTGTTGCACGGAGAGCAAGTCTGTTACCTATCTTGTGTTCATGGACGTCAATTCACCACAAAGCCAGGGGCTGCAGAAATGACATTACCTGCCATTTGACCTTTTCCTCTTTGACTAACACACACAATTAACATTCGCGCTTAAACACACTCACTCTCATCCTCAAGCACACAGGCAACATACATTTAAAAGCTATTTTTACTGATTTCAGTTGCCATGGTGGGTTATATACACTCTAGCTAATTATATTCCAAGTTTATTACCCTAATGCGAATAATATTATTCACGCTCAGGAGAGGAAAGACATTTAGGGGGTCATTCTGACCTCGGCGGTAAAAGTCGCTTACCGCCGGTCAGAAGGCCGCCATAACACCGCCGCGGTAAACCGCCACGGTCATTCTGACCTGCAACTGGCAAACCGCCAAAAACACAACATCCTCAAAAATCCGCCACACCAAAGGTCAGCAAAAAAATGTCGCTGACCAAACCTCCACCGTCAAGCCAACAGAAATACGCCCATACCATTCCGACCCACAAATCCATGCGGCGGTCTTTCAAACGCGGTATTCCATTGGCGGTACACACCGCCGCGGTCAAAATACACACACCCATAGAAAACTCAGCCACATTGGTCAGTTCGAAATACACACACCTGATACACATACTAACACCAATCCCACACACCCAACACAATATAAAACACACACCCACATCACCCACAAGCCCCTACGACCCGAAATCATTGACGAAGGCTAGAGACAGAGCACAGAATAGAGAATCCCACAACACAGAGGCACACAACACCATCACCCACACAGAATCCACGCACCAAACACCACACACCACCACACGCACCACACTCATCACCACAAACGCCACCCCACACCTCAACCACACCACCCCATGGCACCCCAAAGACACCCCAGGTTCAGTGACGCCGAACTCAGGGTCATGGTGGAGGAAATAGTCCGTGTAGAGCCCCAGCTCTTCGGGGCACAGGTGCAGCACACCACAATTGCCAGGAAGATGGAGCTATGGCAAAGGATAGTGGACAGGGTTAATGCGGTGGGACAGCATCCACGCAATCGGGAGGACATCAGGAAGAGATGGAACGACCTACGGGGGAAGGTGCGTTCCATGGTATCAAGGCACAACATTGCGGTGCAGAAGACTGGCGGCGGACCCCCACCTACTCCCCCAGAATTTACCGCGTGGGAGGAGGAAGTCTTGCACATCCTGCATCCTGAGGGCCTCGCAGGAGTAGGCGGAGGAATGGACTCTGGTAAGGCAAATCTTCACTACTGCTTCCCACCCCCACCCCACCTGCATGCCAAATCATACCCCCACCCTCACCCCCTCCCCCATCACACCAACCCCTAGCAAAAGGCTCACCATCACAACCCACCCATCCCAACACCAAGCCCTGCATGCGACCCCAAAGCATGGACACCCATCACCAAAGCATGCCCACTGCACACACATCACCCCCACAAGCCACCCTCACAAAAGCCCCCACAAGGAAATGCCTGCACATGGGTACACGGACACCCACCCATCACACGAAATGCCACACACAGAAGCAATAACCATACCTTTATACCCCTGCAGGACCCGAACGCCACCAAACCGCCACGGAGGGTCCAGAGATGTCCATCCCACCCCCAGAAGAGGCCCCCAGCGATGACAGCAGCTCTGTCTCCCTGGAGCTAGACGACCAGCCCGGCCCATCGGGGACCTCTGGACAGTCGGTTCCCCACAGACAGCCACAGGCTACACCAGACCCAACCCCCTCTGGGAACACCAGCACAGCTCCCACCCAGCGGGCCCATGCCTCTGTCTCCAGGGCACGTAAATCAGCGGTGTGTCCACCACTACAGGGCACCCAGGTTGACCCACCACCCCAACAACAACAGGGACCTGGGGGCAGTGGTAGTGGGCACACCGTCCAGGGGACAGAGGCCCAGGAACACAGGGGAACTGGGAGGGTTGCTGTGCGACAGGGGTGGGACAGGCCCGGGGAACCGACTCTCCAAGAGGCCCTCTCCTCCATCATGGGAGCATACCACCGCTCCCAGGAGACGATGGCGACGGTACTGGCCCGGTTCCAGGAGATCCAGGAACTGCAGGAGGAACGGTACATGGGGTTCAGGGAGGAACTGAGGAACATCGGTTCCGCAATGGGGACCATCGTCCTGGCCCTTACCCAGATCGTCACCACATTGCGGGACCATGTGGCACCCCAAAGGGCCCCTGTCACTAGCCCAGGCCAGGAACAGCCTACCACTTCCGCCGGCGCTAGTGGACAGGAGGCCCCCACACAACGACAGGCCACCAGAACCCCACCTCCTGCAGAAGAAGAACCACCCCGCAAGCGGAACCTGAGATCTCACAAGAAGACAGAGTAGGATTGCAAGACCCCGCCAGCCTAAGATACCCCCTGATGTCATCCCACTGTCCCACATTGTCACCCTGTCCAACCTTGAACTGCCCCTGCTCCATCCTTCCACAGGCATATGGACAATGCACCTGTGCGACTGAGAACTGGACTCTGCCATGGACATTACTCCACCCCCACCCATCCCCGCTTCCCAATCATTTACCTATATCTAGCACTTAAAATAAATCACTTATTCCACTTAAATAAACAGGAGTCTGCTTGTATTCTTAACAAATGTATTACACATAACGGTTCAATAATGTCCAGTTACTTTATGATGACAACATACCCATTTCAATAAGCTTTAGTCCATGGGCAAACAAAGCTGAAGTCAGGCAGTGGGTCATACAGCTCTGAAAAGGGAAGGGAAAGTCACAAATCAGTTAACAGGAACTGGGGGGAAACATAGACAGTGGATACGCATGAGGCCTCAAGTAAATGTAAATTGGGGTGGCTGTTTCTTACCTGTGTGCTACTGAAAGTATTGTTGTATGACTGTATCCCTGTTGTCCGTGTCGTCCCCGTCGTCTTCCTCCTCTTCACTCTCCACAGGCTCCACAGCTGCAACAACACCACCATCTGGACCATCCTCCTGCAGAAAAGGCACCTGGCGTCGCAATGCAAGATTGTGAAGCATACAGCAGGCCACATTGATCTGGCACACCTTCTTTGGTGAGTACATGAGGGATCCCCCTGTCATATGCAGGCACCTAAACCTGGCCTTCAGGACCCCGAAGGTCCTTTCTATGATCCTCCTAGATCGCCCATGGGCCTCATTGTACCGTTCCTCTGCCCTGGTCCGGGGATTCCTCACTGGGGTCAGTAGCCACGACAGGTTGGGGTAACCAGAGTCACCAATTAGCCACACACGGTGTCTCTGTAGCTGTTCCATCACATAAGGGATGCTGCTATTTCGCATGACATACGCGTCATGCACTGACCCAGGGAACTTGGCATTTACATGGGAGATGTACTGGTCAGCCAAACAGACCACCTGGACATTCATCGAATGATAACTTTTTCTGTTTCGGTACACCTGCTCACTTTCTTTGGGGGGAACCAAAGCCACATGGGTCCCATCAATGGCACCAATGATGTTGGGGATATGTCCAAGGGCATAGAAATCACCCTTCACTGTAGCCAATTCGCCCACCTCAGGGAAAATAATGTAGCTCCGCATGTATTTCATCAGGGCAGACAACACTCTGGACAAAACCTTAGAAAACATAGGCTGAGACATCCCAGATGATATGGCCACTGTTGTCTGGAAAGACCCACTTGCCAAAAAATGGAGTACTGACAGAACCTGCACCAGAGGGGGAATCCCTGTGGGTTGGCGGATGGGGGACATCAGGTCTGGCTCCAGCTGGGCACATAGTTCATGTATAGTTGCTCTGTCAAGCCGGTATGTAAGTATGATATGTCGTTCTTCCATTGTCGACAGGTCCACCAGCGGTCGGTACACGGGAGGATTCATCCTTCTCCTCGCAAGTCCCAGCGGACGGTGCATAGGAAGGACAACATGGAGCACAGAGTCAAGCAACCCACAGGTTAGTTCACACAGCTTGCACAGTACACGAATCGCTATGCATGGAACGGCTTGTATGAGTGGCAATGCAAGGCCTAGGCCTGTGTGACGCAGTAGAAATCATGCCATGTGGGCCCTTGAAATGGCGGCTGCCTGACCTGTGAAGTGTGACAGTGGGATGTGAGGTCACTGCGCTGGCGTGGCACACCGTGGCGGTAGGCGATCGAAGACCGCGGCGCAAAACAGCATTGGTTAACATTGAACCCTATGGTTCTCAGGAGCCAATGACGATGTGCGCCGGCGGTCGCGGTACGCACCGCCGCGGTACGCACCGCCGCGGGGGTGGCCGCCATTTTCTATCTGATTAATCACTCGAGACCTGATCATCCACAGGAGAGGACCTATACTGCAAGTGCTGCTGTGACCTCGGTCTGGGAGATACAATGGCTGCTGCGACTGGGGAAAGGGCCCCTGCCTTCACTGCCGAAGAATTGGAGAAACTTGTTGATGGGGTCCTCCCCCAGTATGCGCTACTCTACGGTCCTCCAGACCAACAGGTTAGTACACAGGGTGCACGTTGAATGGGCTATGCCTGTGTTGAGTGGGGTGTATGTAAGATGGTGGGGAGGGGAGAGAATGAGGAGTGCAACGCACGAAAGATGAGAGCATGTGCCACATGGCAAGGTTGGGGAGGGGGGGGCCACTCACATTGACCAGGCAGAAAACTGATGCGATTTCCTTTACCACCCTGTACATGTCACATAGGTCAACGCCCATCAGAAGATCGACATTTGGCGTGCCATCGCCAAGGACGTCCGGGCCCTGGAGGTCCACAACAGACGGGGCACCCACTGCCGAAAGAGGTGGGAGGACATCCGCCGCGGGACCAGAAAGACCGCCGAGTCTCTGCTGGGGATGGCCTCCCAACGTAGGAGGGGTGCCAGCCGGCAATTGACCCCCCTGATGTCCCGGATCCTGGCGGTGGCCTACCCCGATTTGGATGGGCGCGTGAGGACATCACAGCAGACACAAGGGGGTGAGTATCAGCACATTCTGCTATCTTTGCGCGCAGTGAAGGTGTCTGGGTGGGGGAGGAGGGCTGTGGCTATCTCCAGGCCAGGGCGCATTCTGTAGGCTAGGCCCCTCCGTTAGACACGGCCCTGTGCCCCCGCCCCCACCTCTGTAGGGTGGCAAGTACAGCTAGCCATGGTCCGGCGCCACCCATGTGTGCATTTGTCGTCCATAGACCCGTAAGCCTAGTCACAATAACTGAGTAGTGTACCCCCATTGCGGGGCCTAGTTCAGGGGGCTTCTGTGTCTGTCCTCTCCGCCAACTGTGTTGCCAAAGCATGCACTCAACCTGTCTTCATTTCTCCCCCCCCCCCATTTTCTTTGTCTTCCTGTTCATGTGTGCATTAGCATCATCAGGCGGAGGAGAAGTGGCATCGGCGCACGAGGGAGCTGCATCTCACATGTCCCCGGAGGGCCATACAACAGACTCCGAGTACACCAGTGAGACGGAGGGCGAGTGGAGCTCCACAACGGGGACCCGTGGATACGTCAGCGACACCGACACGTCCTCGGAAGGGAGCTCCCTAGCGGTGGCGGCAACATCCGTGCCCACCGCCACAACAGGTACAGCCGCCACCCAGCGCACCAGCCCCGCCCTCCCAGCAGCCCCTCAGCCTTCGCTCCGTGCCCGCTCGCCCAGGAAGGCGGGCATCTCCTTCGCCCCAGGCACCTCAGGCCCTGCCCCAGTTACCCCTGCTGCCCTCAGTGAGGAGGTCATTGACCTCCTCAGGACACTCATTGTTGGGCAGTCTACCCTTTTGAATGCCATCCAGGGTGTAGAAAGGGAGGTGCATCGGAGCAATGCATACCTGGAGGGCATTCATTCGGGTGAGGCTGCCCATCAGCGATCGTTCAACGCTCTGGCCTCAGCACTGACGGCAGCCATTGTCCCTGTCTCCAGCCTCCCTCTTCTTACTCCCTCCACCCAGTCCCAGTCTCCTGTTCCTCTGCCCATCCCATCCACACCATCAGACCAGCCTGCACACACCTCTACACCCAAGGGCAGCTCATCCAGACATAAGCACCACAGATCCCACAAGCATTCACCCAAGCAACATCCAGATGCAGACATGCCAACAGTCACTACCACCTCTGTGTCCCCACCTCCTCATCTCCCTCCTCCCTCCCTGTGACGTCTCCACTCACACCTGCATGCACACCACCATCAGCCAGTACTTCCATCACCAGCACACCCTCCATTACAGTCCGCACACGTGCAGTCACCACCCCCACTGCCATTTACACGTCCCCTGTGTCCTCTCCCAGTGTGTCTGTCACCCCCTCTTCCAAAGCACACAAACGCAGGCAGCCACCCACCCAACAGCCATCCACCTCACGACAGCCTCCGCCACAAGCACCTGCACCCAAAGACAGCACACTTGACTCTCCTACAACCACATCCTCTTCCTCCACTCCCATACCCACTACAGCTACCCGTCCCTGTCCTTCCCAAGTCGTTTTCCTTTCCAACCTTGAGCTCATTCCAATCCCTGACCCACCCCCTCCATCTGGTAAGAGTAAAAAAAGCACCTCAGACACCACCAGCCCTGCATCTACTGTGACCATAGTGCAGGGCTATTGGAGTCCACCAGATCCTAGGGCAGGAACATCGTCCAGCAGCAAGGGGACAGCCAGCCCCCCCCCGGGAAGAGGACAAAAAAGAAGAAGGCCCGGCGCGACAAGCCTGAGACGGCTGCCACCAAGGACAGTAGCATTGCCCCGTCACCTGCCACATCATCCAAGGGAGGCAAGGGCCACAGAGCTCCAGCGAAGGAGGGCAAGGGCAGCAGGGCGGAGAAGTCAGGCAGCAGGCGAGCTGCCCAGGAGGGCCCCACCAGCCCCATTCCGGGTGTGACGGACGACACCCACGGGCCCAGGACTCCATCACAGGAGGGCGCCGCGACCGCAAGTTCGGATGGTGAATGAGAGGGAAGTCTTGCCCAGGTCTGTCTCCCTAGACACACAGGACAAGCACCGCTGAACAGGGCCCCGCCGGGAGGAGCACCGCTGAACAGGGCCCCGCCGGGAGGAGCACCGCTGAACAGGGCCCCGCCGGGACAAGAACCGCTGAACGGGCCTATCCGGGAGGAGCACCGCTGAACAGGGCCCCGCCGGGAGGAGCACTGCTGAACAGGGCCCGCCGGGACAAGAACCGCTGTACGGGCCCTGCCGGGAGGAGCACCACTGAACAGGGCCCCGCCGGGACAAGAACCGCTGAACGGGCCCCGCCGGGAGGAGCACCGCTGAACAGGGCCCCGCCGGGAGGAGCACCGCTGAACAGGGCCCCGCCGGGACAAGAACCGCTGAACTGGCCCCGCCGGGAGGAGCACCGCTGAACAGGGCGCCGCCGGGAGGAGCACCGCTGAACAGGGCCCCGCCGGGACAAGAACCGCTGAACAGGGCCCCGGCGGGACAAGAACCGCACCGCTGGGCCCTTCCTCTCAAGCACCGCACCGCTGGGCCCTTCCTGTCAAGCACCGCTCTGCTGGGCCCCGCCGTCTCAAGCACCGCTCCGCTGGGCCCTTCATCTAAAGCACCGCTCCGCTGGGCCCTTCCTGTCAAGCACCGCTCCGCTGGGCCCTTCATCTCAAGGACCGCTCCGCTGGGCCCCGCCGTCTCAAGCACCACTCCGCTGGGCCCTTCATCTCAAGCACCGCTCCGCTGGGCCCTTCCTGTCAAGCACCGCTCCGCTGGGCCCTTCATCTCAAGCACCCCACCGCTGGGCCCCACCGTCTCAAGCACTGCTCCGCTGGGCCCTTCATCTCAAGCACCGCACCGCTGGGCCCCGCCGTCTCAAGCACCGCTCCGCTGGGCCCCGCCGTCTCAAGCACCGCTCCGCTGGGCCCTTCATCTCAAGCACCGCTCCGCTGGGCCCTTCATCTCAAGCACCGCTCCGCTGGGCCCTTCATCTCAAGCACCGCTCCGCTGGGCCCTTCCTGTCAAGCACTGCTCCGCTGGGCCCTTCATCTCAAGCACCGCACCGCTGGGCCCCGCCGTCTCAAGCACCGCTCCGCTGGGCCCTTCATCTCAAGCACCGCTCCGCTGGGCCCCGCCGTCTCAAGCACCGCTCCGCTGGGCCCTTCATCTCAAGCACCGCTCCGCTGGGCCCTTCATCTCAAGCACCGCTCCGCTGGGCTCCGCCGTCTCAAGCACCGCTCCGCTGGGCCCTTCATCTCAAGCACCGCTCCGCTGGGCCCTTCCTGTCAAGCACCGCTCCGCTGGGCCCTTCATCTCAAGCACCGCTCCGCTGGGCCCTTCCTGTCAAGCACCGCTCCGCTGGGCCCTTCATCTCAAGCACCGCACCGCTGGGCCCCGCCGTCTCAAGCACCACTCCGCTGGGCCCTTCATCTCAAGCACCGCTCCACAGGGCCCCGCCGTCTCAAGCACCGCTCCGCTGGGCCCTTCATCTCAAGCACCGCTCCGCTGGGCCCTTCATCTCAAGCACCGCTCCGCTGGGCCCTTCCTGTCAAGCACCGCTCCGCTGGGCCCTTCATCTCAAGCACCGCACCGCTGGGCCCCCCGTCTCAAGCACCGCTCCGCTGGGCCCTTCATCTCAAGCACCGCTCCGCTGGGCCCCGCCGTCTCAAGCACCGCTCGCTGGGCCCTTCATCTCAAGCACCGCTCCGCTGGGCCCTTCATCTCAAGCACCGCTGGCCCATTGACAGTGCCGGTTCTGTGTCGAGCAGGGCTTCAGGAAGCACTCTGGGCACCACGCCTCCTCCAATAACAGTGGAGTCGGTAATCCATCTGATGGACTGTGGCTTTGCACTCCCCAGGATGGTCCAGTGGGCAAGCCTCCCACTGTAGACACTTGAGAGACTGTGGCTTTGCACTCCCAAGGATGGTCCAGTGGGCAAGCCTCCCACTGTAGACACTTGAGAGACTGTGGCTTTGCACTCCCCAGGATGGTCCAGTGGGCAAGCCTCCCACTGTAGACACTTGAGAGACTGTGGCTTTGCACTCCCCAGGATGGTCCAGTGGGCAAGCCTCCCACTGTAGGGACTTGTGAGACTGTGGCTTTGCACTCCCCAGGATGGTCCAGTGGGCCAGCCTCCCACTGTAGGGACTTGTGAGACTGTGGCTTTGCACTCCCCAGGATGGGACAGTGGGCAAGCCTCCCACTGTAGGGACTTGTGAGACTGTGGCTTTGCACTCCCCAGGATGGGACAGTGGGCATGGAGGCCCCTCGTGGATCTGGCGTCGTGGACACATGTGGCTGAGGTGCCCCCCCTTCCCTTCCCCCTGAGGTGCCTGTAGTTTTATCATCTAATGCCCCTGCAGTGTTCTCTCCAATGGTATCTGGTCTCCTGTGTGGGCTTTGCCCATGTGTTTGTGCACATTGGCCCACGGACTATGGAACTTTGACGGAATGTGCTGGACTTTTTGACCAAGGATATATTGTTGCCTATGTTCATTCCTTATTTTTGTATCTTTTATATGGCATATTTGCCATTCCTTCAATGGAGCTATTTATACATATATTTTATAGATCATTTAAATTGTGTCTTTGCATTATTCCGGTGGGTTTGTGTGGTGTCACTCTGACTTGTTGCTCGGCATTGGGGTGTAGGTATTTGTGGTGGGGGGGTGGGTGTATGGCGCATGTGTGTGCCCGTAAGCTTTCCTCCTCCCCCCTCGCCTGTGTCGTAGGTGCAGTACTCACCGTTGTCGTCTGCGCCGGCGTTCGTAATCCTGGTAGATGAGCAGGTAGACAATAGCTGGTAGGATGTGTAATTCGGGCTCCATGCTGTCCTCCTTCCTCGTGGAGTGTGTAGAGGTGAGCGTTTTCCCGTTCGTAGTCTGTTTCCGCCGTGTTTTTATCGGCGGGGCTCCCGCCCCGGAAAAGTTGGCGGATTGGTGAGTTGTGATAGGGTGGGCAGTACATTGTCTGCCGCCTGCCTGTTGGCGGTGACCGCTGCGCTGTTTGTCGGTCCCGCCGTGGCGGTCAGAGTGTTAAAGTGGCGGCCTGTGTTGGCGGTTCCCGCCAGGGTTAGAATTCCATTTTTTTGACTGCCGGCCTGTTTGCGGGTTGGCCGCCGCTTTTTCACCGACCGCCAGGGTCAGAATGACCCCCATAATATTGTTCACTATTTGTAATAACAAAATTACAAGAAAACAAAGAGAGTGGAACCCCCACCCAAATCCACTATGGACGAGCTGCCACTGTGTTCTTGGCATTGATTTTACTACCTCCTATGCCTGGGGTCGCAAAGGCAGTGGCAGGTGTTCCAAGGGGCAAGCCAATGGTCGTAGCTATGACCGTCTGGTGACCCCTAAATGACTTCCATGTTTCTGTTATGTTTTTTTGTATAGGTGACTAGTCTCAATATATGGAAGCCTGTTTCAAGGAGGTCTGCTGTAATGCCGACTCCCTCAATTAGATTTGTAGAGATATTATGTTTGAAAAACTTGGTGGCATAATATCCATTGATGAAATCTGGATGTTACCAGTTTGAATCCCAGCAGGTCTACTCGGCCTTTTGTCTGTCTGAGATTAAGCAAAAAAATTGCTTTTGATTATGCATTGACAGAGCTCGCTGAGCAATATATGACACAGCCTTCAATCTTCATCATCATCATCAATGAGCTCTATTCGATTTTAGTATATAAATCATACAAGCTTACAATACATAGTGCAATCATGCATATGAAGGATAAGAAACAATCAATATATAAAAAGTACAAAAATATTACCAATACACACAGTAAAGAAGCTCATGCTGGGGTAACATATAAAAATCCATTCTATAGTCCCAAAAAGCCAAAAACAGATTCAGAGGCATGACAGAATTTCAAAACCACCCTATTTCCCAGCTATTCTCCTAAGATGAACTGCAGGTGAGATATACTTATAAACCATGAGGCAAGTAAACTCGGATTGCAGTATCTGTAGGAAGACAGGGGCAGGTCTACATTGACGAATATGTAAAAGCCTAAGCAAAGACAATAGAAAACATTTCCTAGGGGCAGCGTAAAGTTTGCAGAAAACATAAAATATAACAGGGACAGAGCAGAAGTTGAATCACAAGGTCACGGGTCTACTGCTCAGTCACGAAAAGCGTGACTAGGATCGGCTACCAAAAGATGCACAATTCCCAGTCTAAACCTGATTAAATAAAACCACTTGGCATAGGTTAGAGTAAACAAACGCTAATGCTCCATCTGATGCGTCATAACCAGGGGAAGATAGCTCACCACTTTTTGTGTTCCTGTTGGCTTTGAGGACCTGGACTGTTCTTTCAATGTAAAAAAGTAATCCTTGAGCAGTTTTCTCTCCCTAAAAGGCAAAACTGTTCCTTCACCTAGCTCAGCCATTTTAATTTAGAAGACAAATCAGAGGACATGGCATCATTAAGTAAAGATTTATGGAGCTGTATTTCCTCTTTGACTCAAATTGCGCTCCATAACATCAAAGGCGCAAGTTTAACATGATCCGTAAGGTGGACCAGACCCAATTCAGAGAGGCAAATTGTACCAGGGAAGCTGTTTTGGGAGTAAAAGAAGCTTCCTTAAAAAATTATTTTCAGCAACTTGCACGTTTTTGGCATCACAAAATCCCCAGACTCCCGCACCAAAGGTAGCCAGTGGCCCACATTTTACTCAATAGATGTTCAGCAAAACACCCAGTGATTTTCTACCCAATCGCTGGACAAACCTGAAAAGGGTTACAATAGCTTGCTCCACTTTGAGCCTTCTACTCTTAATCAAATGAGACTAGGAGTTATTACAGTCAGACGGGATACCTAGAAACGTGAAGATACTGACCTTAGATAATCTCACCCTGTCCAAAAGACTGATGTGTGAGCGTTTTTGCCAATGAGCGTTGCATGTGACTTGGAAATTTAAGACCTAAGCCAATCATAAAAAAAAAAAAAAACCTGTCTAACAGTTTTTGGAGACCCAGGCCTGTTCTAGAAATTAATACACAATCATCTGTATATAACAATGCAGGAAGTTTCGTAGAACCAACTTTGGGCATGTCAGGCTCCACTGCAAGAAGTCGTTTTTCTAATTTCTGATTAATATCATTAATGTGAAGACAAAATAAAAACAGGACCTGACCCTTCGGTTAATGTCAAACGCATCAGTAAGCTCACCAGTTGTTCCATGTCTTACCCTCGCAGCTACACCATTATGCATTTGAGCTAAGAAGTGAACTAGGGTCGGATCAAAGCCCATGTCAAGCATAATCTACCACAGCTTGACTCTGTCTACCCAATCAAAGGCTGTTGAGAGATCTATAAAGCCCAAACTGGTACTCCCCTTATCACCAGAAGCATGCTTTGATGTTAAAATGTGAAGATTGAGACATTGATCAACCGTTCCCAACCCATGTCTGAACCCGTACTGAACGTCTGAGAAGTAGCCTTTGTCCGCCAGCCACTGCTCTAATCTTGCCAAAAGAATTCTGCCCATTAATTTGCATGTGGTGTCGATGAGTGAGATCGGGCAGTAACAGCAGGGGTCTGATCTGTTGCCTTTTTTGAAAATGAGTGTGATGTGAGCACTGCACCACAACATAAGGGGGACAACTTCATCCAGAGAGTGCAAAACGTTTGCTAAGATTGGGGCCCACAGTCCTTGGTTGTCTAAAACACATATCAACTGGGACCCCATCTAGGCCAGAGGCCTTGTTTCTCCTGAACAGGCTTAGGGCAGAAATCACCTCACTGTAAATTGGTAAATTTAGCATCAGGTTTTCGGGGTTACCCTTGAAGGTTTCCCTAAAAAGAGCACCACCCTCTTATTTACCCCTGGAGTAGATGGTTGAGAAATGCACAGCCCAGTCTTCCCTTCAATATTTATTTGTTCTGAGATTGTAGTCTTGGATCGCCTCTTTTGCATAAAAATACCAAATTACTTGCACAAAGAGGGTTTTTCATTACACGGACATAACAGATTTGTTCTGCTCACAATGAAGGGGCTCATTTATAAGCCTTGCGCCGCGTCAGCAAATTTTTTTTTACGCTATGGTAGCGCAGAATAGTCCCTCACCCCTTGCCATATTAACAAACTGATGCGATGGTACCGTTGCACCAGTTTGTAAACCCTTGCACCACATTATACCTGCACCAGATTTAATGTATGCAGGGGAAACGTTCCCCTGCTAGGAGGCTCAGAGAAATGGCGCAGTGAAACTTACAAGATTTCACTGCGTCATTCTAGCATAATTTTTTACTGACTACTCAGGGGCATGCTTTAAAGTGACACTAGGCTGTTTTGGACAGGCCTTCCTGCGTTTTGCTCGACTAGTGTCAAAAAAATTTACGCTAGTCCAGCAAAGCGCCACAACTGCATCTGAAATTCTGACGCAGCTGTGCAAACGCATGGTGGGGTTCGCTGTATTGTAAATAAGCGCTACCATGGTGTCTATAGGGGGTGCAGGGCAGCTGTAAGAAAACTGCTGCATAGTGATCGATGTGTGTGTTTGTCGTAAATGAGACCCTAAGTGTCATTCAAAGTGTCACGCATATTGCATTGCAATGCCACACAGTAAACATGAAAATGTCACACCTACTCAAATGAAAAATTTGGCAGTTATGACGTTGCCTCAAATAATTGATTAACAAATAGCATGCTCAATAATGTCCATCGGGCGAGTGGGTCCACCTTGAGTATTGAAGGAAAAAAGGAGTTCCACATAACTGCTCCGTCTTGGACATGACGTAGATGTAATGTCCTAAATGTGTGCTTCCAGATTAGCCCTGGGACCCACTTCAATATTAATCCGTTGCTTTATGGGTTTCTGTGATAATACATGCAGCAGCTAATGGGATAGAGAGACTTGTAGACAATGGATACATCTGCAGAGTCGTGCAATATGTGTATTAACAGATGTTTGTCCAGAAACAGACGTTTGACGTCAACATCAAGTATAACATCATATAGTAATTCAAGTCCAAGTTAAAGGAGCCACTGCTGATTTCTTTAGTAGTTTTTTTTCTTTTTATTTTAACTGAGAAAGTAGATCGGTGGCCAGTTATCCTCCAAGTTGGCACATACACTAACTTTGTTTTTTACAAAAGTATTCCTGTACATCGGGCCAGCCCACAAGCACAGCACTTGCATGGGATTCTGCTTTTCATTATTTCAATTGGTCTTCCTTGAGACGATTTACAAGAACTGATACAGGTGGTTCCAGGTGGCACGTTCCACTACGCGCAGCATTTACGTATGCATTTTGTATGCACGAAGAAAAACCGTGCAAAGTAAAATAAAACATCGCCTTTTACTACCACAAAACACTTAGAACATGTTCTAAATGTATAGAGCCTTGCAAAATATTATAAAGAGTAAAATAGCATTTAGGCTCAGAACAAGGCAAAGGTTTTTGATATGCCACACCAAATAATATTTTCACTCTATAACGTCTCTCTAGCACATAATAAAAAAAAGTGTTGATAAATGCGATACGTCTATTTGTGCTGTCATTTACTTTAAACAACTGTATAGTGGGTGGAGCTGCCCGGCCATTGAAAATATAAAAACAACGACTGATTGATTAAAATAAAAAAATAAAAAAATTGTCTCAAAGCACGTGTTGCCATAGTAGCCCCTGGAACTGAAAGGAACTGCTCTGTGTGCAGGCACCAATTAGAAACAAAAAAGCAGGCCAATGATCAGCAGGGGCCTACCTCAAGCCTGCTCTAAGTATTTGTATTGTAAACAATAAGGCCCATATTTATACTTTTTTAGCGCCACATTTGCATCAAAAAATGACGCAAAGTGGCGCAAACTTACAAAATACAATTGTATTTTGTAAGTTTGCACCGCTTTTGCGTCAAAAAATGATGCAAATGCGGCGCAAAAAAGTATTAATATAGGCCTAAGTCTCAGAGTCCTAAAATAAAGACTGCTAACGCAGTAGTTAGTGTAATGAGGCCCCGACTCTGGTTTCTGTCGTTGGTCTGCTAGACGTCGGTCTGCTCTCACTGGGCCAGAAAGAGTCCAAGGATTTTCTGTGCTCCAGATAAAATAGACATTTGAGAGCTGAACTGCTTTCCATACACTTTACAGCCACTGCCAAAGCCAACAATTCTGGCTTCTTTTTTTTTTAACTGAAAGGGCGTCCTCACTTAGGGCCATATTTATACTTTTTGACGCAAAACTGCGCTAACGCAGTTTTGCATCAAAAAAATTAGCGCCGGCTAACGCCATTCTGAAGCGCCATGCGGGCGCCGTATTTATTCAATGACGTTAGCCGGCGTTAGCCGCCGGCGCTGCCTGGTGTGCGTGAAAAAAAATGACGTACACCAGGCAGCGCCGGCGTAGGGGAATATGGAGCTTGGGCGCCAAAAAATGGGGCAAGTCAGGCTGAGGCAAATTTTTCGCCTCAACCCGATTTGCGCCATTTTTTTAGACTCCCAACCCCCATTGAAATGACTCCTGTCTTAGCAAAGACAGGAGTCATGCCCCCTTGCCCAATGGCCATGTCCAGGGGACTTCTGTCCCCTGGGCATGGTCATTGGGCATAGTGGCATGTAGGGGGGCACAAATCAGGCCCCCCTATGCCACAAAAAAAAAAAAAATTATTACTTACCTGAACTTACCTTATGTTCCCTGGGATGGGTCCCTCCATCCTTAGGCGTCCTCCTGGGGTGGGCAAGGGTGACAGGGGGGTCCCTGGGGGCATGTGAGGGCACCTCTGGGCTCCTTCCGAGCCCACAGGTACCTTAACGCCTGCCCTGACCAGGCGCTAAAAAACGACGCAAAAGCGGCTGGACGTCATTTTTTTTTACCCGTCCACTCCCGGGCGTGAGTTTTGCCCGGGAGTGTAAATACGGCGCACATGCCTCGGAGTCAATTTTTTAGACGGGAACGCCTACCTTGCATATCATTAACGCAAAGTAGGTGTCCACGCAAAAAAATTACGCAAACTCCATGGACTTTGGCGCTAGACGCGTCTAACGCCAAAGTATAAATATGGAGTTAGTTTTGCGTCGGAATTGCGTCAAAAAAACCGACGCAATTCCGGCGCAAACAGAGTATAAATATGCCCCTTAGTGATTTTGTGTGTGTGGTTGTTCAGAATGATGAGTGCACGACTGCAGAAATGAGTCAAAGACTTCATGGATTAAAGAGAGAGTGCATTGATGACCAAGTGCATACATGAATGGGTGAGTAAATATAAGGTTGCAAAGCTAGATGATGTAGGGATGGATGAATGGGTGAGTAGGTGCATGCATGATTTAATTGTTACAATGATGACTTAATGTATGGATCGCCACGGTCAAATTGATAGTATGTATGAGGCTTTTCTATCACTGCTGCTGAATCGTCAATGTATTCACCCATTCTTCTGGCCCGATCCCTTTCAATTGTCCATACTTCTTCCTTTGATTGTCTGTAGCCAGTCATTCACATAACCCCATACTTCATTGATTTGCTCACACATACAACCTCACACAAACATGCCCATGAATAAATTCGCCTTTGATGAATTTCTTGCAGAGTGCACTACTACTCAGAGCATCCTGGCACTATCCCTGACACATAACCACTCGCCCAAGAGTACTGCTACCAAGGAATTATAAGAAAAAATGAGGAGGCCGAAAAATTAAATGAGCCTTCCACACATCTCCTCTCATGCGACTGATAACTAGGTTTTAAGAGCTTCCTAAAAATCAGGGGTGGCTCCTTTGCTATGGACAAGAGCCAGGGGATGAAAAATGAAAAAATAGTTTTCTATCATTTCATTTTTCATTTGCCGGCTCAGGCAACAGTACAGGGGAGGGGCGGGGCTGGGCCATGAGGAGGTTTGAGGGGGGGAGGAAAGGAGAGTGCACTAAGTGCACATGTGTGTTTGGCCGTCCGCCTGAGGCCTGCCAAACACTCATGCACACTTAGGTTTCTCCAACCCAGCTGTGTGGAGAAACAGCACAGATTCCAGGCTTGTGTCTCAGTGGCAGTGACTGCCACTCAGACCAATACTGACGCTGCTTGCATGCTATGTTTAGCATGTAAGCACCGCCAGGATTGCTGGGGAGCCTGTGCTGGTGTCCCAGTGAATGCTGGGGCACCACATGGAAGGAAGAGGAGCGCGAGGCGGTAGGAGATGGAGAAGGCAGTAAGGTAAGTTTTCTTTTTAATTTATTTTCACCCCTCCGTCTCCATCCCCTGCCTCTCCTGTTCCCACCCTACCTTGAGATCTGCGGCTCCCACCCCTGCTAAAAACTGCTTCTTTTTCCACTAATCTCAAGGAGCAAGGGAGGTAATTTTGAACTTTGGATCCTAACCTGGTGAAGAATTTTCTTCCTCTCGTTTTTATCTTAAAATTAGGATTTTGGAAGTGATTAGTATTAGTCAATGTAAGGGTCCTCTGAGGGCTATAATGCATTAAGAGTTCAGAGCGAAATTTCTGCCCTGTTGAGTAAAAGGCTCTGAAAACAATAATCAGGCATTTGAATAGAATCAGTTTGTGAACAGGTATCCAGTGAAGAGACCTGAGACCCTCAAATGGGGAGCACTTACGAGAAAGCTTAAGCACCAATTTTACAACCACATTTTGTACCACTTGTAACTTTTGGAGTAAATTCTTTGAAATGCCTAAAGAAATCTACTGCAGTAACCCAGCCTTGAAGTGGTAGGAGCAAGGGTCACAGTTGTTTTAGCTGCCAGAGGAAGAAATTAAAAAACCTTTTTGAAGCATCTGATCAAATAAAAGCACATTCCAGACACTGCTGAAATTAGTGGTCGAAAGGACAGGTGACATTCACGTTTAAGGGCTACATTTCTGGCCATTATCACTTGGGGTGTGAAGAGAGGATTCACAAGATAGTTGGGGGACCAATCGAGAGCAAAAACCATATTGTTCTTCCCAAACAAAAGATTTTCAGTTTTATCCGAATTACACTTCAGATAATTGCATTCCATCCAACAGATGATTTGAGTGAAACCCTTCGTAAAGATTTGTTCGAAACCGATAGAATTCGTGTCCAGAGGCAGGATCAATTGAGTGTCATCCGCATAAGAAGTGGTGGGGATACCAAAAGATTAAATCAGAGAAATCAATGGTGAAATGTAAATGTTAAGTAGTGTAGTGCCAAGGGATGAGCCTCGCAGGACGCCACACTTCTAAAACCTTTCTCCTGAAGTAAATTAACCACCTGTTTTCTATTTGCAAAGAAGCACTGAAACTCCATCTGATCACACTGCCAATAATAGTGAGGAACTGAAGTATCACAGAGGGTCACACCGTGTTCAACGCTGCAGTTGGGTCAAGAAGGAGGACAGCATTCTGGCCACTGTTCAGTGTAATTATTACTGATTCTGAAACCTCAGGGAGGGCAGATTTGGTAGAATATCTCGGCCTAAACCCTGATTGTGCTGAATGTTAAATCTTACATTTTCCTAAATAATCATTATTTGCTCATTTACTAACTTTACAAATAGTTTTGTGAGGGAAGGGAGCAAGAAAATCAGCCTAAAATTAGATAAGAAGTTAGGTTCTGCTGATTGTTTTTCCAGTAAAGACACAGCTGCCATTTCCATGATTCTTGTGTGCTTATGTGAGACATTTTAATTTTTGATATGTGACACTTTAAGTGACACTTTTTCGCTGTAGAAAAAAGCAGTCAGATCAATGTAGTGAACTAATTTACATGAATTATTTTGCACTGTAGTAGTATAAAACAGCCTTAAAAGTGCTGCAGGTAACCTGCCATGCTTATGCTAAGTCACCACCCTGCTCTCAAGTTCTGCAATGATTATTCTGGAAAGTTTTTGCGGCAACAGAATAAATAATGTAAAAGTCATCTAAACGTAATGCCTCAGTTTACTTTAGAGCCACTAATCCTCAGAGATTGGAAGTAATTTGCCAGCGAGAACAACTTTAACATACAACTTTATTGAAACAACACCGTCAGTACCTCTGAAAGATTGAATTATACCTCTAGCTTTCTTGACTGAGATTTGATGCACCAAAACCTGTCCTACCCCCTCCCCATTTTCAAACTGGATGGCTCGATTTTTAAGATAGCTGACACCCACCTTTTCCCTTAACGTCTGTCCAGGAAGAGAGCTCTTCATAATCAAATCTGAATACAAAAACTGTACATCAGGCGCGTTAATAGCTTTCGCCTGAGCATGCCTAATCTCCAGCTGGGTGATAGACCTACTAAGATGCCTGGCACAGTCCTGTTCGCTCCTAAGTTTACTAAGTATAAACTGTAAAGTGGTCCCCCTGATACATGTGTTTATAGCATCCCGCACAATAAATGGTGAGGCCGAAAAGATATTAGTTTGGAGAAATTCCATGTGTAAACTGGACATGAACTTACAATATTCAGGATTGCATAGTAAGTAGTGAGGAAATGAAAACTATCGCCGATCCACCCTTTCAGCAGAGAGATTGAAGGAAATGATGATGGGATTATGATCAGAAGTGATCTTGGGACAAATTTTTATCCCTGCACATTGAATCAAATACCTATTGGTAAAGAAACAGATCTATTCTTGAATAATGCTTGTGCAGTTGTGAATAAAAGGTGAAGCCAGGATCAAGTGGGTAGAGTGTTCCCCGTACATCACTCAATCCATGATGACGAGCCAATTCATGGATCAATGCCTTCATTTTCCCCATACGGGAAAATGCAAGGTGATTGGTAGAGTCAATCCTATAGTCCATAACACAATTGAAATCACCGATTATAAGTAGTTCCCCAGACCAATCCAATAACTCCAGACAGAGCATATCAAGAGTATCAGGCTCATCGACGTTAGGCCCATAGACAGTACAGAGCACATATTTGCGACCAAACATCAGAACCTGCACTATCACCCACCCACCCCTAGGGTCTGCAGCCGTTTTCAAAATTTTGAGGGCAACATTTTTTGCAGACAGAATGGCTACCCCACAAATGGAAACAGGCTGGGAGGTGCAAATAATAGTATCATAACCTAATTGCTTTAACAGATGACAGTGCTTATAGCCAAGATGAGTCTTGGTAAGAGATAATAAATGTGGTTTATAGATCTGACTTCCTCCTGGACCAATTGTCGTTTAGAAGACTGGTTGAGACCGGATACATTCCAACACATGCATTTCAGCGTAGCCATTACAAAAAACACTTCCCATCACCTGAACCTAAGCTGTCTCATACCCATACCCAATCCATCCAGCATGGCCGTCAATGCAACAAAGAATATCAAATCAAGCAACAGTGGATCATCCTGACTTATTTGACCCTCCCCTCCCTTACCAAGTTTTCCTGCAGTGTCCCAGTGTGTCACACAGCAAACCCCACCGCACCATACCTGATGAAAGGAATCCTTCCCACCCTCAAAGCTGTTAGGGACGGGAAACAGCCCAAAGAGACTCTCAACCCCGGACCCTCCCGGGACCCAACCTGACCCACCTCACACACCACTACCACCCCTGAATACAGCATAGGAAGCACATGAAGAAAAGGAAGAGTATGAGTTGATATACCAGCACATAAAAAGTGACATGAGAAAACTCATTCAACAACAAAAAGAAGATCCCAAAAGCAGAAAGTCCAAGCCAATCCATGGCAATTCAGTACCAATATAAAACCTGCAATCTCAGTCAATTAATATGACACAGTCCCTTGTAAAGCACAAAGACTATGCAGAACCTCTTGCTCTGTAAAACAAATATGTGTCCGTCCATCTTTGAGAATTTTTGACCGGGCTGGTTTTTGTAGAAATACTTGCTCCCCAACAGCTTTTAGCAGTCAATCATCTGGTGGAGATTCCAGCGCCTTTCTATCGTGGCTTTCGAAAGATCAGAGCAGACTAAAATAGACATTGAGTCAACTGTAACTGGAGTAGCTGGACGGGCCTTCAAAAAGATAGCTTGTCACAGTAAAAAGTTACCAATGTAAATTAGAATTGGCTGTGGTTGCGTCACTTTAGACCTGTCAGAGGGAGGAGAGCTATTTTGAGTTATTGGGAGGCGGTGTGCCTGCAGAATCTGTGAGTCCATGTCCGAGTCACTGAGGTCAGGAAATGCTTTCCCAAAGAGTTGCACCATAAACTGCAGTGGATCATCGCCCTCTTTTCGTTCCAGTATACTAAACACGCGTAGATTATTTCTCCATTGGTGGTTTTTCTGATCCTCAATTTTAGAGTGGACACGGATCAGCTGTTGATCATGGTTCCCAATGGTTTTCACAGTGGCTGTTCCCACATCTTTGGCTTCCGCAACCAGCTGCTGAAGCTCCTTCATATCTATAGTGAGAGTGGCTACTTTTTGTGTACCTCAGCTAATGACTACCAAATCAGGGCATTATCAGCTCTGGCTTACGCGTAGTGCTGCTATGCTTCTGCTCGTTGTTCTTGTAGCAGCTTAAATGTTGCCAAAAGAGAGGCTTCCCATGGAAGGTCTGTGTAAGAGGTCTCAGTAGCTGCAGCTGAGGTCGAGTGATCTACAGAAGTAGCAGAAGGAGAATTTGGGAGGCTCCCTGAAAGAGATATAGCCTCAGCCAGGCAGCACTCAGAACAAGGAGAGACGGTAGGCCCTAGACCAGTCTGAAGCTCACTATCGTCCCCAATCACCAAATGGTCATCCACACAAGTAGAAGGCAGTCGCCAAGCTTCTTATCCGGATGCGTAAGTTTGCTGATCTCTTTACTTTTGCTTTTTCCTGTTTTTGTCCTTTTTCGCCTTTCTTTGTATTCTCCCAGAAGTCCTGAGTGTGTATTTTCATGTTAAGCCAAGTTGGTTGGTTTATTTTAGCATTGTCAGAGGCTTGATCAGCAAAGCTGTGAGCAGCGACCTTATTGCTACTGTTGTCAGTGTTTGGGCAGAGGCAGAAATAGAGACATCAGTATGACAGGAGGGGTGGCAATGGGGAACGAGGTGGAGCCCCACGCCTGTGGAAACAGAGACAGTGACAGTGCTGAGTGCAAAAAGGGCAATGGAGATGAAAGGGAGGGAAGCATTACCCCTTCTGCACCAGCCCCAGAGCTTCCCAACCCCCCCCTCAGGATGACAAATTGCACCAACCAAGCTCTTCGTGCCAAAGTAGTCAGCAGCTATTTCCTGCCCAGGGCAGGTTAATATCAGGGGAATATCTTCCATCTCAGTCACAGTAACAGTATCAGCTGACCCGGGCATAGTACATTGTTGCAAACATACAGATCCCTCAGATAATGAAAGTGATGAAGTCACAGAAAGTTCTGTAATATTGTTACCTTCTTGTACCGTTGTTGCCTTCGTTGAAAGGTTAGCATCCTCACTGGCAACAGCTGCCAGCAGAATGCTAGCCAGTGAAACTTCCTCAGAAATGGATTGCTCCTCACTGTGTCCTTGAAGGAGGTCTGTCACAGCTACAGATCTGAGTAATAGTAATATCGGAAGATCTGCCATTTAGGTACGCCCGCTTAGTGAGTCAGAGGGGGGCTAATAGGATCATTTGTTCCGCTAGTACCAGCGATGGTAACACCCGCGACCCATGGTTGGAAAGCAGGTCACGCACTCTCCTCGGGAGGCAGCCGAGCATTGTAGCCCCATCCCTCCCGGCTTGGCTTGAATGCGGAGGTAAGCAGGCGGCCGGATCTCCCTGAGAAGCATCGGGAGCCACCACCTGTGGAGCTGCAGCATAGATGGGCGTCGGACCGGGCGGTGAACCTGCATGCCATTTGAAGAGCAGCAATTCCAAAAGCCGCTGCACCAGCACCCTAATGGCCTGGAGCATGCCTGGCATGCAGAGATGAGAAGAAGGCAGCAGAACGGCAGAGCGGTGCGGCGTAATGTGACAGGTCAGGCAGCATGGGAAAGAGGGGAGGAATCCCTCAGGGGTGAGGAATCAGCCTGCCATCTTCCTTTTCCCACCCCTCCACCACACCCATTTTCAGGCAATAGCTCAACGATTTTCTATTTTCTATCAGGAGCTATGTAGCCATCCTCAAGGGTTTAATTCATCTGGGTTGCAGGACTATGTTCAGGGGTTATGATTGCCATTTCTCCAGTATTCTAACTCTGATTCGCTTGAGGATGATGTTTGTATTGGGGAAGCTGAGCCAGTGCTCTCTGCTTTACCATCAGGCAAGGCAGCAGGCGAGGATGCGATCCGTCTCGAATTCTACAAAACATGTAAGGCTATTATTATCCCTTACTTCTTAATGTAATTCCGCATGTTGATAAGAGAGGCGAAGTATTCAGTACTTGGAATATGACTAATATTATCTTTCTTAAGAAGTGCAAACCAGCAGACGATCGAGGCTCTTATCACCCTAGATCCCTCATTAATGCTGATGCTAAAGTGTATGCCAAAATACTTGCTATGTGACTTGCTCCTCTCTTATTAGATTTAGTCTCACAGCAGCAGCATGGCTTCATACCGGGCTAGGATACTACATGTCACGCTAACACAGCTATCATGGCGTTTGATGATACAGTTAAACTTGGGAAAAGAATAGGTATGATACTTTTAGATGCCGAGAAGGCATTTGATTGTGTTGTATGGGGCTCTCTGTTGGCTTCAATGCGCTCTTTTTGTATTAAGGACTAGTTTTGTAAGTGGGTGAAGTCACTGTACAGGAGCCGATGTGCTAAGCTGGTATATGCCGGGGTAGCTTCTGCCCCATTTCAGATCTTTCAGGGCACCAGGCAAGGATGTCTGCTTTCTCCCCTTTTATTTGTTTTCTATATTGATGCATATCTGAGATCTCTCTTGCAGAATGTCGGCAGACAACCTATGTGGTTTGGTTACCTCGAACTTAAAGTCACTGCATATGCAGATGATGTTGCTATCTTTTCTACCAATCCTGCAGTTGAATTAGATAATATAGTAGATGAGGCAGAGAGATTCTGGTGCTCTTCTAGCTGTACGCCTCATATAGCCAAAACTCAAGTGCTTCTTAATTATGAGCCAGATGCTTTTCTGGCTGCATGCGCATATAGCCGAAACTCAAGTGCTTCTTAATTATGAGCCGGATGTCCCACTGGCTGGGGTCCCATCGATGGCTACAGATCTTGGTGTCTGGTAGAGTCCCCAGGTTGGTAAAATTATCCAACTGAACTATGAACCTTTGCTAGCTTCAGTCATACATAAGCTATGACTTTGGAACAAGCTCCCAATTAGCATCATCGGCCTCTGCAACATTATCAAAATGAATGTGCTGCCTAAATTATTGTATCTGTTTCAGGCAGTCCCTTTCAGGGTTTCAAACTCTTTTTCAAATGGCTAGAAAGTGCTATAGGCAGCTTTATTTGGGGCTATAGGTGTGCCCAACAGGCTATTTGCTCACTAAAATTTCATTATGGGCAGGGTGGGTTACTCAGTTTTAAGTTGTATTGCTGGGCTGCATTTGCTAGTCACTTGCGCAATCTGCTAACACAAGGTGACCCAGATCCTTTAGCTTTTTGCTATCAGTTTGTTTTAGGCTCTGATTTTAGGCTGTTTCAGTATATAATTCTGGACCCCAACTTCTTCAAAGCTGTTAGGTTTAAATGTATTGTGACATCTGTACAATATTGTTGGACCTGGCCCTTTTTGCAGGGTCATCCCCAAGCTTTTTGCCTAATTCCTCCTATTTTTCCTGACCTGCTTTTGTTGGCGTTAGGACTCTGGGCACTTTACCACTGCTAACCAGTGCTAAAGTGCATATGCTCTCTGTGTAAATTGTACTGTTGATTGGTTTATCCATGATTGGCATATTTGATTTACTAGTAAGTCCCTAGTAAAGTGCACTAGAGGTGCCTAGGGCCTGTAAATCAAATGCTACTAGTGGGCCTGCAGCACTGGTTGTGCCACCCACATAAGTAGCCCTGTAATCATGTCTCAGACCTGTCACTGCAGTGTCTGTGTGTGCAGTTTTAAACTGTAAATTCGACTTGGCAAGTGTACCCACTTGCAAGGCCTAACCCTTCCCTTTTCCTACATATAAGACATCACTAAGGTAGGCCCTAGGTAGCCCTATGGGCAGGGTGCAGTGTATGGTTAATGTAGGCCATATACTAATGCGTTTTATATGTCCTGACAGTAAAATACTGCCAAATTCGTTTTTCACTGTTGCAAGACCTATCTCTCTCATAGGTTAACTGGGGGCTGACTTTAAACATGATTAAAACATAGATTCCCTTTGGGAGCAGATAGACATGTGGAGTTTGGAATCTCTGAACTCACAATTTAAAAATACATATTTTAGTAAAGTTGGTTTCGAGATTGTCTGTTTGAAAATGCCACTGTTAGAAAGTGAGCCTTTTCTTGCTTAAACCATTCTGTGACTCTGCCTGTTTCTGGATTCCCTGTCTGGGTTAGTTTGACAGTTGAGCTGTTTGCACCTCTCTCCAGACAGTGACACAAAGGGGGCTGGGGTGTAGCCTGCATATCATGCTGAGCCATCTGTGCTAGTAGGGAAGGGATGAGTGGTCGCTCACACCTGAAAGGGCTGTGCCTGCCCTCCTACAATGCAGTTTCCAACCCCCTGGTGTGTGTCTGAGGCCTTGCTTGGACAAGGCAGGATTTCACAAACAAGTGAGACTTTCCTTTGAAGTAAGCCTACTTCAAAGGCCAAAATAGGTATAAGAAGAGCACCCAAAACCACTGACTTTAGACACTTCTTGGGGTAGACACTCTACCTCACAGACACTTCTGGACAAGAAACCTGCTGGTGAAGAATCCCTGAGGCAGACCTGCCAAGAGGAACTGCCTGGCTGCCCAAAGGACTCACCTGGACTGCTTTTCTGAGAGGGACTGCTGCCATGCTGTTGCCCTGTTGCCTTGCTGCCCTCTGGCTGTGCTGAGAAATGCACTCCAAGGGCTTAGATAGAGCTTGCCTCCTGTTCCCTGAAGTCTCAGGACCCAAAAGACTTCACTTCTGCAACTGGAGTCCTTGTGCGGTGAATATTCGACGCACAGCCTGCTAAAAACGATGCGCAGCCTGCATCGTGGTGAAAAATTCACTGCACGCCAAACCGGAACGACTCAGCCCGACTTCGCAAGGAGAAGATCGATGCAGCACCAGCGTAGCAACCAGAACTTCGACGCACGGCCCACTGGATCGCCACACACCCTCCCCGGAACGGCGCAGCCCGACATCCAGAGCGGAATCGACGCAGCACCTGCCGTGCAGGAGAAATTTCCATGCAATGTCCACTGGATCGACACAGCGCCTGTGACTCTGCTCTGCAAGCCCAGGATTCCACGCATCGTCCCAGGGCGTCCGAAAACCCTGCAACCCGAAGAGGAACCGAGTCTGCGTGCCTGGAAATCGATGCAAAGTCTTCCCTTGCGTGAAAAATAACGACAGAAGTCTGTGTGCGAAGGGGTGAAACTGACGCACACCTCCTAGTTTTCCACACATCGCCTCCTCTGCGGTCCCTTGCAGAGATTTCAAACGCAAACCAAGTACTTTGTGCTTGCAAGAGATTTTTATGGCTTTTTACAGACTAAAGACACTTTATATCACTTTTATAGTGATATCTCAACATATACTTATTGCATTTTTATAGTTTTGACCTGCATCTTATCAGATAAATATTATATATTTTTCTA
The DNA here is from genome assembly GCF_031143425.1 of Pleurodeles waltl. Classification (NCBI taxonomy): domain Eukaryota; kingdom Metazoa; phylum Chordata; class Amphibia; order Caudata; family Salamandridae; genus Pleurodeles; species Pleurodeles waltl. The sequence goes on from NC_090450.1 coordinate 275,252,595, forward strand.
AACACTGTGTGGTGTATTTGTGTGGTGTTATACTGTGTTATTGCATGATTTATTGCACAAATACTTTACACATTGCCTTCTAAGTTAAGCCTGACTGCTCAGTGCCAAGCTTCCAGAGGGTGGGCACAGGATAATTTGTGCTGTGTGTGACTTACCCTGACTTGAGTGAGGGTCATTCCTTGGACAAAGGGTAACCTGACTGTCAACCAAAGACCCCATTTCTAACATATATGGTGTGATATGTGTGCAAAATTGTCCCTGTTATCAGTTCACGCGGACACACCACTCTGGCTCAATCCCGCTTTCCCGTCTGTATTCCATGATTCAATGAGTAAAGCCTGAATGATGTATGGGGTTGAGACGGTTGGGCAGCTATATGATCTTGATTGGTTCCAATTGTTTGCTGGGCTCCAGGCCTCCTTCTCTCTTCCCCATCATTGTATCGTTAAATATTTGCAGATCGGGTCGTTTTTATGTTAGAGTGCAGGTATTCAATCGATTTGGTAAGGTTGGATATTCCTTCTTCTCTACATAGAGCACCTAGGAGCTTATTGATTAGTTCAATTGATCAAGTGTTGTGTGAGCATAGGGTGAATAATAGTTTGCAGCTTGCTCTCAATTGGAGTTGAATGCTTTCGTTGGAGGTTTTGCCCTCTGAAATCCACTCTTCTCTGGAAACAGTTGATGGCTCAGTGCACTCTATTAAGCTAAAACTGCAACAATTTAAAACAATTTGTATGTTGCACTATACGCCTAAGAAAATCTCAAAATGGAGTGGGAATCCAAGTTCAGATAAGACTGAGGACCTGATTAGGAGTTTGGTGGAGGGGATAACTCAGTCTCAAACGTGACAGATATCCCGTCTGTTGTGTTACAAGTTCCATTATATCCTATTGAACTTGTAAAACGGTGGACACGATATCCGTCACGTTTGTGACGGCGTTATTCCCTCTGCCAAACTCCTAATTAGGCCCTAAATGCCCTACGTGTGGCTGCTATGCAGCCGACATCCTGCATATGTTTCTTTCGTGTCCTGCCTTGTGGGATTTTTTTATGCGGGGGTTACTCAACTTTAAATGTTCTGTTTAGGACTGGACGTACAGTTTACGCCCAAGAAAATCTATTTGGGATATAGACCCGAATTTGATGTAGGACTTCAATGGCTGTTGGCTATTGCTATTGTCACTGACAGGCTCTATATCGCTAGGGTACGGGTGTCCCCTTTGCTCCCAAGAAATGCTGAGTGGTGGGCCACTCTCCAGGGGATATATGAGTCTAATTAGCACTGGCCAAAGCTAGGGGTGTACGGTCTATTAAAAGACTGAAGCAAATTTGGGCAGAGTTTAGCTGGGATTCGCAGCTTCAGATCCAAGCTAGTCAGGATCCCGTTATGGGGGCGGGTGGGACTGAATAAGCTGCTTTCTGTTTAACTTAGCTATATTTTAATTTTAATTGTTCTTTCACCCTTTTCCCTCTTCTCTTTGCTGGTTGATTAATTTCATTCCATATCACCCCTCTATGGCATTTCTCTGCTGACACTATTTAACAAGTTTATGTTTTTTGGTAATTGTTACTATTATTATTCCTTTTGTGAAATGGCTAGTTTCTCTCTTTTTCTGTTATCAATCCAGACTCAAAATAAAAAACAAATATAGAAAACCAGTGATGAGTTTATTGATACGTGCACCTAGAAGGCACTTTAGAGGTGCCCCCTGAAAACCTTCCATCTACCTGTGTTTGGACTGACCAGTTTTAGCCAGCCTGCCACCACCAGACATGAGTCTGACCCCCACAAGGGTGAGAGCCTTTGTTCTCGTGCAGTCACAAATAAGGCCTTCTCTGGGAGATGTGTTACACACCCAACAGGATGACCTGTGAACCTGCATTCCGAGGCAGGGGGCGTCAAAGGAGCTCACTGCCCTTGGTATGCAGATCTGGCTTCACTAACAGGAGAGATGCAAACCCCCCTGCCCCAGGGCCCATTTGGCACCAGTTCAGGTGGGAGATTTAGGCTCAGGTTTAAAAATGGTTAGAGCTTCCTTTATGCCACATTAGCTTAATCTTTAATGTCACTAATGTGGCTCAAGGACGCCTAATGCGCTGCACCAGATTTACAAAGTGGTGCAATGCATGCATTGTGCCACTTTGTAACCCCTTGCACCACATTATGCATGCGCCAGGCATAATGTATGTAAGGGGGATTTTCCCCCGTTAGGGGAACCGCGAAAATGGTGCAATGGAATCTGTGAGATTCCACTGTACCATTTTTAAATGCTATTTTTAACATCTGCACAGAGCAGGCATTAAAAGGTGCACAACATTATTCTTAATGGACCCCTATGTACATTGCAGGATTAGAGACAACATTGTTGGTGCTAATCCTGCAATGTACTAAATAGCATAAAAAATTATGACACTATTGTCCCAATCCTGAGCCATGGTGCACCTTATATTTAATATGGTGAACTCATGGTGGCATTAGAGGGGAGCTGATGGGCGCAAGAAATGTGGCACTGCATATGATGCAGTGACACTTCTCTTACATTTGGGCCATAGTATTCAGGGAGGTGTGTCCATCCCTCAGGTCAGTCCCACCCCTAAGGTGAGCTGCCTGAAGTGGACACAACTTTTAGAAATCTGCCATCTTGGTGTTGGCAAATTTAGGAACTCTGGGACAGGGTTATACCCACTTCCCACAGGAAGTGGTCATATAGGGGGATGCAGAGACTCATTTTATAAGTAGCCCATTGGCTTCTACCCTGCACTCCCCAAAACACCCCTAAATTCAGTATTTAGGGGAACCCCTGGCACCAGGACAGCAGTTTCCTGCTGACCTACAAAGAAGAAGGACACCGAAGAACCACAAAAGCAAAGCCAGAGGAAGAAGCACCTGACTTCTCCCCAGTCCTGTCGGCCTGTCTGCTGTTCCTGTGGATTTACACCCAAGTCAACTCATCCTGCAAGCTGCTGTGCCTCCAAAAGCCTGGGAGGTCTGACTGCCTTCAACAATGACCCAGGAACTCCTGTGGAGCAGTGGAGCTGCTCCCCTGCATCTTGCAAGCATCTCAAAACAACTGTGAGGAGTCCGGGCAACAGAAAACCCGACATCAGAAGGCACCACTGCACCCGTGCCACCTAGCCAGAGTTGAAGTGGGCCAATCGTGCCAATGTGGTCCTCCAACCCTCCAGAGACAAAGCCCATCTTGGACTTGCCCACTGTGGACTCACCAGGCGCAGAGCACCCATTGGGCTGAAAGGGCTTTAGTCTCCCTATAAGGGGAGTGGGCTGGGCTGACTGTGCTGGAGCAGAGGGCCTCTAAGCCTGTCACCTCCAAAACAATTGCTTTCGTCCTTGTAAGGACATTTACAAACTTTCAAAGCCTCTGTTTGTTTTACATTCTGAGAACACCTCTGCTCAATTCTGTAAACCAAATATTTTTAGCTCAGAGTTAATGAGCAGTGAAGTGCAGTGTTTAAACCGAGTGGGGGACAGGTGTGAAATCACAGCAGAGATGAATCTGCTGTGATCACACCCTTCCTCATTTACAAATAAACATTAGGGGTACCTGTAGGAGGCTGGCCTGGCTTATAGTGGGTCCCTGATGGTACTTACACCTTGTGCCAGGTACAGTTATCCCTTATTAGTAGATTAGTGGTGTTCTAACAGCTTAGGCTGATAGAGGTAGCTGTAGCGGAGCAGCTTAGGCTGAACTAGGAGACATGCAGAGCTCCTACTATACCACTTATATCATATAGCACTATATCATAAGAATCACAATACTCAGAGTTACTAAAAAGAAAGGTACTTTATGTTAGTGATAATGTGCCAAAAATTTCTCAGAGGATATACTCCCTTAGGAGGTAAGTAAAATACACAAAATATACACACAAACCAAAATCAGGTAAGTAAACAGTTAGAAAAGTAGTGCCAACACTGTAGAATACAATAGGATGCAACAGGCCTAGTGGCAACACAAACCATATACTAAGAAATTGGAATGCAAACCACTTAGGGACCCCAGGCCTAGTGTAGTGTGTAGAGGGTCGCTGGGAGTGTAAGAAAACACTAAGGGTGTCCAAGATACCCCACTCCAAGACCTTGAAAAGTAGGAGTAAAGTTACCCTACTTCCCCAGAAACACCCTAAAGTTGTGATAGGATATTCTGCAAAGACCACAACTGACTGCAAAGCACTGAAAATGGATTCCTGGACCTGAGGACCTGTAAAGGAAGGGGACCAAGTCCAAGAGTCACGAAAGTGTCCAGGGGGGCAGGAGCCCACTAAACTCCGGATGAAGGTGCAAAAAGGCTGCTTCTGGGTGGAAGAAGCTGAAGATTCTGCAACAACCGAAGATGCCAGGAAGTTCTCCTTTGCACAGAAGATGTCCCACGGTGTGCTGGAGGATGTGGAGTTATTTTCTCACAGAAAACTGCAAACAAGCCTTGCTAGCTGCAAAGATCACGGTTGAAGAAAATGGGTGCTGCCCGGGCCCAGGAAGGACCAGGAGGTCACCCCTTGGAGACAGAGGGGTCACTCAGCAACACAGAGAGCCTATGCAGGAGCAGGCAGCACCGCAGAAGCACTTGAACAAGGGTTCAAGAAAACTGGCACAGCAGCCATCTACAAAGGAGGGTCCCACAAAGCTGTTGGTCACCTCAGCGAGTTGAGCAATGCAGGACAGAGTGCCTGGGACCTGGGATGTGCTGTTCATGAAGGATTCCTAGCAAAAGTGCAGAGAAGCCCTAGCAGCTGCAGTTCACGCAGTGCACAGGATTACTGTCTGGCGTGGGAGGGCAAGGACTTACCTCCACCAAATTTGGACAGATGGACCACTGGACTGTCGGGGTCACTTGGATCCAGCGCCTGTGTTCCAGGGACCACGCTTGTCAAGAGGAGAGGGGTTCCAGAGGACCGGTGATGCAGAAGTTTGGTGCCTGCGTTAGCAGGGGGAAGAATCCGTCGACCCACAGGAGATTTCTTCTTGGCTTCCAGTGCAGGGTGAAGGCAGATAGCCCTCAGAGCATGCACCACCAGGAAACAGTAGAGAAAGCCGGGAGGTTTAGGCGCTACAATGTTGCTGGTAGTCTTCTTGTTACTTTGTTGTGGTTTTGCAGGCATCCTGGAGCAGTCAGTGTTTGAGCCTTGGAAGAATTTGAGGAGGGAGATGCAGAGGAACTCTGGTGAGCTCTAGCATTCGTTATCTGACGAGAAACCCACAGGAGAGACCCTAAATAGCCCTCAGAGGAGGATTGGCCACCTAGTCAGGTAAACACCTATCAGGAGGGGTCTCTGACGTCACCTGCTGGCACTGGCTACTCAGAGGCCTCCATTGTGCCTTCACACCTCTGCATTCAAGATGGCAGAGTTCTGGGACACACTGGAGGAGCTCTGGGCACCACCCCTGGGGTGGCGATGGACAGGAGAGTGGTCACTCCCCTTTCCTTTGTCTAGTTTCACTCCAGAGCAGGGGCTGGGGGATCCCTGAACTGGTGTAGACTGGTTTATGCAAGGAGGGCACCATCTGTGCCCTTCAAAGCATTCCCAGAGGCCAGGAGAGGCTACTCCTCTCAGGCCCTTAGCACCTATTTCCAAAGGGAGAGGGTGTAACACCCTCTCTCAGAGGAAATACTTTGTTCTGTCTTCGTGGAACTGGGCTGCCCTGACCACAGGAGGGAAGAAGCCTGTCTGTGGGTTGGCAGCAGCGGTAGATGCAGTGAAAACCCCAGAGAGCTGGTTTGGCAGTACCCGGGGTCCATGCTGGAGCCCAGGGGATGCATGGGATTGGCACCCCAATACCAGATTTGGCATGGGGGGGACAATTCCATGATCTTAGACATTTTACATGGCCATATTCTGAGTTACCATTGTGAAGCTACATATAGGTATTGACCTATATGTAGGGCACACGTGTAATGGTGTCCCCGCACTCACAAAGTCCGGGGAAATTGCCCTGAACTATGTGGGGGCACCTTGGCTAGTGCCAGGGCGCCCTCACACTTTGTAACTTTGCACCTAACATTCATCAAGAGAGGGTTAGACATATAGGTGAACTTATGAGTTACTTAAGTGCAGTACAAAATGGCTGTGAAATAACGTGAACATTATTTCACAGAGGCTGCAGTGGCAGTCCTGTGTAATATTAGTCTGAGCTCCCAATGGGTGGCAAAAGAAATGCTGCAGCCCATAGGGATCTCCTGGATCCCCAAAACCCTGGGTACCTAGGTACCATATCCTAGGGAATTATAAGGGTGTTCCAGTATGCCAATCAAAATTGGTAAAAATGGTCACTAGCCTGAAGTGACAATTTTAAAGACAGAGAGAGCATAAGCACTGAGGTTCTGGTTAGCAGAGCCTCAGTGACACAGTTAGGCACCACACAGGGAACATATTCAGGCCACAAACTATGAGCACTGGGGTCCTGGCTAGCAGGATCCCAGTGAGACAGGCAAAAACAAACTAACACACAAGTAAAAACGGGGGTATCATGCCAGGCAAGATGGTACTTTTCTACAGTACCCAGCAACAATCCCACAAAAAGCAAGACTCAAACACAATTAAAATAGAGGCGGGATCTGACAGAAAGATGTTCCTTGAGGCACTTGAACATACATTTGAATATTGGTTTTATTTTGTTGACCTGTAAAAGCAATTATAAGGTGCAACACTATTTAAAAAATAACTGAACAAAAGAAAGATTTCAATCTTACATATGGTAAAAAAGTAGTCTATCAATCATTCTATTTCATGCATGTGATATTCAGTTTTATGTAGGTGAGCATATGTGCTGGTACTGACACCCGTGCAGAAATCTATGTGAAAATGCAGCGGTTTTGAATTCCAGCAGGATTTTCTCATCCATTTTATCAGAAGGATGAAAGTCCATAACTGAGCTGATGTCAGTAATCTTGCTATTTATACTCCTATAAAACAGACTAATCTGCTAAACAAGTGCTTTATGTGCTAAAAACTATAGAGTTGTTAAATGAAAAGAAAGGTTTCATTAAAAGTAAGTCTCCAATGGACGTTTACTAAAACACATAAAGGGGGTCATTCTGACCCTGGCGGGCGGTGATAAAGCGGCGGCCAACCCGCCAACAGGCAGGCGGTCCAAAAAAAGGAATTCTGACCCTGGCGGGAACCGCCAACACAGCCTGCTACTTTAACACTCCGACCGCCACGGCGGGACAGACAAACAGCGTGGCGGTCACCGCCAACAGGCAGGCGGCAGACAATGTACCGCCCACCCTATCACAACTCACCAATCCGCCACCTTTTCCGGGGCGGGAGCCCCGCCGATAAAAACACGGCGGAAACAGACTACGAACGGGAAAACGCTCACCTCTACACACTCCACGAGGAAGGAGGACAGCATGGAGCCCGAATTACACATCCTACCAGCTATTGTCTACCTGCTCATCTACCAGGAGTACGAACGCCGGCGCAGACGACAACGGTGAGTACTGCACCTACGACACAGGCGAGGGGGGAGGAGGAAAGCTTATGGGCACACACATGCGCCATACACCCACCCCCCCACCACAAATACCTACACCCCAATGCCGAGCAACAAGTCAGAGTGACACCCCCCAAACGCACCGGAATAATGCAAAGACACAATTAAAATGATCTATAAAATATATGTATAAATAGCTCCATTAAAGGTATGGGAAATATGCTATATAAAAGATACAAAAATAAGGAATGAACATAGTCAACAATATATACATAGGCAATAAGTCCTGCACATTCCCTCAAAGTTCCATAGTCCGTGGGCCAATGTGCACAAACACATGGGCAAAGCCCACACAGGAGACCAGATACCATTGGAGAGAACACTGCTGGGGCATCAGATGATAAAACTACAGGCACCTCAGGGGGAAGGGAAGGGGGGGCACCTCAGCCACATGAGTCCTTGACGCCAGTTCCACGAGGGGCCTCCATGCCCACTGTCCCATCCTGGGGAGTGCAAAGCCACAGTCTCACAAGTCTCTACAGTGGGTGGGTTGCCCACTGTCCCATCCTGGGGAGTGCAAAGCCACAGTCTCTCAAGTCCCTACAGTGGGTGGCTTGCCCACTGTCCCATCCTGGGGAGTGCAAAGCCACAGTCTCACAAGTCTCTACAGTGGGTGGCTTGCCCACTGTTCCATCCTGGGGAGTGCAAAGCCACAGTCACTCAAGTCTCTACAGTGGGTGGCTTGCCCACTGTTCCATCCTGGGAAGTGCCAAGCCACAGTCCATCAGATGGATTATCGACTCCACTGTTAATGGAGGAGGCATGGTGCCCAGAGTGCTTCCTGAAGCCCTGCTCGACACAGAACCGGCACTGTCAATGGGCCAGCGGTGCTTGAGATGAAGGCCCCAGTGGAGCGGTGCTTGAGATGAAGGCCCCAGCGGAGCGGTGCTTGAGATGAAGGGCCCAGCGGAGCGGTGATTGACAGGAAGGGCCCAGCGGAGCGGTGCAGAGACGGCGGGGCCCAGCGGAGCGGTGCTTGACAGGAAGGGCCCAACGGAGCGGTGCAGAGACGGCGGGGCCCAGCGGAGCGGTGCTTGAGATGAAGGGCCCAGCGGTGCGGTGCAGAGACGGCGGGGCCCAGCGGAGCGGTGCTTGACAGGAAGGGCCCAGCGGAGCGGTGCAGAGACGGCGGGGCCCAGGGGAGCGGTGCTTGAGATGAAGGCCCCAGCGGAGCGGTGCTTGAGATGAAGGGCCCAGCTGAGCGGTGCTTGACAGGAAGGGCCCAGCGGAGCGGTGCAGAGACGGCGGGGCCCAGCGGAGCGGTGCTTGACAGGAAGGGCCCAGCGGAGCGGTGCAGAGATGGCGGGGCCCAGCGGAGCGGTGCTTGAGATGAAGGGCCCAGCGGAGCGTGCAGAGACGGCGGGGCCCAGCGGAGCGGTGCTTGAGATGAAGGGCCCAGCGGAGCGGTGCAGAGACGGCGGGGCCCAGCGGAGCGGTGCTTGAGATGAAGGCCCCAGCGGAGCGGTGCTTGAGATGAAGGGCCCAGCGGAGCGGTTCTTGTCCCGGCGGGCCCCTGTTCAGCGATTCTTGTCCCGGCGGGCCCCTGTTCAGCGGTGCTCCTCCCGGCGGGCCCCTGTTCAGCGATTCTTGTCCCGGCGGGCCCCTGTTCAGCGGTTCTTGTCCCGGCGGGCCCCTGTTCAGCGGTGCTCCTCCCGGCGGGGCCCTGTTCAGCGGTTCTTGTCCCGGCGGGCCCCTGTTCAGCGGTTCTTGTCCCGGCGGGCCCCTGTTCAGCGGTTCTTGTCCCGACGGGCCCCTGTTCAGCGGTGCTCCTCCCGGCGGGCCCCTGTTCAGCAGTTCTTGTCCCGGCAGGCCTCTGTTCAGCGGTGTTCCTCCCGGCGGGGCCCTGTTCAGCGGTTCTTGTCCCGGCGGGATCCTGTTCAGCGATTCTTGTCCCGGCGGGCCCCTGTTCAGCGGTGCTCCTCCCGGCGGGCCCCTGTTCAGCGGTTCTTGTCCCGGCGGGCCCCTGTTCAGCGGTGCTCTTCCCGGCGGGGCCCTGTTCGGCGGTGCTTGTCCTGTGTGTCTAGGGAGCCAGACCTGGGCAAGACTTCCCGCTCATTCGCCATCCGACCTTGCGGTCGCGGGGCCCTCCTGTGATGGAGTCCTGGACCCGTGGGTGTCATCCGTCACAACCGGTTTGGGGCTGGTGGGGCCCTCCTGGGCAGCTCGCCTGCTGCCTGACTTCTCCGCCCTGCTGCCCTTGCCCTCCTTCGCTGAAGCTCTGTGGCCCTTGCCTCCCTTGGATGATGTGGCAGGTGACGGGGCAAGGCTACTGTCCTTGGTGGCAGCCGTCTCAGTCTTGTCGCACCAGGCCTTTTTTTTTTTTGTCCTCTTCCCAGGGGGTGGGTTGGCTGTCCCCTTGCTGCTGGCCGATGTTCCTGCCCTAGGAGCTGGTGGACTCCAATAGCCCTGCACTATGGTCACAGTAGATGCAGGGCTGGTGGTGGCTGAGGTGCTTTTTTTACTCTTACCAGATGGAGGGGGTGGGTCAGTGATTGGAACGAGCTCAAGGTTGGAAAGGAAAACGACTTGGGAAGGACAGGGATGGGTAGGTGTAGTGGGTATGGGAGTGGAGGAAGAGGATGTGGTTGTAGGAGAGTCAAGTGTGCTGTCTTTGGGTGCAGGTGCTTGTGACGGAGGCTGTCGTGAGGTGGATTGCTGTTGGGTGGGTGGCTGCCTGCGTTTGTGTGGTTTGGAAGAGGGGGAGACAGACACACTGGGAGAGGACACAGGGGACATGTAAATGGCAGTGGGGGTGGTGACTGCACGTGTGCGGACTGTAATGGAGGGTGTGCTGGTGATGGAAGTACTGGCTGATGGTGGTGTGCATGCAGGTGTGAGTGGAGACGTCACAAGGAGGGAGGAGGGAGATGAGGAGGTGGGGGACACAGAGGTGGTAGTGACTGTTGGCATGTCTGCATCTGGATGTTGCTTGGGTGAATGCTTGTGGGATCTGTGGTGCTTATGTGTGGATGAGCTGCCCTTGGGTGTAGAGGTGTGTGCAGGCTGGTCTGATGGTGTGGATGGGATAAGCAGAGGAACAGGAGACTGGGACTGGGTGGAGGGAGTCAGAAGAGGGAGGCTGGAGACAGGGACAATGGCTGCCGTCAGTGCTGAGGCCAGAGCGTTGAACGATCGCTGATGGGCAGCCTGACCCGAATGAATGCCCTCCAGGTATGCATTGCTCCGATGCACCTCCCTTTCTACACCCTGGATGGCATTCAAAAGGGTAGACTGCCCAACAATGAGTGTCCTGAGGAGGTCAATGACCTCCTCACTGAGGGCAGCAGGGGTAACTGGGGCAGGGCCTGAGGTGCCTGGGGCGAAGGAGATGCCCGCCTTCCTGGGCGAGCGGGCACGGAGCGAAGGCTGAGGATCTGCTGCTGGGAGGGTGGGGCTGGTGCGCTGGGTGGCGGCTGTACCTGTTGTGGCGGTGGGCACGGATGTTGCCGCCACCGCTAGGGAGCTCCCTTCCGAGGACGTGTCGGTGTCGCTGACGTCTCCACGGGTCCCCGTTGTGGAGCTCCACTCGCCCTCCGTCTCACTGGTGTACTCGGAGTCTGTTGTATTGCCCTCCGGGGCCATGTGAGATGCAGCTCCCTCGTGCGCCGATGCCACTTCTCCTCCGCCTGATGATGCTAATGCACACATGAACAGGAAGACAAAGAAAATGGGGGGGGGGAGAAATGAAGACAGGTTGAGTGCATGCATTGGCAACACCATTGTCGGAGAGGACAGACACAGAAGCCCCCTGAACTAGGCCGCGCAATCGGGGTACACTACTCAGTTATTGTGACTAGGCCTACAGGTCTATGGACGACAAATGCACACATGGGTGAGGCCGGACCATGGATAGCTGTACTTGGCACCCTACAGAGTTGGGGGGCGGGGGCACAGGGCCGTGTCTAACGGAGGGGCCTAGCCTACAGAATGCGCCCTGGCCTGGAGATAGCCACAGCCCTCCTCCCCCACCCAGACACCTTCACTGCGCGCAAAGATAGCAGAATGTGCTGATACTCACCCCCTTGTGTCTGCTGTGATGTCCTCACGCGCCCATCCAAATCGGGGTAGGCCACCGCCAGGATCCGGGACATCAGGGGGGTCAATTGGCGGCTGGCACACCTCCTACGTTGGGAGGCCATCCCCAGCAGAGACTCGGCGGTCTTTCTGGTCCCGCGGCGGATGTCCTCCCACCTCTTTCGGCAGTGGGTGCCCCGTCTGTTGTGGAACCCTAGGGCCCGGACGTCCTTGGCGATGGCACGCCAAATGTCGATCTTCTGATGGGCGCTGACCTATGTGACATGTACAGGGTGGTAAAGGAAATCGCATCAGTTTTCTGCCTGGTCAACGTGAGTGGCCCCCCCCCTCCCCAACCTTGCCATGTGGCACATGCTCTCATCTTTCGTGCGTTGCACTCCTCATTCGCTCCCCTCCCCACCATCTTACATACACCCCACTCAACACAGGCATAGCCCGTTCAACGTGCACCCTGTGTACTAACCTGTTGGTCTGGAGGACCGTAGAGTAGCGCATACTGGGGGAGGACCCCATCAACAAGTCTCTCCAATTCTTCGGAAGTGAAGGCAGGGGCCCTTTCCCCAGTCGCAGCAGCCATTGTATCTCCCAGACCGAGGTCACAGCAGCACTTGCAGTATAGGTCCTCTCCTGTGGATGATCAGGTCTCGAGTGATTAATCAGATAGAAAATTGCGGTCACGCCCGCGGCGGTGCGTACCGTGGCGGTGCGTACCGCGACCGCCGGCGCACATCGTCATTGGCTCCTGAGACCCATAGGGTTCAATGTTAACCAATGCTGCTTTGCGCCGCGGTCTTTGACCGCCTACCGCCACGGTGTGCCATGCCAGCGCAGTGACCTCACATCCCACTGTCACACTTCACAGGTCAGGCAGCCGCCATTTCAAGGGCCCACATGTCATGATTTCTACTGCGTCACACAGGCCTAGGCCTTGCATTGCCACTCATACAAGCCTTTCAATGCATAGCGATTCGTGTACTGTGCAAGCTGTGTGAACGAACCTGTGGGTTGCTTGACTCTGTGCTCCATGTTGTCCTTCCTAGGCACCGCCCGCTGGGACTTGCGAGGAGAAGGATGAATCCTCCCGTGTACCGACCGCTGGTGGACCTGTCGACAATGGAAGAACGACATATCATACTTACATACAGGCTTGACAGAGCAACTATACATGAACTATGTGCCCAGCTGGAGCCAGACCTGATGTCCCCCATCCGCCAACCCACAGGGATTCCCCCTCTGGTGCAGGTTCTGTCAGTACTCCATTTTTTGGCAAGTGGGTCTTTTCAGACAACAGTGGCCATATCATCTGGGATGTCTCAGCCTATGTTTTCTAAGGTTTTGTCCAGAGTGTTGTCTGCCCTGATGAAATTCCCTGAGGTGGGCGAATTGGCTACAGTGAAGGGTGATTTCTATGCCCTTGGACATATCCCCAACATCATTGGTGCCATTGATGGGACCCATGTGTCTTTGGTTCCCCCCAAAGAAAGTGAGCAGGTGTACAGAAACAGAAAAAGTTATCATTCGATGAATGTCCAGGTGGTCTGTTTGGCTGACCAGTACATCTCCCATGTAAATGCCAAGTTCCCTGGGTCAGTGCATGACGCGTATGTCATGCGAAATAGCAGCATCCCTTATGTGATGGAACAGCTACAGAGACACCATGTGTGGCTAATTGGTGACTCTGGTTACCCCAACCTGTCGTGGCTACTGACCCCAGTGAGGAATCCCCGGACCAGGGCAGAGGAATGGTACAATGAGGCCCATGGGCGAACTAGGAGGATCATAGAAAGGACCTTCGGTGTCCTGAAGGCCAGGTTTAGGTGCCTGCATATGACAGGGGGATCCCTAATGTACTCACCAAAGAAGGTGTGCCAGATCATCGTGGCCTGCTGTATGCTTCACAATCTTGCTTTGCGACGCCAGGTGCCTTTTCTGCAGGAGGATGGTCCAGATGGTGGTGTTGTAGCAGCTGTGGAGCCTGTGGAGAGTGAAGAGGAGGAAGACGACGGGGACGACACGGACAACAGGGATACAGTCATACAACAATATTTTCAGTAGCACACAGGTAAGAATCAGCCACGCCATTTTACATTTACTTAAGGCCGCATGCGTCTCCACTGTCTGTGTTTCCCCCCAGTTCCTGTTAACTGATTTGTGACTTTCCCTTTTCAGAGCTGTATGACCCACTGCCTGACTTCAGCTTTGTTTGCCCATGGACTAAAGCTTATTGAAATTGGTATGTTGTCATCACAAAGTAACTGGACATTATTGCACCGTTATGTGTAATACATTTGTTAAGAATACAAGCAGACTCCTGTTATTTTAAGTGCAATAAGTGATTTATTTTAAGTGCTACATATAGGTACATGATTGGGAAACGGTGATGGGTGGGGGTGGAGTAATGTCCATGGCAGAGTCCAGTTCTCAGTCGCACAGGTGCATTGTCCATATGCCTGGGGAAGGATGGAGCAGGGGCAGTTCAAGGTTGGACAGGGTGACAATGTGGGACAGTGGGATGACATCAGGGGGTATCTTAGGCTGGCGGAGGTCTTGCAATCCTACTCTGTCTTCTTGTGAGATCTCAGGTTCCGCTTGCGGGGTGGTTCTTCTTCTGCAGGAGGTGGGGTTCTGGTGGCCTGTCGTTGTGTGGGGGCCTCCTGTCCACTAGCGCCGGCGGAGGTGGTAGGCTGTTCCTGGCCTGGGCTAGTGACAGGGGCCCTTTGGGGTGCCACATGGTCCCGCAATGTGGTGACGATCTGGGTAAGGGCCACGACGATGGTCCCCATTGCGGAACCGATGTTCCTCAGTTCCTCCCTGAACCCCATGTACCGTTCCTCCTGCAGTTCCTGGATCTCCTGGAACCGGGCCAGTACCGTCGCCATCGTCTCCTGGGAGCGGTGGTATGCTCCCATGATGGAGGAGAGGGCCTCTTGGAGAGTCGGTTCCCCGGGCCTGTCCCCCACCTGTCGCACAGCAACCCTCCCAGTTCCCCTGTGTTCCTGGGCCTCTGTCCCCTGGACGGTGTGCCCACTACCACTGCCCCCAGGTCCCTGTTGTTGTTGGGGTGGTGGGTCAACCTGGGTGCCCTGTAGTGGTGGACACACCGCTGATTTACGTGTCCTGGAGACAGAGGCATGGGCCCGCTGGGTGGGAGCTGTGCTGGTGTTCCCAGAGGGGGGTTGGGTCTGGTGTAGCCTGTGGCTGTCTGTGGGGAACCGACTGTCCAGAGGTCCCCGATGGGCCGGGCTGGTCATCTGGCTCCAGGGAGACAGAGCTGCTGTCATCGCTGGGGGCCTCTTCTGGGGGTGGGATGGACATCTCTGGACCCTCCGTGGCGGTGTGGTGGCGTTCGGGTCCTGCAGGGGTATAAAGGTATGGTTATTGCTTCTGTGTGTGGCATTTCGTGTGATGGGTGGGTGTCCATGTACCCAAGTGCAGGCATCTCCTTGTGGGGGCTTTTGTGAGGGTGGCTTGTGGGGGTGATGTGTGTGTGCAGTGGGCATGCTTTGGTGATGGGTGTCCATGCTTTGTGGTCGCATGCAGGGCTTGGTGTTGGGATGGGTGGGTTGTGATGGTGAGCCTTTTGCTAGGTGTTGGTGTGATGGGGGTGGGGGTGGGAAGCAGTAGTGAAGATTTGACTTACCAGAGTCCATTCCTCCGCCTACTCCTGCGAGGCCCTCAGGATGCAGGATGTGCAAGACTACCTCCTCCCATGCGGTAAATTCGGGGGGAGTAGGTGGGGGTCCGCCGCCAGTCTTCTGCACCGCAATGTTGTGCCTTGATACCATGGAATGCACCTTCCCCCGTAGGTCGTTCCATCTCTTCCTGATGTCCTCCCGATTGCGTGGATGCTGTACCACCGCGTTAACCCTGTCCACTATCCTTTGCCATAGCTCCATCTTCCCGGCAATTGTGGTGTGCTGCACCTGTGCCCCGAAGAGCTGGGGCTCTACACGGATTATTTCCTCCACCATGACCCTGAGTTCGGCGTCACTGAACCTGGGGTGTCTTTGGGGTGCCATGGGGTGGTGTGGTTGAGGTGTGGGGTGGCGTTTGTGGTGATGAGTGTGGTGCGTGTGGTGGTGTGTGGTGTTTGGTGCGTGGATTCTGTGTGGGTGATGGTGTTGTGTGCCTCTGTGTTGTGGGATTGTCTATTCTGTGCTCTCTCTCTAGCATTCGTTAATAATTTCGGGTCGTAGGGGCTTGTGGGTGATGTGGGTGTGTGTTTTATATTGTGTTGGGTGTGTGGGAGTGGTGAAGAGACCTGAGACCCTCAAATGGGGAGCACTTACGAGAAAGCTTAAGCACCAATTTTACAACCACATTTTGTACCACTTGTAACTTTTGGAGTAAATTCTTTGAAATGCCTAAAGAAATCTACTGCAGTAACCCAGCCTTGAAGTGGTAGGAGCAAGGGTCACAGTTGTTTTAGCTGCCAGAGGAAGAAATTAAAAAACCTTTTTGAAGCATCTGATCAAATAAAAGCACATTCCAGACACTGCTGAAATTAGTGGTCGAAAGGACAGGTGACATTCACGTTTAAGGGCTACATTTCTGGCCATTATCACTTGGGGTGTGAAGAGAGGATTCACAAGATAGTTGGGGGACCAATCGAGAGCAAAAACCATATTGTTCTTCCCAAACAAAAGATTTTCAGTTTTATCCGAATTACACTTCAGATAATTGCATTCCATCCAACAGATGATTTGAGTGAAACCCTTCGTAAAGATTTGTTCGAAACCGATAGAATTCGTGTCCAGAGGCAGGATCAATTGAGTGTCATCCGCATAAGAAGTGGTGGGGATACCAAAAGATTAAATCAGAGAAATCAATGGTGAAATGTAAATGTTAAGTAGTGTAGTGCCAAGGGATGAGCCTCGCAGGACGCCACACTTCTAAAACCTTTCTCCTGAAGTAAATTAACCACCTGTTTTCTATTTGCAAAGAAGCACTGAAACTCCATCTGATCACACTGCCAATAATAGTGAGGAACTGAAGTATCACAGAGGGTCACACCGTGTTCAACGCTGCAGTTGGGTCAAGAAGGAGGACAGCATTCTGGCCACTGTTCAGTGTAATTATTACTGATTCTGAAACCTCAGGGAGGGCAGATTTGGTAGAATATCTCGGCCTAAACCCTGATTGTGCTGAATGTTAAATCTTACATTTTCCTAAATAATCATTATTTGCTCATTTACTAACTTTACAAATAGTTTTGTGAGGGAAGGGAGCAAGAAAATCAGCCTAAAATTAGATAAGAAGTTAGGTTCTGCTGATTGTTTTTCCAGTAAAGACACAGCTGCCATTTCCATGATTCTTGTGTGCTTATGTGAGACATTTTAATTTTTGATATGTGACACTTTAAGTGACACTTTTTCGCTGTAGAAAAAAGCAGTCAGATCAATGTAGTGAACTAATTTACATGAATTATTTTGCACTGTAGTAGTATAAAACAGCCTTAAAAGTGCTGCAGGTAACCTGCCATGCTTATGCTAAGTCACCACCCTGCTCTCAAGTTCTGCAATGATTATTCTGGAAAGTTTTTGCGGCAACAGAATAAATAATGTAAAAGTCATCTAAACGTAATGCCTCAGTTTACTTTAGAGCCACTAATCCTCAGAGATTGGAAGTAATTTGCCAGCGAGAACAACTTTAACATACAACTTTATTGAAACAACACCGTCAGTACCTCTGAAAGATTGAATTATACCTCTAGCTTTCTTGACTGAGATTTGATGCACCAAAACCTGTCCTACCCCCTCCCCATTTTCAAACTGGATGGCTCGATTTTTAAGATAGCTGACACCCACCTTTTCCCTTAACGTCTGTCCAGGAAGAGAGCTCTTCATAATCAAATCTGAATACAAAAACTGTACATCAGGCGCGTTAATAGCTTTCGCCTGAGCATGCCTAATCTCCAGCTGGGTGATAGACCTACTAAGATGCCTGGCACAGTCCTGTTCGCTCCTAAGTTTACTAAGTATAAACTGTAAAGTGGTCCCCCTGATACATGTGTTTATAGCATCCCGCACAATAAATGGTGAGGCCGAAAAGATATTAGTTTGGAGAAATTCCATGTGTAAACTGGACATGAACTTACAATATTCAGGATTGCATAGTAAGTAGTGAGGAAATGAAAACTATCGCCGATCCACCCTTTCAGCAGAGAGATTGAAGGAAATGATGATGGGATTATGATCAGAAGTGATCTTGGGACAAATTTTTATCCCTGCACATTGAATCAAATACCTATTGGTAAAGAAACAGATCTATTCTTGAATAATGCTTGTGCAGTTGTGAATAAAAGGTGAAGCCAGGATCAAGTGGGTAGAGTGTTCCCCGTACATCACTCAATCCATGATGACGAGCCAATTCATGGATCAATGCCTTCATTTTCCCCATACGGGAAAATGCAAGGTGATTGGTAGAGTCAATCCTATAGTCCATAACACAATTGAAATCACCGATTATAAGTAGTTCCCCAGACCAATCCAATAACTCCAGACAGAGCATATCAAGAGTATCAGGCTCATCGACGTTAGGCCCATAGACAGTACAGAGCACATATTTGCGACCAAACATCAGAACCTGCACTATCACCCACCCACCCCTAGGGTCTGCAGCCGTTTTCAAAATTTTGAGGGCAACATTTTTTGCAGACAGAATGGCTACCCCACAAATGGAAACAGGCTGGGAGGTGCAAATAATAGTATCATAACCTAATTGCTTTAACAGATGACAGTGCTTATAGCCAAGATGAGTCTTGGTAAGAGATAATAAATGTGGTTTATAGATCTGACTTCCTCCTGGACCAATTGTCGTTTAGAAGACTGGTTGAGACCGGATACATTCCAACACATGCATTTCAGCGTAGCCATTACAAAAAACACTTCCCATCACCTGAACCTAAGCTGTCTCATACCCATACCCAATCCATCCAGCATGGCCGTCAATGCAACAAAGAATATCAAATCAAACAACAGTGGATCATCCTGACTTATTTGACCCTCCCCTCCCTTACCAAGTTTTCCTGCAGTGTCCCAGTGTGTCACACAGCAAACCCCACCGCACCATACCTGATGAAAGGAATCCTTCCCACCCTCAAAGCTGTTAGGGACGGGAAACAGCCCAAAGAGACTCTCAACCCCGGACCCTCCCGGGACCCAACCTGACCCACCTCACACACCACTACCACCCCTGAATACAGCATAGGAAGCACATGAAGAAAAGGAAGAGTATGAGTTGATATACCAGCACATAAAAAGTGACATGAGAAAACTCATTCAACAACAAAAAGAAGATCCCAAAAGCAGAAAGTCCAAGCCAATCCATGGCAATTCAGTACCAATATAAAACCTGCAATCTCAGTCAATTAATATGACACAGTCCCTTGTAAAGCACAAAGACTATGCAGAACCTCTTGCTCTGTAAAACAAATATGTGTCCGTCCATCTTTGAGAATTTTTGACCGGGCTGGTTTTTGTAGAAATACTTGCTCCCCAACAGCTTTTAGCAGTCAATCATCTGGTGGAGATTCCAGCGCCTTTCTATCGTGGCTTTCGAAAGATCAGAGCAGACTAAAATAGACATTGAGTCAACTGTAACTGGAGTAGCTGGACGGGCCTTCAAAAAGATAGCTTGTCACAGTAAAAAGTTACCAATGTAAATTAGAATTGGCTGTGGTTGCGTCACTTTAGACCTGTCAGAGGGAGGAGAGCTATTTTGAGTTATTGGGAGGCGGTGTGCCTGCAGAATCTGTGAGTCCATGTCCGAGTCACTGAGGTCAGGAAATGCTTTCCCAAAGAGTTGCACCATAAACTGCAGTGGATCATCGCCCTCTTTTCGTTCCAGTATACTAAACACGCGTAGATTATTTCTCCATTGGTGGTTTTTCTGATCCTCAATTTTAGAGTGGACACGGATCAGCTGTTGATCATGGTTCCCAATGGTTTTCACAGTGGCTGTTCCCACATCTTTGGCTTCCGCAACCAGCTGCTGAAGCTCCTTCATATCTATAGTGAGAGTGGCTACTTTTTGTGTACCTCAGCTAATGACTACCAAATCAGGGCATTATCAGCTCTGGCTTACGCGTAGTGCTGCTATGCTTCTGCTCGTTGTTCTTGTAGCAGCTTAAATGTTGCCAAAAGAGAGGCTTCCCATGGAAGGTCTGTGTAAGAGGTCTCAGTAGCTGCAGCTGAGGTCGAGTGATCTACAGAAGTAGCAGAAGGAGAATTTGGGAGGCTCCCTGAAAGAGATATAGCCTCAGCCAGGCAGCACTCAGAACAAGGAGAGACGGTAGGCCCTAGACCAGTCTGAAGCTCACTATCGTCCCCAATCACCAAATGGTCATCCACACAAGTAGAAGGCAGTCGCCAAGCTTCTTATCCGGATGCGTAAGTTTGCTGATCTCTTTACTTTTGCTTTTTCCTGTTTTTGTCCTTTTTCGCCTTTCTTTGTATTCTCCCAGAAGTCCTGAGTGTGTATTTTCATGTTAAGCCAAGTTGGTTGGTTTATTTTAGCATTGTCAGAGGCTTGATCAGCAAAGCTGTGAGCAGCGACCTTATTGCTACTGTTGTCAGTGTTTGGGCAGAGGCAGAAATAGAGACATCAGTATGACAGGAGGGGTGGCAATGGGGAACGAGGTGGAGCCCCACGCCTGTGGAAACAGAGACAGTGACAGTGCTGAGTGCAAAAAGGGCAATGGAGATGAAAGGGAGGGAAGCATTACCCCTTCTGCACCAGCCCCAGAGCTTCCCAACCCCCCCCTCAGGATGACAAATTGCACCAACCAAGCTCTTCGTGCCAAAGTAGTCAGCAGCTATTTCCTGCCCAGGGCAGGTTAATATCAGGGGAATATCTTCCATCTCAGTCACAGTAACAGTATCAGCTGACCCGGGCATAGTACATTGTTGCAAACATACAGATCCCTCAGATAATGAAAGTGATGAAGTCACAGAAAGTTCTGTAATATTGTTACCTTCTTGTACCGTTGTTGCCTTCGTTGAAAGGTTAGCATCCTCACTGGCAACAGCTGCCAGCAGAATGCTAGCCAGTGAAACTTCCTCAGAAATGGATTGCTCCTCACTGTGTCCTTGAAGGAGGTCTGTCACAGCTACAGATCTGAGTAATAGTAATATCGGAAGATCTGCCATTTAGGTACGCCCGCTTAGTGAGTCAGAGGGGGGCTAATAGGATCATTTGTTCCGCTAGTACCAGCGATGGTAACACCCGCGACCCATGGTTGGAAAGCAGGTCACGCACTCTCCTCGGGAGGCAGCCGAGCATTGTAGCCCCATCCCTCCCGGCTTGGCTTGAATGCGGAGGTAAGCAGGCGGCCGGATCTCCCTGAGAAGCATCGGGAGCCACCACCTGTGGAGCTGCAGCATAGATGGGCGTCGGACCGGGCGGTGAACCTGCATGCCATTTGAAGAGCAGCAATTCCAAAAGCCGCTGCACCAGCACCCTAATGGCCTGGAGCATGCCTGGCATGCAGAGATGAGAAGAAGGCAGCAGAACGGCAGAGCGGTGCGGCGTAATGTGACAGGTCAGGCAGCATGGGAAAGAGGGGAGGAATCCCTCAGGGGTGAGGAATCAGCCTGCCATCTTCCTTTTCCCACCCCTCCACCACACCCATTTTCAGGCAATAGCTCAACGATTTTCTATTTTCTATCAGGAGCTATGTAGCCATCCTCAAGGGTTTAATTCATCTGGGTTGCAGGACTATGTTCAGGGGTTATGATTGCCATTTCTCCAGTATTCTAACTCTGATTCGCTTGAGGATGATGTTTGTATTGGGGAAGCTGAGCCAGTGCTCTCTGCTTTACCATCAGGCAAGGCAGCAGGCGAGGATGCGATCCGTCTCGAATTCTACAAAACATGTAAGGCTATTATTATCCCTTACTTCTTAATGTAATTCCGCATGTTGATAAGAGAGGCGAAGTATTCAGTACTTGGAATATGACTAATATTATCTTTCTTAAGAAGTGCAAACCAGCAGACGATCGAGGCTCTTATCACCCTAGATCCCTCATTAATGCTGATGCTAAAGTGTATGCCAAAATACTTGCTATGTGACTTGCTCCTCTCTTATTAGATTTAGTCTCACAGCAGCAGCATGGCTTCATACCGGGCTAGGATACTACATGTCACGCTAACACAGCTATCATGGCGTTTGATGATACAGTTAAACTTGGGAAAAGAATAGGTATGATACTTTTAGATGCCGAGAAGGCATTTGATTGTGTTGTATGGGGCTCTCTGTTGGCTTCAATGCGCTCTTTTTGTATTAAGGACTAGTTTTGTAAGTGGGTGAAGTCACTGTACAGGAGCCGATGTGCTAAGCTGGTATATGCCGGGGTAGCTTCTGCCCCATTTCAGATCTTTCAGGGCACCAGGCAAGGATGTCTGCTTTCTCCCCTTTTATTTGTTTTCTATATTGATGCATATCTGAGATCTCTCTTGCAGAATGTCGGCAGACAACCTATGTGGTTTGGTTACCTCGAACTTAAAGTCACTGCATATGCAGATGATGTTGCTATCTTTTCTACCAATCCTGCAGTTGAATTAGATAATATAGTAGATGAGGCAGAGAGATTCTGGTGCTCTTCTAGCTGTACGCCTCATATAGCCAAAACTCAAGTGCTTCTTAATTATGAGCCAGATGCTTTTCTGGCTGCATGCGCATATAGCCGAAACTCAAGTGCTTCTTAATTATGAGCCGGATGTCCCACTGGCTGGGGTCCCATCGATGGCTACAGATCTTGGTGTCTGGTAGAGTCCCCAGGTTGGTAAAATTATCCAACTGAACTATGAACCTTTGCTAGCTTCAGTCATACATAAGCTATGACTTTGGAACAAGCTCCCAATTAGCATCATCGGCCTCTGCAACATTATCAAAATGAATGTGCTGCCTAAATTATTGTATCTGTTTCAGGCAGTCCCTTTCAGGGTTTCAAACTCTTTTTCAAATGGCTAGAAAGTGCTATAGGCAGCTTTATTTGGGGCTATAGGTGTGCCCAACAGGCTATTTGCTCACTAAAATTTCATTATGGGCAGGGTGGGTTACTCAGTTTTAAGTTGTATTGCTGGGCTGCATTTGCTAGTCACTTGCGCAATCTGCTAACACAAGGTGACCCAGATCCTTTAGCTTTTTGCTATCAGTTTGTTTTAGGCTCTGATTTTAGGCTGTTTCAGTATATAATTCTGGACCCCAACTTCTTCAAAGCTGTTAGGTTTAAATGTATTGTGACATCTGTACAATATTGTTGGACCTGGCCCTTTTTGCAGGGTCATCCCCAAGCTTTTTGCCTAATTCCTCCTATTTTTCCTGACCTGCTTTTGTTGGCGTTAGGACTCTGGGCACTTTACCACTGCTAACCAGTGCTAAAGTGCATATGCTCTCTGTGTAAATTGTACTGTTGATTGGTTTATCCATGATTGGCATATTTGATTTACTAGTAAGTCCCTAGTAAAGTGCACTAGAGGTGCCTAGGGCCTGTAAATCAAATGCTACTAGTGGGCCTGCAGCACTGGTTGTGCCACCCACATAAGTAGCCCTGTAATCATGTCTCAGACCTGTCACTGCAGTGTCTGTGTGTGCAGTTTTAAACTGTAAATTCGACTTGGCAAGTGTACCCACTTGCAAGGCCTAACCCTTCCCTTTTCCTACATATAAGACATCACTAAGGTAGGCCCTAGGTAGCCCTATGGGCAGGGTGCAGTGTATGGTTAATGTAGGCCATATACTAATGCGTTTTATATGTCCTGACAGTAAAATACTGCCAAATTCGTTTTTCACTGTTGCAAGACCTATCTCTCTCATAGGTTAACTGGGGGCTGACTTTAAACATGATTAAAACATAGATTCCCTTTGGGAGCAGATAGACATGTGGAGTTTGGAATCTCTGAACTCACAATTTAAAAATACATATTTTAGTAAAGTTGGTTTCGAGATTGTCTGTTTGAAAATGCCACTGTTAGAAAGTGAGCCTTTTCTTGCTTAAACCATTCTGTGACTCTGCCTGTTTCTGGATTCCCTGTCTGGGTTAGTTTGACAGTTGAGCTGTTTGCACCTCTCTCCAGACAGTGACACAAAGGGGGCTGGGGTGTAGCCTGCATATCATGCTGAGCCATCTGTGCTAGTAGGGAAGGGATGAGTGGTCGCTCACACCTGAAAGGGCTGTGCCTGCCCTCCTACAATGCAGTTTCCAACCCCCTGGTGTGTGTCTGAGGCCTTGCTTGGACAAGGCAGGATTTCACAAACAAGTGAGACTTTCCTTTGAAGTAAGCCTACTTCAAAGGCCAAAATAGGTATAAGAAGAGCACCCAAAACCACTGACTTTAGACACTTCTTGGGGTAGACACTCTACCTCACAGACACTTCTGGACAAGAAACCTGCTGGTGAAGAATCCCTGAGGCAGACCTGCCAAGAGGAACTGCCTGGCTGCCCAAAGGACTCACCTGGACTGCTTTTCTGAGAGGGACTGCTGCCATGCTGTTGCCCTGTTGCCTTGCTGCCCTCTGGCTGTGCTGAGAAATGCACTCCAAGGGCTTAGATAGAGCTTGCCTCCTGTTCCCTGAAGTCTCAGGACCCAAAAGACTTCACTTCTGCAACTGGAGTCCTTGTGCGGTGAATATTCGACGCACAGCCTGCTAAAAACGATGCGCAGCCTGCATCGTGGTGAAAAATTCACTGCACGCCAAACCGGAACGACTCAGCCCGACTTCGCAAGGAGAAGATCGATGCAGCACCAGCGTAGCAACCAGAACTTCGACGCACGGCCCACTGGATCGCCACACACCCTCCCCGGAACGGCGCAGCCCGACATCCAGAGCGGAATCGACGCAGCACCTGCCGTGCAGGAGAAATTTCCATGCAATGTCCACTGGATCGACACAGCGCCTGTGACTCTGCTCTGCAAGCCCAGGATTCCACGCATCGTCCCAGGGCGTCCGAAAACCCTGCAACCCGAAGAGGAACCGAGTCTGCGTGCCTGGAAATCGATGCAAAGTCTTCCCTTGCGTGAAAAATAACGACAGAAGTCTGTGTGCGAAGGGGTGAAACTGACGCACACCTCCTAGTTTTCCACACATCGCCTCCTCTGCGGTCCCTTGCAGAGATTTCAAACGCAAACCAAGTACTTTGTGCTTGCAAGAGATTTTTATGGCTTTTTACAGACTAAAGACACTTTATATCACTTTTATAGTGATATCTCAACATATACTTATTGCATTTTTATAGTTTTGACCTGCATCTTATCAGATAAATATTATATATTTTTCTAAACACTGTGTGGTGTATTTGTGTGGTGTTATACTGTGTTATTGCATGATTTATTGCACAAATACTTTACACATTGCCTTCTAAGTTAAGCCTGACTGCTCAGTGCCAAGCTTCCAGAGGGTGGGCACAGGATAATTTGTGCTGTGTGTGACTTACCCTGACTTGAGTGAGGGTCATTCCTTGGACAAAGGGTAACCTGACTGTCAACCAAAGACCCCATTTCTAACATATATGGTGTGATATGTGTGCAAAATTGTCCCTGTTATCAGTTCACGCGGACACACCACTCTGGCTCAATCCCGCTTTCCCGTCTGTATTCCATGATTCAATGAGTAAAGCCTGAATGATGTATGGGGTTGAGACGGTTGGGCAGCTATATGATCTTGATTGGTTCCAATTGTTTGCTGGGCTCCAGGCCTCCTTCTCTCTTCCCCATCATTGTATCGTTAAATATTTGCAGATCGGGTCGTTTTTATGTTAGAGTGCAGGTATTCAATCGATTTGGTAAGGTTGGATATTCCTTCTTCTCTACATAGAGCACCTAGGAGCTTATTGATTAGTTCAATTGATCAAGTGTTGTGTGAGCATAGGGTGAATAATAGTTTGCAGCTTGCTCTCAATTGGAGTTGAATGCTTTCGTTGGAGGTTTTGCCCTCTGAAATCCACTCTTCTCTGGAAACAGTTGATGGCTCAGTGCACTCTATTAAGCTAAAACTGCAACAATTTAAAACAATTTGTATGTTGCACTATACGCCTAAGAAAATCTCAAAATGGAGTGGGAATCCAAGTTCAGATAAGACTGAGGACCTGATTAGGAGTTTGGTGGAGGGGATAACTCAGTCTCAAACGTGACAGATATCCCGTCTGTTGTGTTACAAGTTCCATTATATCCTATTGAACTTGTAAAACGGTGGACACGATATCCGTCACGTTTGTGACGGCGTTATTCCCTCTGCCAAACTCCTAATTAGGCCCTAAATGCCCTACGTGTGGCTGCTATGCAGCCGACATCCTGCATATGTTTCTTTCGTGTCCTGCCTTGTGGGATTTTTTTATGCGGGGGTTACTCAACTTTAAATGTTCTGTTTAGGACTGGACGTACAGTTTACGCCCAAGAAAATCTATTTGGGATATAGACCCGAATTTGATGTAGGACTTCAATGGCTGTTGGCTATTGCTATTGTCACTGACAGGCTCTATATCGCTAGGGTACGGGTGTCCCCTTTGCTCCCAAGAAATGCTGAGTGGTGGGCCACTCTCCAGGGGATATATGAGTCTAATTAGCACTGGCCAAAGCTAGGGGTGTACGGTCTATTAAAAGACTGAAGCAAATTTGGGCAGAGTTTAGCTGGGATTCGCAGCTTCAGATCCAAGCTAGTCAGGATCCCGTTATGGGGGCGGGTGGGACTGAATAAGCTGCTTTCTGTTTAACTTAGCTATATTTTAATTTTAATTGTTCTTTCACCCTTTTCCCTCTTCTCTTTGCTGGTTGATTAATTTCATTCCATATCACCCCTCTATGGCATTTCTCTGCTGACACTATTTAACAAGTTTATGTTTTTTGGTAATTGTTACTATTATTATTCCTTTTGTGAAATGGCTAGTTTCTCTCTTTTTCTGTTATCAATCCAGACTCAAAATAAAAAACAAATATAGAAAACCAGTGATGAGTTTATTGATACGTGCACCTAGAAGGCACTTTAGAGGTGCCCCCTGAAAACCTTCCATCTACCTGTGTTTGGACTGACCAGTTTTAGCCAGCCTGCCACCACCAGACATGAGTCTGACCCCCACAAGGGTGAGAGCCTTTGTTCTCGTGCAGTCACAAATAAGGCCTTCTCTGGGAGATGTGTTACACACCCAACAGGATGACCTGTGAACCTGCATTCCGAGGCAGGGGGCGTCAAAGGAGCTCACTGCCCTTGGTATGCAGATCTGGCTTCACTAACAGGAGAGATGCAAACCCCCCTGCCCCAGGGCCCATTTGGCACCAGTTCAGGTGGGAGATTTAGGCTCAGGTTTAAAAATGGTTAGAGCTTCCTTTATGCCACATTAGCTTAATCTTTAATGTCACTAATGTGGCTCAAGGACGCCTAATGCGCTGCACCAGATTTACAAAGTGGTGCAATGCATGCATTGTGCCACTTTGTAACCCCTTGCACCACATTATGCATGCGCCAGGCATAATGTATGTAAGGGGGATTTTCCCCCGTTAGGGGAACCGCGAAAATGGTGCAATGGAATCTGTGAGATTCCACTGTACCATTTTTAAATGCTATTTTTAACATCTGCACAGAGCAGGCATTAAAAGGTGCACAACATTATTCTTAATGGACCCCTATGTACATTGCAGGATTAGAGACAACATTGTTGGTGCTAATCCTGCAATGTACTAAATAGCATAAAAAATTATGACACTATTGTCCCAATCCTGAGCCATGGTGCACCTTATATTTAATATGGTGAACTCATGGTGGCATTAGAGGGGAGCTGATGGGCGCAAGAAATGTGGCACTGCATATGATGCAGTGACACTTCTCTTACATTTGGGCCATAGTATTCAGGGAGGTGTGTCCATCCCTCAGGTCAGTCCCACCCCTAAGGTGAGCTGCCTGAAGTGGACACAACTTTTAGAAATCTGCCATCTTGGTGTTGGCAAATTTAGGAACTCTGGGACAGGGTTATACCCACTTCCCACAGGAAGTGGTCATATAGGGGGATGCAGAGACTCATTTTATAAGTAGCCCATTGGCTTCTACCCTGCACTCCCCAAAACACCCCTAAATTCAGTATTTAGGGGAACCCCTGGCACCAGGACAGCAGTTTCCTGCTGACCTACAAAGAAGAAGGACACCGAAGAACCACAAAAGCAAAGCCAGAGGAAGAAGCACCTGACTTCTCCCCAGTCCTGTCGGCCTGTCTGCTGTTCCTGTGGATTTACACCCAAGTCAACTCATCCTGCAAGCTGCTGTGCCTCCAAAAGCCTGGGAGGTCTGACTGCCTTCAACAATGACCCAGGAACTCCTGTGGAGCAGTGGAGCTGCTCCCCTGCATCTTGCAAGCATCTCAAAACAACTGTGAGGAGTCCGGGCAACAGAAAACCCGACATCAGAAGGCACCACTGCACCCGTGCCACCTAGCCAGAGTTGAAGTGGGCCAATCGTGCCAATGTGGTCCTCCAACCCTCCAGAGACAAAGCCCATCTTGGACTTGCCCACTGTGGACTCACCAGGCGCAGAGCACCCATTGGGCTGAAAGGGCTTTAGTCTCCCTATAAGGGGAGTGGGCTGGGCTGACTGTGCTGGAGCAGAGGGCCTCTAAGCCTGTCACCTCCAAAACAATTGCTTTCGTCCTTGTAAGGACATTTACAAACTTTCAAAGCCTCTGTTTGTTTTACATTCTGAGAACACCTCTGCTCAATTCTGTAAACCAAATATTTTTAGCTCAGAGTTAATGAGCAGTGAAGTGCAGTGTTTAAACCGAGTGGGGGACAGGTGTGAAATCACAGCAGAGATGAATCTGCTGTGATCACACCCTTCCTCATTTACAAATAAACATTAGGGGTACCTGTAGGAGGCTGGCCTGGCTTATAGTGGGTCCCTGATGGTACTTACACCTTGTGCCAGGTACAGTTATCCCTTATTAGTAGATTAGTGGTGTTCTAACAGCTTAGGCTGATAGAGGTAGCTGTAGCGGAGCAGCTTAGGCTGAACTAGGAGACATGCAGAGCTCCTACTATACCACTTATATCATATAGCACTATATCATAAGAATCACAATACTCAGAGTTACTAAAAAGAAAGGTACTTTATGTTAGTGATAATGTGCCAAAAATTTCTCAGAGGATATACTCCCTTAGGAGGTAAGTAAAATACACAAAATATACACACAAACCAAAATCAGGTAAGTAAACAGTTAGAAAAGTAGTGCCAACACTGTAGAATACAATAGGATGCAACAGGCCTAGTGGCAACACAAACCATATACTAAGAAATTGGAATGCAAACCACTTAGGGACCCCAGGCCTAGTGTAGTGTGTAGAGGGTCGCTGGGAGTGTAAGAAAACACTAAGGGTGTCCAAGATACCCCACTCCAAGACCTTGAAAAGTAGGAGTAAAGTTACCCTACTTCCCCAGAAACACCCTAAAGTTGTGATAGGATATTCTGCAAAGACCACAACTGACTGCAAAGCACTGAAGATGGATTCCTGGACCTGAGGACCTGTAAAGGAAGGGGACCAAGTCCAAGAGTCACGAAAGTGTCCAGGGGGGCAGGAGCCCACTAAACTCCGGATGAAGGTGCAAAAAGGCTGCTTCTGGGTGGAAGAAGCTGAAGATTCTGCAACAACCGAAGATGCCAGGAAGTTCTCCTTTGCACAGAAGATGTCCCACGGTGTGCTGGAGGATGTGGAGTTATTTTCTCACAGAAAACTGCAAACAAGCCTTGCTAGCTGCAAAGATCACGGTTGAAGAAAATGGGTGCTGCCCGGGCCCAGGAAGGACCAGGAGGTCACCCCTTGGAGACAGAGGGGTCACTCAGCAACACAGAGAGCCTATGCAGGAGCAGGCAGCACCGCAGAAGCACTTGAACAAGGGTTCAAGAAAACTGGCACAGCAGCCATCTACAAAGGAGGGTCCCACAAAGCTGTTGGTCACCTCAGCGAGTTGAGCAATGCAGGACAGAGTGCCTGGGACCTGGGATGTGCTGTTCATGAAGGATTCCTAGCAAAAGTGCAGAGAAGCCCTAGCAGCTGCAGTTCACGCAGTGCACAGGATTACTGTCTGGCGTGGGAGGGCAAGGACTTACCTCCACCAAATTTGGACAGATGGACCACTGGACTGTCGGGGTCACTTGGATCCAGCGCCTGTGTTCCAGGGACCACGCTTGTCAAGAGGAGAGGGGTTCCAGAGGACCGGTGATGCAGAAGTTTGGTGCCTGCGTTAGCAGGGGGAAGAATCCGTCGACCCACAGGAGATTTCTTCTTGGCTTCCAGTGCAGGGTGAAGGCAGATAGCCCTCAGAGCATGCACCACCAGGAAACAGTAGAGAAAGCCGGGAGGTTTAGGCGCTACAATGTTGCTGGTAGTCTTCTTGTTACTTTGTTGTGGTTTTGCAGGCATCCTGGAGCAGTCAGTGTTTGAGCCTTGGAAGAATTTGAGGAGGGAGATGCAGAGGAACTCTGGTGAGCTCTAGCATTCGTTATCTGACGAGAAACCCACAGGAGAGACCCTAAATAGCCCTCAGAGGAGGATTGGCCACCTAGTCAGGTAAACACCTATCAGGAGGGGTCTCTGACGTCACCTGCTGGCACTGGCTACTCAGAGGCCTCCATTGTGCCTTCACACCTCTGCATTCAAGATGGCAGAGTTCTGGGACACACTGGAGGAGCTCTGGGCACCACCCCTGGGGTGGCGATGGACAGGAGAGTGGTCACTCCCCTTTCCTTTGTCTAGTTTCACTCCAGAGCAGGGGCTGGGGGATCCCTGAACTGGTGTAGACTGGTTTATGCAAGGAGGGCACCATCTGTGCCCTTCAAAGCATTCCCAGAGGCCAGGAGAGGCTACTCCTCTCAGGCCCTTAGCACCTATTTCCAAAGGGAGAGGGTGTAACACCCTCTCTCAGAGGAAATACTTTGTTCTGTCTTCGTGGAACTGGGCTGCCCTGACCACAGGAGGGAAGAAGCCTGTCTGTGGGTTGGCAGCAGCGGTAGATGCAGTGAAAACCCCAGAGAGCTGGTTTGGCAGTACCCGGGGTCCATGCTGGAGCCCAGGGGATGCATGGGATTGGCACCCCAATACCAGATTTGGCATGGGGGGGACAATTCCATGATCTTAGACATTTTACATGGCCATATTCTGAGTTACCATTGTGAAGCTACATATAGGTATTGACCTATATGTAGGGCACACGTGTAATGGTGTCCCCGCACTCACAAAGTCCGGGGAAATTGCCCTGAACTATGTGGGGGCACCTTGGCTAGTGCCAGGGCGCCCTCACACTTTGTAACTTTGCACCTAACATTCATCAAGAGAGGGTTAGACATATAGGTGAACTTATGAGTTACTTAAGTGCAGTACAAAATGGCTGTGAAATAACGTGAACATTATTTCACAGAGGCTGCAGTGGCAGTCCTGTGTAATATTAGTCTGAGCTCCCAGTGGGTGGCAAAAGAAATGCTGCAGCCCATAGGGATCTCCTGGATCCCCAAAACCCTGGGTACCTAGGTACCATATCCTAGGGAATTATAAGGGTGTTCCAGTATGCCAATCAAAATTGGTAAAAATGGTCACTAGCCTGAAGTGACAATTTTAAAGACAGAGAGAGCATAAGCACTGAGGTTCTGGTTAGCAGAGCCTCAGTGACACAGTTAGGCACCACACAGGGAACATATTCAGGCCACAAACTATGAGCACTGGGGTCCTGGCTAGCAGGATCCCAGTGAGACAGGCAAAAACAAACTAACACACAAGTAAAAACGGGGGTATCATGCCAGGCAAGATGGTACTTTTCTACAGTACCCAGCAACAATCCCACAAAAAGCAAGACTCAAACACAATTAAAATAGAGGCGGGATCTGACAGAAAGATGTTCCTTGAGGCACTTGAACATACATTTGAATATTGGTTTTATTTTGTTGACCTGTAAAAGCAATTATAAGGTGCAACACTATTTAAAAAATAACTGAACAAAAGAAAGATTTCAATCTTACATATGGTAAAAAAGTAGTCTATCAATCATTCTATTTCATGCATGTGATATTCAGTTTTATGTAGGTGAGCATATGTGCTGGTACTGACACCCGTGCAGAAATCTATGTGAAAATGCAGCGGTTTTGAATTCCAGCAGGATTTTCTCATCCATTTTATCAGAAGGATGAAAGTCCATAACTGAGCTGATGTCAGTAATCTTGCTATTTATACTCCTATAAAACAGACTAATCTGCTAAACAAGTGCTTTATGTGCTAAAAACTATAGAGTTGTTAAATGAAAAGAAAGGTTTCATTAAAAGTAAGTCTCCAATGGACGTTTACTAAAACACATAAAGGGGGTCATTCTGACCCTGGCGGGCGGTGATAAAGCGGCGGCCAACCCGCCAACAGGCAGGCGGTCCAAAAAAAGGAATTCTGACCCTGGCGGGAACCGCCAACACAGCCTGCTACTTTAACACTCCGACCGCCACGGCGGGACAGACAAACAGCGTGGCGGTCACCGCCAACAGGCAGGCGGCAGACAATGTACCGCCCACCCTATCACAACTCACCAATCCGCCACCTTTTCCGGGGCGGGAGCCCCGCCGATAAAAACACGGCGGAAACAGACTACGAACGGGAAAACGCTCACCTCTACACACTCCACGAGGAAGGAGGACAGCATGGAGCCCGAATTACACATCCTACCAGCTATTGTCTACCTGCTCATCTACCAGGAGTACGAACGCCGGCGCAGACGACAACGGTGAGTACTGCACCTACGACACAGGCGAGGGGGGAGGAGGAAAGCTTATGGGCACACACATGCGCCATACACCCACCCCCCCACCACAAATACCTACACCCCAATGCCGAGCAACAAGTCAGAGTGACACCCCCCAAACGCACCGGAATAATGCAAAGACACAATTAAAATGATCTATAAAATATATGTATAAATAGCTCCATTAAAGGTATGGGAAATATGCTATATAAAAGATACAAAAATAAGGAATGAACATAGTCAACAATATATACATAGGCAATAAGTCCTGCACATTCCCTCAAAGTTCCATAGTCCGTGGGCCAATGTGCACAAACACATGGGCAAAGCCCACACAGGAGACCAGATACCATTGGAGAGAACACTGCTGGGGCATCAGATGATAAAACTACAGGCACCTCAGGGGGAAGGGAAGGGGGGGCACCTCAGCCACATGAGTCCTTGACGCCAGTTCCACGAGGGGCCTCCATGCCCACTGTCCCATCCTGGGGAGTGCAAAGCCACAGTCTCACAAGTCTCTACAGTGGGTGGGTTGCCCACTGTCCCATCCTGGGGAGTGCAAAGCCACAGTCTCTCAAGTCCCTACAGTGGGTGGCTTGCCCACTGTCCCATCCTGGGGAGTGCAAAGCCACAGTCTCACAAGTCTCTACAGTGGGTGGCTTGCCCACTGTTCCATCCTGGGGAGTGCAAAGCCACAGTCACTCAAGTCTCTACAGTGGGTGGCTTGCCCACTGTTCCATCCTGGGAAGTGCCAAGCCACAGTCCATCAGATGGATTATCGACTCCACTGTTAATGGAGGAGGCATGGTGCCCAGAGTGCTTCCTGAAGCCCTGCTCGACACAGAACCGGCACTGTCAATGGGCCAGCGGTGCTTGAGATGAAGGCCCCAGTGGAGCGGTGCTTGAGATGAAGGCCCCAGCGGAGCGGTGCTTGAGATGAAGGGCCCAGCGGAGCGGTGATTGACAGGAAGGGCCCAGCGGAGCGGTGCAGAGACGGCGGGGCCCAGCGGAGCGGTGCTTGACAGGAAGGGCCCAACGGAGCGGTGCAGAGACGGCGGGGCCCAGCGGAGCGGTGCTTGAGATGAAGGGCCCAGCGGTGCGGTGCAGAGACGGCGGGGCCCAGCGGAGCGGTGCTTGACAGGAAGGGCCCAGCGGAGCGGTGCAGAGACGGCGGGGCCCAGGGGAGCGGTGCTTGAGATGAAGGCCCCAGCGGAGCGGTGCTTGAGATGAAGGGCCCAGCTGAGCGGTGCTTGACAGGAAGGGCCCAGCGGAGCGGTGCAGAGACGGCGGGGCCCAGCGGAGCGGTGCTTGACAGGAAGGGCCCAGCGGAGCGGTGCAGAGATGGCGGGGCCCAGCGGAGCGGTGCTTGAGATGAAGGGCCCAGCGGAGCGTGCAGAGACGGCGGGGCCCAGCGGAGCGGTGCTTGAGATGAAGGGCCCAGCGGAGCGGTGCAGAGACGGCGGGGCCCAGCGGAGCGGTGCTTGAGATGAAGGCCCCAGCGGAGCGGTGCTTGAGATGAAGGGCCCAGCGGAGCGGTTCTTGTCCCGGCGGGCCCCTGTTCAGCGATTCTTGTCCCGGCGGGCCCCTGTTCAGCGGTGCTCCTCCCGGCGGGCCCCTGTTCAGCGATTCTTGTCCCGGCGGGCCCCTGTTCAGCGGTTCTTGTCCCGGCGGGCCCCTGTTCAGCGGTGCTCCTCCCGGCGGGGCCCTGTTCAGCGGTTCTTGTCCCGGCGGGCCCCTGTTCAGCGGTTCTTGTCCCGGCGGGCCCCTGTTCAGCGGTTCTTGTCCCGACGGGCCCCTGTTCAGCGGTGCTCCTCCCGGCGGGCCCCTGTTCAGCAGTTCTTGTCCCGGCAGGCCTCTGTTCAGCGGTGTTCCTCCCGGCGGGGCCCTGTTCAGCGGTTCTTGTCCCGGCGGGATCCTGTTCAGCGATTCTTGTCCCGGCGGGCCCCTGTTCAGCGGTGCTCCTCCCGGCGGGCCCCTGTTCAGCGGTTCTTGTCCCGGCGGGCCCCTGTTCAGCGGTGCTCTTCCCGGCGGGGCCCTGTTCGGCGGTGCTTGTCCTGTGTGTCTAGGGAGCCAGACCTGGGCAAGACTTCCCGCTCATTCGCCATCCGACCTTGCGGTCGCGGGGCCCTCCTGTGATGGAGTCCTGGACCCGTGGGTGTCATCCGTCACAACCGGTTTGGGGCTGGTGGGGCCCTCCTGGGCAGCTCGCCTGCTGCCTGACTTCTCCGCCCTGCTGCCCTTGCCCTCCTTCGCTGAAGCTCTGTGGCCCTTGCCTCCCTTGGATGATGTGGCAGGTGACGGGGCAAGGCTACTGTCCTTGGTGGCAGCCGTCTCAGTCTTGTCGCACCAGGCCTTTTTTTTTTTTGTCCTCTTCCCAGGGGGTGGGTTGGCTGTCCCCTTGCTGCTGGCCGATGTTCCTGCCCTAGGAGCTGGTGGACTCCAATAGCCCTGCACTATGGTCACAGTAGATGCAGGGCTGGTGGTGGCTGAGGTGCTTTTTTTACTCTTACCAGATGGAGGGGGTGGGTCAGTGATTGGAACGAGCTCAAGGTTGGAAAGGAAAACGACTTGGGAAGGACAGGGATGGGTAGGTGTAGTGGGTATGGGAGTGGAGGAAGAGGATGTGGTTGTAGGAGAGTCAAGTGTGCTGTCTTTGGGTGCAGGTGCTTGTGACGGAGGCTGTCGTGAGGTGGATTGCTGTTGGGTGGGTGGCTGCCTGCGTTTGTGTGGTTTGGAAGAGGGGGAGACAGACACACTGGGAGAGGACACAGGGGACATGTAAATGGCAGTGGGGGTGGTGACTGCACTTGTGCGGACTGTAATGGAGGGTGTGCTGGTGATGGAAGTACTGGCTGATGGTGGTGTGCATGCAGGTGTGAGTGGAGACGTCACAAGGAGGGAGGAGGGAGATGAGGAGGTGGGGGACACAGAGGTGGTAGTGACTGTTGGCATGTCTGCATCTGGATGTTGCTTGGGTGAATGCTTGTGGGATCTGTGGTGCTTATGTGTGGATGAGCTGCCCTTGGGTGTAGAGGTGTGTGCAGGCTGGTCTGATGGTGTGGATGGGATAAGCAGAGGAACAGGAGACTGGGACTGGGTGGAGGGAGTCAGAAGAGGGAGGCTGGAGACAGGGACAATGGCTGCCGTCAGTGCTGAGGCCAGAGCGTTGAACGATCGCTGATGGGCAGCCTGACCCGAATGAATGCCCTCCAGGTATGCATTGCTCCGATGCACCTCCCTTTCTACACCCTGGATGGCATTCAAAAGGGTAGACTGCCCAACAATGAGTGTCCTGAGGAGGTCAATGACCTCCTCACTGAGGGCAGCAGGGGTAACTGGGGCAGGGCCTGAGGTGCCTGGGGCGAAGGAGATGCCCGCCTTCCTGGGCGAGCGGGCACGGAGCGAAGGCTGAGGATCTGCTGCTGGGAGGGTGGGGCTGGTGCGCTGGGTGGCGGCTGTACCTGTTGTGGCGGTGGGCACGGATGTTGCCGCCACCGCTAGGGAGCTCCCTTCCGAGGACGTGTCGGTGTCGCTGACGTCTCCACGGGTCCCCGTTGTGGAGCTCCACTCGCCCTCCGTCTCACTGGTGTACTCGGAGTCTGTTGTATTGCCCTCCGGGGCCATGTGAGATGCAGCTCCCTCGTGCGCCGATGCCACTTCTCCTCCGCCTGATGATGCTAATGCACACATGAACAGGAAGACAAAGAAAATGGGGGGGGGGAGAAATGAAGACAGGTTGAGTGCATGCATTGGCAACACCATTGTCGGAGAGGACAGACACAGAAGCCCCCTGAACTAGGCCGCGCAATCGGGGTACACTACTCAGTTATTGTGACTAGGCCTACAGGTCTATGGACGACAAATGCACACATGGGTGAGGCCGGACCATGGATAGCTGTACTTGGCACCCTACAGAGTTGGGGGGCGGGGGCACAGGGCCGTGTCTAACGGAGGGGCCTAGCCTACAGAATGCGCCCTGGCCTGGAGATAGCCACAGCCCTCCTCCCCCACCCAGACACCTTCACTGCGCGCAAAGATAGCAGAATGTGCTGATACTCACCCCCTTGTGTCTGCTGTGATGTCCTCACGCGCCCATCCAAATCGGGGTAGGCCACCGCCAGGATCCGGGACATCAGGGGGGTCAATTGGCGGCTGGCACACCTCCTACGTTGGGAGGCCATCCCCAGCAGAGACTCGGCGGTCTTTCTGGTCCCGCGGCGGATGTCCTCCCACCTCTTTCGGCAGTGGGTGCCCCGTCTGTTGTGGAACCCTAGGGCCCGGACGTCCTTGGCGATGGCACGCCAAATGTCGATCTTCTGATGGGCGCTGACCTATGTGACATGTACAGGGTGGTAAAGGAAATCGCATCAGTTTTCTGCCTGGTCAATGTGAGTGGCCCCCCCCCTCCCCAACCTTGCCATGTGGCACATGCTCTCATCTTTCGTGCGTTGCACTCCTCATTCGCTCCCCTCCCCACCATCTTACATACACCCCACTCAACACAGGCATAGCCCGTTCAACGTGCACCCTGTGTACTAACCTGTTGGTCTGGAGGACCGTAGAGTAGCGCATACTGGGGGAGGACCCCATCAACAAGTCTCTCCAATTCTTCGGAAGTGAAGGCAGGGGCCCTTTCCCCAGTCGCAGCAGCCATTGTATCTCCCAGACCGAGGTCACAGCAGCACTTGCAGTATAGGTCCTCTCCTGTGGATGATCAGGTCTCGAGTGATTAATCAGATAGAAAATTGCGGTCACGCCCGCGGCGGTGCGTACCGTGGCGGTGCGTACCGCGACCGCCGGCGCACATCGTCATTGGCTCCTGAGACCCATAGGGTTCAATGTTAACCAATGCTGCTTTGCGCCGCGGTCTTTGACCGCCTACCGCCACGGTGTGCCATGCCAGCGCAGTGACCTCACATCCCACTGTCACACTTCACAGGTCAGGCAGCCGCCATTTCAAGGGCCCACATGTCATGATTTCTACTGCGTCACACAGGCCTAGGCCTTGCATTGCCACTCATACAAGCCTTTCAATGCATAGCGATTCGTGTACTGTGCAAGCTGTGTGAACGAACCTGTGGGTTGCTTGACTCTGTGCTCCATGTTGTCCTTCCTAGGCACCGCCCGCTGGGACTTGCGAGGAGAAGGATGAATCCTCCCGTGTACCGACCGCTGGTGGACCTGTCGACAATGGAAGAACGACATATCATACTTACATACAGGCTTGACAGAGCAACTATACATGAACTATGTGCCCAGCTGGAGCCAGACCTGATGTCCCCCATCCGCCAACCCACAGGGATTCCCCCTCTGGTGCAGGTTCTGTCAGTACTCCATTTTTTGGCAAGTGGGTCTTTTCAGACAACAGTGGCCATATCATCTGGGATGTCTCAGCCTATGTTTTCTAAGGTTTTGTCCAGAGTGTTGTCTGCCCTGATGAAATTCCCTGAGGTGGGCGAATTGGCTACAGTGAAGGGTGATTTCTATGCCCTTGGACATATCCCCAACATCATTGGTGCCATTGATGGGACCCATGTGTCTTTGGTTCCCCCCAAAGAAAGTGAGCAGGTGTACAGAAACAGAAAAAGTTATCATTCGATGAATGTCCAGGTGGTCTGTTTGGCTGACCAGTACATCTCCCATGTAAATGCCAAGTTCCCTGGGTCAGTGCATGACGCGTATGTCATGCGAAATAGCAGCATCCCTTATGTGATGGAACAGCTACAGAGACACCATGTGTGGCTAATTGGTGACTCTGGTTACCCCAACCTGTCGTGGCTACTGACCCCAGTGAGGAATCCCCGGACCAGGGCAGAGGAATGGTACAATGAGGCCCATGGGCGAACTAGGAGGATCATAGAAAGGACCTTCGGTGTCCTGAAGGCCAGGTTTAGGTGCCTGCATATGACAGGGGGATCCCTAATGTACTCACCAAAGAAGGTGTGCCAGATCATCGTGGCCTGCTGTATGCTTCACAATCTTGCTTTGCGACGCCAGGTGCCTTTTCTGCAGGAGGATGGTCCAGATGGTGGTGTTGTAGCAGCTGTGGAGCCTGTGGAGAGTGAAGAGGAGGAAGACGACGGGGACGACACGGACAACAGGGATACAGTCATACAACAATATTTTCAGTAGCACACAGGTAAGAATCAGCCACGCCATTTTACATTTACTTAAGGCCGCATGCGTCTCCACTGTCTGTGTTTCCCCCCAGTTCCTGTTAACTGATTTGTGACTTTCCCTTTTCAGAGCTGTATGACCCACTGCCTGACTTCAGCTTTGTTTGCCCATGGACTAAAGCTTATTGAAATTGGTATGTTGTCATCACAAAGTAACTGGACATTATTGCACCGTTATGTGTAATACATTTGTTAAGAATACAAGCAGACTCCTGTTATTTTAAGTGCAATAAGTGATTTATTTTAAGTGCTACATATAGGTACATGATTGGGAAACGGTGATGGGTGGGGGTGGAGTAATGTCCATGGCAGAGTCCAGTTCTCAGTCGCACAGGTGCATTGTCCATATGCCTGGGGAAGGATGGAGCAGGGGCAGTTCAAGGTTGGACAGGGTGACAATGTGGGACAGTGGGATGACATCAGGGGGTATCTTAGGCTGGCGGAGGTCTTGCAATCCTACTCTGTCTTCTTGTGAGATCTCAGGTTCCGCTTGCGGGGTGGTTCTTCTTCTGCAGGAGGTGGGGTTCTGGTGGCCTGTCGTTGTGTGGGGGCCTCCTGTCCACTAGCGCCGGCGGAGGTGGTAGGCTGTTCCTGGCCTGGGCTAGTGACAGGGGCCCTTTGGGGTGCCACATGGTCCCGCAATGTGGTGACGATCTGGGTAAGGGCCACGACGATGGTCCCCATTGCGGAACCGATGTTCCTCAGTTCCTCCCTGAACCCCATGTACCGTTCCTCCTGCAGTTCCTGGATCTCCTGGAACCGGGCCAGTACCGTCGCCATCGTCTCCTGGGAGCGGTGGTATGCTCCCATGATGGAGGAGAGGGCCTCTTGGAGAGTCGGTTCCCCGGGCCTGTCCCCCACCTGTCGCACAGCAACCCTCCCAGTTCCCCTGTGTTCCTGGGCCTCTGTCCCCTGGACGGTGTGCCCACTACCACTGCCCCCAGGTCCCTGTTGTTGTTGGGGTGGTGGGTCAACCTGGGTGCCCTGTAGTGGTGGACACACCGCTGATTTACGTGTCCTGGAGACAGAGGCATGGGCCCGCTGGGTGGGAGCTGTGCTGGTGTTCCCAGAGGGGGTTGGGTCTGGTGTAGCCTGTGGCTGTCTGTGGGGAACCGACTGTCCAGAGGTCCCCGATGGGCCGGGCTGGTCATCTGGCTCCAGGGAGACAGAGCTGCTGTCATCACTGGGGGCCTCTTCTGGGGGTGGGATGGACATCTCTGGACCCTCCGTGGCGGTGTGGTGGCGTTCGGGTCCTGCAGGGGTATAAAGGTATGGTTATTGCTTCTGTGTGTGGCATTTCGTGTGATGGGTGGGTGTCCATGTACCCAAGTGCAGGCATCTCCTTGTGGGGGCTTTTGTGAGGGTGGCTTGTGGGGGTGATGTGTGTGTGCAGTGGGCATGCTTTGGTGATGGGTGTCCATGCTTTGTGGTCGCATGCAGGGCTTGGTGTTGGGATGGGTGGGTTGTGATGGTGAGCCTTTTGCTAGGTGTTGGTGTGATGGGGGTGGGGGTGGGAAGCAGTAGTGAAGATTTGACTTACCAGAGTCCATTCCTCCGCCTACTCCTGCGAGGCCCTCAGGATGCAGGATGTGCAAGACTACCTCCTCCCATGCGGTAAATTCGGGGGGAGTAGGTGGGGGTCCGCCGCCAGTCTTCTGCACCGCAATGTTGTGCCTTGATACCATGGAATGCACCTTCCCCCGTAGGTCGTTCCATCTCTTCCTGATGTCCTCCCGATTGCGTGGATGCTGTACCACCGCGTTAACCCTGTCCACTATCCTTTGCCATAGCTCCATCTTCCCGGCAATTGTGGTGTGCTGCACCTGTGCCCCGAAGAGCTGGGGCTCTACACGGATTATTTCCTCCACCATGACCCTGAGTTCGGCGTCACTGAACCTGGGGTGTCTTTGGGGTGCCATGGGGTGGTGTGGTTGAGGTGTGGGGTGGCGTTTGTGGTGATGAGTGTGGTGCGTGTGGTGGTGTGTGGTGTTTGGTGCGTGGATTCTGTGTGGGTGATGGTGTTGTGTGCCTCTGTGTTGTGGGATTGTCTATTCTGTGCTCTCTCTCTAGCATTCGTTAATAATTTCGGGTCGTAGGGGCTTGTGGGTGATGTGGGTGTGTGTTTTATATTGTGTTGGGTGTGTGGGAGTGGTGTTAGTATGTGTATCAGGAGTGTGTATTTCAAACTGACCAATGTGGCTGAGTTTTCTATGTGTGTGTGTATTTTGACCGCGGCGGTGTGTACCGCCAATGGAATACAGCGTTTGAAAGAGCGCCGCGTGGATTTGTGGGTTGGAATGGTATGGGCGTATTTCTGTTGGCGTGACGGTGGAGGTTTGGTAATCGCCATTTTTGCGCTGACCTTTGGTGTGGTGGACTTTTGTGGATGTCGGGTTTTTGGCGGTTTGGCAGATGTGGGTCAGAATGACCGTGGCGGTTTACCGCGGCCGCAGCGGTGTTATGGCGGTCTTCTGACCGGCGGTAAGCGCCTTTTACCGCCGAGGTCAGAATGACCCCCAAAGTCTCTAAGGTACCAAAACTCATCAGTTAAGGCGCTTCCATTTAAGCAAACAAAAATCATAGCCCTAGAAAAGAATAATGCACAATTGGGTTGTGGAGTAATGGTAGGCAGTCAGAATTCATTAACAATATAGCAATGGTGTTTTTTTTATTAAACAGTACTTCAACTGATGTATTTTAGTATGCTTGCAATATAGTTTTAAAGTGTTGAAGTCTATACGTTTTGATGACTTTTGAAAACTTTGAGTTTCCTGAATGACAGTGACCAAGTGTAATTAGGTAGCACACAGTACAGTTTTGTCCTGTCTGAGTATGAACCTGTTCCATGTTTGTCAGGTTCACAAAGGTAGAAGTAAATCTGCACTCAGAGGCTTACATCTACGTCATGTAGAGATATTAGTTTCTGAAATACACAAATCCAGCACAAAACCCACATGGGGTGCACCTGGAGCAGATTTGCATGAAGTCCTTGGAAAATCTTATTTCCAAATTTAGATCCTGTTTTCTCTATACAGAGATATACAGAGATTTCAATGGCAGAGAACTCTGTACAGGGGGAATGGTACTCCTGTGCAAAATGCATTTGATCTTTCTTAATGGGAAATTTATTTGGTCCATGGGCAACCCTATTTCCTTACCACCACCATTCACCACTAAATTTGGGGATTATCCACTTCTCTTCCCACAATTGAAAAGGTTAAATGTTAGCTTTTGGCAGGGGTAAAACTGTGACCCTTTCCAGGCTGTACAGGGAAATGTGAGAAGTTTGTGAATCCTCACAAACAAGAGATAACCACACTCGGAAATGCCCAAAAATGCACTAAAATTGTAGAAATAAAAGGGTGAGATCCAAAGTAGGCAGCCAAGGAAGAAGAATAGGTTTATATCTTTTATTTCATGAAGTAGATGAACCCACAACCATGAAGCATTCAGCAGACAGCTCAGCAACCAGACATTTGAAACTGGAACCCAACTGCCCACTAGAAGTTCAATAGAACCTGTTGACAAGTTTAGAACATGGTGACATAAACTCACCAAACAATAAAGAAATACAATCATATTGATGTACAAACTATAAAGACCCACCACTGAGTGGGATTTACAGCTGCTGTGATCCCCACACTCGTGGAGGAGATCTCGGCACCTGTAAAAGGGCTGACAACTGCCAGGAATCTAATTGTGAAATCCTGGCAAGCATAAGTAGGGTGAATTTTGTTGTAAATTTACATTTTCCACCAACATTTTATTTTAATAGAATCCATAGGGGGTTATTACAACTTTGGAGGAGGTGTTAATCCGTTCCAAATCTGACGGATATACCACCAGCCGTATTACGAGTTCCATAGGATATAAAGTATTCGTAATACGGCTGGTGGTATATCTGTCACTTTTGGGATGGATTAACACCTTCTCCAAAGTTGTAATAACCCCCATAGTGTTGTCCTGTGGATAATTTATGAACGCACCTGTTTTAACGAAACTTAGAGGAATTGCAGTGGTAATGTCTTTCTCCAGTACTGCAAGTCTTAGGAATGTCACACACAGCAGCAATTGTGTTAGACAGAAGATTAATATACGGGCCCAAATTGTAGGCTCTGGCTTATATAAATCACCAGGTATCTGGCCGGAACATGAGCCTTTGCTGCTTTTAATCTGTTGCTTGCCGTATAAGTATCATCTAAGCTAA
Source organism: Pleurodeles waltl (assembly GCF_031143425.1). Classification (NCBI taxonomy): domain Eukaryota; kingdom Metazoa; phylum Chordata; class Amphibia; order Caudata; family Salamandridae; genus Pleurodeles; species Pleurodeles waltl. Next base: position 275,295,278 of record NC_090450.1, read on the forward strand.
AAGGTAATTCAATGTTGTTGTCATTAGAAAGTGTGTCAGGTGTCATAGCTCTTGGCCTCTGGTCCCTGAGCAGGGTGGTGGCAATTTCACTTCTAGCATATAGCATAAACAGTAACCAACCCATTTTTCTGGCTGGGTGTAATAACAAGGAGTAGTAGCACTATCTAGACTCCCATGTGCAACAATATGCCAGAAAGGATGGGTGTCATTGCACCTAGCAGCTACCTGCAAATCCTGCCAGTTCCTATCACCCCATTCAGTTTTGGCTTTGATGAGTGCAGTCTTGTACCTAAGCTGCACTGCTGGTACATCTAGACAACCGCATTCCCTGATAGCCCCCCTCAACTCACTTTTTGCCACTTGACACTGAGCAGTATACCATTTGTGACCCCTCCCCACAGCAGGTTTCTTTTGGGCTGTTTCCTTGGAAAATACATCCTGCGATGCCTCATAAAATTCCCTATGGTCAGCTACAACTGACTCAAAAGATGGGGAACATTTTTCAAAATTGGAAAGGAAGTACACAAATAGATCATAGATCTTTGAGTATAACTCACAGTCACCTATAACCCGAGGCCAGGAGACTCTTCTAAGATTATTTGTTAAAAGAGGCTCTTGCGTTGTTGTTCGATGTATAGGCAAACCTCTTTTGAGAGAATCACCTCCCAAATATAAAAGCAGGGGGTTATGGTCACTATCTGACCGAGGAACAATTTCTATGTCTTTGAGCAGTGACCATAATCTAACATGTACCGAAATATAGGCAGTACAACTTCTGCTAGAACCCCTCTTACAAGAAGGCTGTCTGTCTGGGTCAGAATGAGTCTGACCGTTGCATGCCCTTAAGCTCCTCCCAACCACTAGAAAAGCAAGCTGAAGAGCGGCATTGGAGAAATAATGCTGGGATTTACCTGAGAGGCTGGGGAAGCACCAAAACTCCTATTCCTCCTCTGTCAGGGTGCTAATTAGAGGAGATCGCTCAAAAGAAACGTTAAAGTCCCCTGTTATCACAATTGTGGTCTGCTGCTGCTAAATGCCAATCAGGTCAGCTGACAAAGCCAATACAGGAGAGTCAGTACCCAAGGAGACAGACCTGGCATAAACATTAAGAACAGTCAGAGTTAGTCCTGTGGGAAAGTTGAGCTGGATCCCAATCAAGTCACGGGAATCAATATTTAACTGCTTATGGGTACAGGCAATGGTATTTTTTTACAAAGATGGCTGAACCCCCAATCACTTTCCTTGCTTTCTTTGGGGCAATAGCTTCAACACCATAGGTGGAATAGCCAGTAACAAACACTTTACTCACAGCCCACGTCTCTGGAAAACTACTGGTATCACATTCACCAATAAATGCAAACCAATGAGGATCAGAGAATTTTGAGTGATTCCCTACCAAATTCCAAGAGATCATTGTCGATCCCTCTGGTACATCAGTACCAACCTCATTTACTCAACGAGCAGCCCCAACCTCAGGATGACTAATGACATGTAGGTAGAAAATGTCCTCTCTCAGCTCAGGCTCTGGGCATGGACCTCTTCCAAAATGTCAGAAGTAGAGAAAGTAGTTGCAAAAGTAGCAGAAGTAGTGGCACCCCCAGCTCTTTGCTCACAAGTCAATCAACTGAGTTTAAATTAGACTCCAGGTTACATGATTCAGACTCACAAGTTGGCAAGCAGCCTTTTTCAGGGAACATTGTTGGGTAGGGGTATCTGGTCACGGTGGTGGGGACGAAGGTTTCAGCTGAATTGCAGAGGCAGAGAGACCACCTAGATGAGTCATGCGAAGCTCAAATTAATTTGGTCATCTATCAGCGATGATTTGTTTAAAGACACCATTATATAATCAAAACTAGTTAATCCATTATTGCACCTCTTGACTAAGTCAATGTCAGATCGCACCACTGATGTACACTGACGCTTAACCCTAATTCAATGGATGACTTTGTTGGTTAGAGATTCAGCGTCCTCACAAGCATTTCTGCCTAACTTTGGAACTGAGGTTAAATACACCAGACTCCGAGAGTTAATTTTACATAAGGCAAACTTATCATTAAATTTGGGTGATATAGATTATATGTCATTATGCATGGCTGAGTGATGTCAGGAACAGGAGTTTTCTGGCTGCAGCAGCTGTGCAGGAAAGACTACTCATAGCAGTGGTGATTGTCCTTGCTGCTCCTCTGTCCTTTAAACTTGCAGAGTTCCAGTTTTGTTTTGACAATTTCTTATCTTCAGGCGGGCAAAGAAAGAAGGGACCTAGCTTTTGCTACCTCTAAGCCAGGGTGCTCCAACAGGTTAATCTCATGTTAACAGTACCTTGCAGGCTGTTTTTGAGTGGGCTGCTTGTCAGAGGAGTTCAGGAGTATGCATCTGATCTCCCTCTAACGATGTGCCTAAAAACCTGCACCCAGTTATGTGAGGCTTCCAAATTAGACAGTGTGTGAGCAGCATGCAGCACACCCTCTCGTTAAATTAACAATGTCTAGTTTCTTCCTGGTAAGAAGCCCCACAACAAATAAGTGCTTCTCAGCACACCTTTTGGTATGTTTTTCTATACTCTTTTTGTCTCGTTTTTAACTCTTTCTTCCTTTTTCTCTTTATCTCTTCCATCCTTTCCATCCCTTTCTCTCTCTCTCTTTCTTTTTTCTTTCTGTCTGTTTTCTTTCTCTTTCATTTCCTTTCTTTCTTTCTTGCTCCTTCTTGGTCTCCTTTCTTTTTCTTCCTCTCCTTGCTTGTTTCTATGGTTCATTCTTTCTTCTCACCTTCAATACTTCTCTTTTTCTCTTCCTTTTTTACTTTCTTTGTTTCATTCTCACTTTCTGTTAGAAATGGGGTTTCTAGATGGCAGTCAGTTTACACCCTGTCCGAGTAGGGACCTCACTCTTGTCAGGGAAAGGGAGATACACAGCTCAGATAACCACTGTGCACCCCATCGGTAGCTTGGCACAAGCATGCTTTGGTGATGGGTGTCCATGCTTTGTGGTCGCATGCAGGGCTTGGTGTTGGGATGGGTGGGTTGTGATGGTGATCCTTTTGCTAGGTGTTGGTGTGATGGGGGTGGGGGTGGGAAGCAGTAGTGAAGATTTGACTTACCAGAGTCCATTCCTCCGCCTACTCCTGCGAGGCCCTCAGGATGCAGGATGTGCAAGACTACCTCCTCCCATGCGGTAAATTCGGGGGGAGTAGGTGGGGGTCCGCCGCCAGTCTTCTGCACCGCAATGTTGTGCCTTGATACCATGGAACGCACCTTCCCCCGTAGGTCGTTCCATCTCTTCCTGATGTCCTCCCGATTGCGTGGATGCTGTACCACCGCGTTAACCCTGTCCACTATCCTTTGCCATAGCTCCATCTTCCCGGCAATTGTGGTGTGCTGCACCTGTGCCCCGAAGAGCTGGGGCTCTACACAGACTATTTCCTCCACCATGACCCTGAGTTCGGCGTCACTGAACCTGGGGTGTCTTTGGGGTGCCATGGGGTGGTGTGGTTGAGGTGTGGGGTGGCGTTTGTGGTGATGAGTGTGGTGCGTGTGGTGGTGTGTGGTGTTTGGTGCGTGGATTCTGTGTGGGTGATGGTGTTGTGTGCCTCTGTGTTGTGGGATTGTCTATTCTGTGCTCTCTCTCTAGCCTTCGTTAATAATTTCGGGTCGTAGGGGCTTGTGGGTGATGTGGGTGTGTGTTTTATATTGTGTTGGGTGTGTGGGAGTGGTGTTAGTATGTGTATCAGGAGTGTGTATTTCAAACTGACCAATGTGGCTGAGTTTTCTATGTGTGTGTGTATTTTGACCGCGGCGGTGTGTACCGCCAATGGAATACCGCGTTTGAAAGAGCGCCGCGTGGATTTGTGGGTCGGAATGGTATGGGCGTATTTCTGTTGGCGTGACGGTGGAGGTTTGGTAATCGCCATTTTTGCGCTGACCTTTGGTGTGGTGGACTTTTGTGGATGTCGGGTTTTTGGCGGTTTGGCAATTGTGGGTCAGAATGACCGTGGCGGTTTACCGCGGCCGCAGCGGTGTTATGGCGGTCTTCTGACCGGCGGTAAGCGCCTTTTACCGCCGAGGTCAGAATGACCCCCAAAGTCTCTAAGGTACCAAAACTCATCAGTTAAGGCGCTTCCATTTAAGCAAACAAAAATCATAGCCCTAGAAAAGAATAATGCACAATTGGGTTGTGGAGTAATGGTAGGCAGTCAGAATTCATTAACAATATAGCAATGGTGTTTTTTTTATTAAACAGTACTTCAACTGATGTATTTTAGTATGCTTGCAATATAGTTTTAAAGTGTTGAAGTCTATGCGTTTTGATGACTTTTGAAAACTTTGAGTTTCCATAATGACAGTGACCAAGTGTAATTAGGTAGCACACAGTACAGTTTTGTCCTGTCTGAGTATGAACCTGTTCCATGTTTGTCAGGTTCACAAAGGTAGAAGTAAATCTACACTCAGAGGCTTACATCTACGTCATGTAGAGATATTAGTTTCTGAAATACACAAATCCAGCACAAAACCCACATGGGGTGCACCTGGAGCAGATTTGCATGAAGTCCTTGGAAAATCTTATTTCCAAATTTAGATCCTGTTTTCTCTATACAGAGATATACAGAGATTTCAATGGCAGAGAACTCTGTACAGGGGGAATGGTACTCCTGTGCAAAATGCATTTGATCTTTCTTAATGGGAAATGTATTTGGTCCATGGGCAACCCTATTTCCTTACCACCACCATTCACCACTAAATTTGGGGATTATCCACTTCTCTTCCCACAATTGAAAAGGTTAAATGTTAGCCTTTGGCAGGGGTAAAACTGTGACCCTTTCCAGGCTGTACAGGGAAATGTGAGAAGTTTGTGAATCCTCACAAACAAGAGATAACCACACTCGGAAATGCCCAAAAATGCACTAAAATTGTAGAAATAAAAGGGTGAGATCCAAAGTAGGCAGCCAAGGAAGAAGAATAGGTTTATATCTTTTATTTCATGAAGTAGATGAACCCACAACCATGAAGCATTCAGCAGACAGCTCAGCAACCAGACATTTGAAACTGGAACCCAACTGCCCACTAGAAGTTCAATAGAACCTGGTGACAAGTTTAGAACATGGTGACATAAGCTCACCAAACAATAAAGAAATACAATCATATTGATGTACAAACTATAAAGACCCACCACTGAGTGGGATTTACAGCTGCTGTGATCCCCACACTCGTGGAGGAGATCTCGGCACCTGTAAAAGGGCTGACAACTGCCAGGAATCTAATTGTGAAATCCTGGCAAGCATAAGTAGGGTGAATTTTGTTGTAAATTTACATTTTCCACCAACATTTTATTTTAATAGAATCCATAGGGGGATATTACAACTTTGGAGGAGGTGTTAATCCGTTCCAAATCTGACGGATATACCACCAGCCGTATTACGAGTTCCATAGGATATAAAGTATTCGTAATACGGCTGGTGGTATATCTGTCACTTTTGGGATGGATTAACACCTCCTCCAAAGTTGTAATAACCCCCATAGTGTTGTCCTGTGGATAATTTATGAACGCACCTGTTTTAACGAAACTTAGAGGAATTGCAGTGGTAATGTCTTTCTCCAGTACTGCAAGTCTTAGGAATGTCACACACAGCAGCAATTGTGTTAGACAGAAGATTAATATACGGGGCCCAAATTGTAGGCTCTGGCTTATATAAATCACCAGGTATCTGGCCGGAACATGAGCCTTTGCTGCTTTTAATCTGTTGCTTGCCGTATAAGTATCATCTAAGCTAAAAGGTAATTCAATGTTGTTGTCATTAGAAAGTGTGCCAGGTGTCATAGCTCTTGGCCTCTGGTCCCTGAGCAGGGTGGTGGCAATTTCACTTCTAGCATATAGCATAAACAGTAACCAACCCATTTTTCTGGCTGGGTGTAATAACAAGGAGTAGTAGCACTATCTAGACTCCCATGTGCAACAATATGCCAGAAAGGATGGGTGTCATTGCACCTAGCAGCTACCTGCAAATCCTGCCAGTTCCTATCACCCCATTCAGTTTTGGCTTTGATGAGTGCAGTCTTGTACCTAAGCTGCACTGCTGGTACATCTAGACAACCGCATTCCCTGATAGCCCCCCTCAACTCACTTTTTGCCACTTGACACTGAGCAGTATACCATTTGTGACCCCTCCCCACAGCAGGTTTCTTTTGGGCTGTTTCCTTGGAAAATACATCCTGCGATGCCTCATAAAATTCCCTATGGTCAGCTACAACTGACTCAAAAGATGGGGAACATTTTTCAAAATTGCAAAGGAAGTACACAAATAGATCATAGATCTTTGAGTATAACTCACAGTCACCTATAACCCGAGGCCAGGAGACTCTTCTAAGATTATTTGTTAAAAGAGGCTCTTGCGTTGTTGTTCGATGTATAGGCAAACCTCTTTTGAGAGAATCACCTCCCAAATATAAAAGCAGGGGGTTATGGTCACTATCTGACCGAGGAACAATTTCTATGTCTTTGAGCAGTGACCATATTCTAACATGTACCGAAATATAGGCAGTACAACTTCTGCTAGAACCCCTCTTACAAGAAGGCTGTCTGTCTGGGTCAGAATGAGTCTGACCGTTGCATGCCCTTAAGCTCCTCCCAACCACTAGAAAAGCAAGCTGAAGAGCGGCATTGGAGAAATAATGCTGGGATTTACCTGAGAGGCTGGGGAAGCACCAAAACTCCTATTCCTCCTCTGTCAGAGTGCTAATTAGAGGAGATCGCTCAAAAGAAACGTTAAAGTCCCCTGTTATCACAATTGTGGTCTGCTGCTGCTAAATGCCAATCAGGTCAGCTGACAAAGCCAATACAGGAGAGTCAGTACCCAAGGAGACAGACCTGGCATAAACATTAAGAACAGTCAGAGTTAGTCCTGTGGGAAAGTTGAGCTGGATCCCATTCAAGTCACGGGAATCAATATTTAACTGCTTATGGGTACAGGCAATGGTATTTTTTTACAAAGATGGCTGAACCCCCAATCACTTTCCTTGCTTTCTTTGGGGCAATAGCTTCAACACCATAGGTGGAATAGCCAGTAACAAACACTTTACTCACAGCCCACGTCTCTGGAAAACTACTGGTATCACATTCACCAATAAATGCAAACCAATGAGGATCAGAGAATTTTGAGTGATTCCCTACCAAATTCCAAGAGATCATTGTCGATCCCTCTGGTACATCAGTACCAACCTCATTTACTCAACGAGCAGCCCCAACCTCAGGATGACTAATGACATGTAGGTAGAAAATGTCCTCTCTCAGCTCAGGCTCTGGGCATGGACCTCTTCCAAAATGTCAGAAGTAGAGAAAGTAGTTGCAAAAGTAGCAGAAGTAGTGGCACCCCCAGCTCTTTGCTCACAAGTCAATCAACTGAGTTTAAATTAGACTCCAGGTTACATGATTCAGACTCACAAGTTGGCAAGCAGCCTTTTTCAGGGAACATTGTTGGGTAGGGGTATCTGGTCACGGTGGTGGGGACGAAGGTTTCAGCTGAATTGCAGAGGCAGAGAGACCACCTAGATGAGTCATGCGAAGCTCAAATTAATTTGGTCATCTATCAGCGATGATTTGTTTAAAGACACCATTATATAATCAAAACTAGTTAATCCATTATTGCACCTCTTGACTAAGTCAATGTCAGATCGCACCACTGATGTACACTGACGCTTAACCCTAATTCAATGGATGACTTTGTTGGTTAGAGATTCAGCGTCCTCACAAGCATTTCTGCCTAACTTTGGAACTGAGGTTAAATACACCAGACTCCGAGAGTTAATTTTACATAAGGCAAACTTATCATTAAATTTGGGTGATATAGATTATATGTCATTATGCATGGCTGAGTGATGTCAGGAACAGGAGTTTTCTGGCTGCAGCAGCTGTGCAGGAAAGACTACTCATAGCAGTGGTGATTGTCCTTGCTGCTCCTCTGTCCTTTAAACTTGCAGAGTTCCAGTTTTGTTTTGACAATTTCTTATCTTCAGGCGGGCAAAGAAAGAAGGGACCTAGCTTTTGCTACCTCTAAGCCAGGGTGCTCCAACAGGTTAATCTCATGTTAACAGTACCTTGCAGGCTGTTTTTGAGTGGGCTGCTTGTCAGAGGAGTTCAGGAGTATGCATCTGATCTCCCTCTAACGATGTGCCTAAAAACCTGCACCCAGTTATGTGAGGCTTCCAAATTAGACAGTGTGTGAGCAGCATGCAGCACACCCTCTCGTTAAATTAACAATGTCTAGTTTCTTCCTGGTAAGAAGCCCCACAACAAATAAGTGCTTCTCAGCACACCTTTTGGTATGTTTTTCTATACTCTTTTTGTCTCGTTTTTAACTCTTTCTTCCTTTTTCTCTTTATCTCTTCCATCCTTTCCATCCCTTTCTCTCTCTCTCTTTCTTTTTTCTTTCTGTCTGTTTTCTTTCTCTTTCATTTCCTTTCTTTCTTTCTTGCTCCTTCTTGGTCTCCTTTCTTTTTCTTCCTCTCCTTGCTTGTTTCTATGGTTCATTCTTTCTTCTCACCTTCAATACTTCTCTTTTTCTCTTCCTTTTTTACTTCCTTTGTTTCATTCTCACTTTCTGTTAGAAATGGGGTTTCTAGATGGCAGTCAGTTTACACCCTGTCCGAGTAGGGACCTCACTCTTGTCAGGGAAAGGGAGATACACAGCTCAGATAACCACTGTGCACCCCATCGGTAGCTTGGCACAAGCATGCTTTGGTGATGGGTGTCCATGCTTTGTGGTCGCATGCAGGGCTTGGTGTTGGGATGGGTGGGTTGTGATGGTGAGCCTTTTGCTAGGTGTTGGTGTGATGGGGGTGGGGGTGGGAAGCAGTAGTGAAGATTTGACTTACCAGAGTCCATTCCTCCGCCTACTCCTGCGAGGCCCTCAGGATGCAGGATGTGCAAGACTACCTCCTCCCATGCGGTAAATTCGGGGGGAGTAGGTGGAGGTCCGCCGCCAGTCTTCTGCACCGCAATGTTGTGCCTTGATACCATGGAATGCACCTTCCCCCGTAGGTCGTTCCATCTCTTCCTGATGTCCTCCCGATTGCGTGGATGCTGTACCACCGCGTTAACCCTGTCCACTATCCTTTGCCATAGCTCCATCTTCCCCGCAATTGTGGTGTGCTGCACCTGTGCCCCGAAGAGCTGGGGCTCTACACAGACTATTTCCTCCACCATGACCCTGAGTTCGGCGTCACTGAACCTGGAGTGTCTTTGGGGTGCCATGGGGTGGTGTGGTTGAGGTGTGGGGTGGCGTTTGTGGTGATGAGTGTGGTGCGTGTGGTGGTGTGTGGTGTTTGGTGCGTGGATTCTGTGTGGGTGATGGTGTTGTGTGCCTCTGTGTTGTGGGATTGTCTATTCTGTGCTCTCTCTCTAGCCTTCGTTAATAATTTCGGGTCGTAGGGGCTTGTGGGTGATGTGGGTGTGTGTTTTATATTGTGTTGGGTGTGTGGGAGTGGTGTTAGTATGTGTATCAGGAGTGTGTATTTCAAACTGACCAATGTGGCTGAGTTTTCTATGTGTGTGTGTATTTTGACCGCGGCGGTGTGTACCGCCAATGGAATACCGCGTTTGAAAGAGCGCCGCGTGGATTTGTGGGTCGGAATGGTATGGGCGTATTTCTGTTGGCGTGACGGTGGAGGTTTGGTAATCGCCATTTTTGCGCTGACCTTTGGTGTGGTGGACTTTTGTGGATGTCGGGTTTTTGGCGGTTTGGCAGTTGTGGGTCAGAATGACCGTGGCGGTTTACCGCGGCCGCAGCGGTGTTATGGCGGTCTTCTGACCGGCGGTAAGCGCCTTTTACTGCCGAGGTCAGAATGACCCCCAAAGTCTCTAAGGTACCAAAACTCATCAGTTAAGGCGCTTCCATTTAAGCAAACAAAAATCATAGCCCTAGAAAAGAATAATGCACAATTGGGTTGTGGAGTAATGGTAGGCAGTCAGAATTCATTAACAATATAGCAATGGTGTTTTTTTTATTAAACAGTACTTCAACTGATGTATTTTAGTATGCTTGCAATATAGTTTTAAAGTGTTGAAGTCTATGCGTTTTGATGACTTTTGAAAACTTTGAGTTTCCTGAATGACAGTGACCAAGTGTAATTAGGTAGCACACAGTACAGTTTTGTCCTGTCTGAGTATGAACCTGTTCCATGTTTGTCAGGTTCACAAAGGTAGAAGTAAATCTACACTCAGAGGCTTACATCTACGTCATGTAGAGATATTAGTTTCTGAAATACACAAATCCAGCACAAAACCCACATGGGGTGCACCTGGAGCAGATTTGCATGAAGTCCTTGGAAAATCTTATTTCCAAATTTAGATCCTGTTTTCTCTATACAGAGATATACAGAGATTTCAATGGCAGAGAACTCTGTACAGGGGGAATGGTACTCCTGTGCAAAATGCATTTGATCTTTCTTAATGGGAAATTTATTTGGTCCATGGGCAACCCTATTTCCTTACCACCACCATTCACCACTAAATTTGGGGATTATCCACTTCTCTTCCCACAATTGAAAAGGTTAAATGTTAGCCTTTGGCAGGGGTAAAACTGTGACCCTTTCCAGGCTGTACAGGGAAATGTGAGAAGTTTGTGAATCCTCACAAACAAGAGATAACCACACTCGGAAATGCCCAAAAATGCACTAAAATTGTAGAAATAAAAGGGTGAGATCCAAAGTAGGCAGCCAAGGAAGAAGAATAGGTTTATATCTTTTATTTCATGAAGTAGATGAACCCACAACCATGAAGCATTCAGCAGACAGCTCAGCAACCAGACATTTGAAACTGGAACCCAACTGCCCACTAGAAGTTCAATAGAACCTGGTGACAAGTTTAGAACATGGTGACATAAGCTCACCAAACAATAAAGAAATACAATCATATTGATGTACAAACTATAAAGACCCACCACTGAGTGGGATTTACAGCTGCTGTGATCCCCACACTCGTGGAGGAGATCTCGGCACCTGTAAAAGGGCTGACAACTGCCAGGAATCTAATTGTGAAATCCTGGCAAGCATAAGTAGGGTGAATTTTGTTGTAAATTTACATTTTCCACCAACATTTTATTTTAATAGAATCCATAGGGGGATATTACAACTTTGGAGGAGGTGTTAATCCGTTCCAAATCTGACGGATATACCACCAGCCGTATTACGAGTTCCATAGGATATAAAGTATTCGTAATACGGCTGGTGGTATATCTGTCACTTTTGGGATGGATTAACACCTCCTCCAAAGTTGTAATAACCCCCATAGTGTTGTCCTGTGGATAATTTATGAACGCACCTGTTTTAACGAAACTTAGAGGAATTGCAGTGGTAATGTCTTTCTCCAGTACTGCAAGTCTTAGGAATGTCACACACAGCAGCAATTGTGTTAGACAGAAGATTAATATACGGGGCCCAAATTGTAGGCTCTGGCTTATATAAATCACCAGGTATCTGGCCGGAACATGAGCCTTTGCTGCTTTTAATCTGTTGCTTGCCGTATAAGTATAATCTAAGCTAAAAGGTAATTCAATGTTGTTGTCATTAGAAAGTGTGTCAGGTGTCATAGCTCTTGGCCTCTGGTCCCTGAGCAGGGTGGTGGCAATTTCACTTCTAGCATATAGCATAAACAGTAACCAACCCATTTTCTGGCTTGGTGTAATAACAAGGAGTAGTAGCACTATCTAGACTCCCATGTGCAACAATATGCCAGAAAGGATGGGTGTCATTGCACCTAGCAGCTACCTGCAAATCCTGCCAGTTCCTATCACCCCATTCAGTTTTGGCTTTGATGAGTGCAGTCTTGTACCTAAGCTGCACTGCTGGTACATCTAGACAACCGCATTCCCTGATAGTCCCCCTCAACTCACTTTTTGCCACTTGACACTGAGCAGTATACCATTTGTGACCCCTCCCCACAGCAGGTTTCTTTTGGGCTGTTTCCTTGGAAAATACATCCTGCGATGCCTCATAAAATTCCCTATGGTCAGCTACAACTGACTCAAAAGATGGGGAACATTTTTCAAAATTGGAAAGGAAGTACACAAATAGATCATAGATCTTTGAGTATAACTCACAGTCACCTATAACCCAAGGCCAGGAGACTCTTCTCAGATTATTTGTTAAAAGAGGCTCTTGCGTTGTTGTTCGATGTATAGGCAAACCTCTTTTGAGAGAATCACCTCCCAAATATAAAAGCAGGGGGTTATGGTCACTATCTGACCGAGGAACAATTTCTATGTCTTTGAGCAGTGACCATATTCTAACATGTACCGAAATATAGGCAGTACAACTTCTGCTAGAACCCCTCTTACAAGAAGGCTGTCTGTCTGGGTCAGAATGAGTCTGACCGTTGCATGCCCTTAAGCTCCTCCCAACCACTAGAAAAGCAAGCTGAAGAGCGGCATTGGAGAAATAATGCTGGGATTTACCTGAGAGGCTGGGGAAGCACCAAAACTCCTATTCCTCCTCTGTCAGAGTGCTAATTAGAGGAGATCGCTCAAAAGAAACGTTAAAGTCCCCTGTTATCACAATTGTGGTCTGCTGCTGCTAAATGCCAATCAGGTCAGCTGACAAAGCCAATACAGGAGAGTCAGTACCCAAGGAGACAGACCTGGCATAAACATTAAGAACAGTCAGAGTTAGTCCTGTGGGAAAGTTGAGCTGGATCCCAATCAAGTCACGGGAATCAATATTTAACTGCTTATGGGTACAGGCAATGGTATTTTTTTACAAAGATGGCTGAACCCCCAATCACTTTCCTTGCTTTCTTTGGGGCAATAGCTTCAACACCATAGGTGGAATAGCCAGTAACAAACACTTTACTCACAGCCCACGTCTCTGGAAAACTACTGGTATCACATTCACCAATAAATGCAAACCAATGAGGATCAGAGAATTTTGAGTGATTCCCTACCAAATTCCAAGAGATCATTGTCGATCCCTCTGGTACATCAGTACCAACCTCATTTACTCAACGAGCAGCCCCAACCTCAGGATGACTAATGACATGTAGGTAGAAAATGTCCTCTCTCAGCTCAGGCTCTGGGCATGGACCTCTTCCAAAATGTCAGAAGTAGAGAAAGTAGTTGCAAAAGTAGCAGAAGTAGTGGCACCCCCAGCTCTTTGCTCACAAGTCAATCAACTGAGTTTAAATTAGACTCCAGGTTACATGATTCAGACTCACAAGTTGGCAAGCAGCCTTTTTCAGGGAACATTGTTGGGTAGGGGTATCTGGTCACGGTGGTTGGGACGAAGGTTTCAGCTGAATTGCAGAGGCAGAGAGACCACCTAGATGAGTCATGCGAAGCTCAAATTAATTTGGTCATCTATCAGCGATGATTTGTTTAAAGACACCATTATATAATCAAAACTAGTTAATCCATTATTGCACCTCTTGACTAAGTCAATGTCAGATCGCACCACTGATGTACACTGACGCTTAACCCTAATTCAATGGATGACTTTGTTGGTTAGAGATTCAGCGTCCTCACAAGCATTTCTGCCTAACTTTGGAACTGAGGTTAAATACACCAGACTCCGAGAGTTAATTTTACATAAGGCAAACTTATCATTAAATTTGGGTGATATAGATTATATGTCATTATGCATGGCTGAGTGATGTCAGGAACAGGAGTTTTCTGGCTGCAGCAGCTGTGCAGGAAAGACTACTCATAGCAGTGGTGATTGTCCTTGCTGCTCCTCTGTCCTTTAAACTTGCAGAGTTCCAGTTTTGTTTTGACAATTTCTTATCTTCAGGCGGGCAAAGAAAGAAGGGACCTAGCTTTTGCTACCTCTAAGCCAGGGTGCTCCAACAGGTTAATCTCATGTTAACAGTACCTTGCAGGCTGTTTTTGAGTGGGCTGCTTGTCAGAGGAGTTCAGGAGTATGCATCTGATCTCCCTCTAACGATGTGCCTAAAAACCTGCACCCAGTTATGTGAGGCTTCCAAATTAGACAGTGTGTGAGCAGCATGCAGCACACCCTCTCGTTAAATTAACAATGTCTAGTTTCTTCCTGGTAAGAAGCCCCACAACAAATAAGTGCTTCTCAGCACACCTTTTGGTATGTTTTTCTATACTCTTTTTGTCTCGTTTTTAACTCTTTCTTCCTTTTTCTCTTTATCTCTTCCATCCTTTCCATCCCTTTCTCTCTCTCTCTTTCTTTTTTCTTTCTGTCTGTTTTCTTTCTCTTTCATTTCCTTTCTTTCTTTCTTGCTCCTTCTTGGTCTCCTTTCTTTTTCTTCCTCTCCTTGCTTGTTTCTATGGTTCATTCTTTCTTCTCACCTTCAATACTTCTCTTTTTCTCTTCCTTTTTTACTTCCTTTGTTTCATTCTCACTTTCTGTTAGAAATGGGGTTTCTAGATGGCAGTCAGTTTACACCCTGTCCGAGTAGGGACCTCACTCTTGTCAGGGAAAGGGAGATACACAGCTCAGATAACCACTGTGCACCCCATCGGTAGCTTGGCACAAGCAGTCAGGCTTATCTCATAGGCAATGTGTAAAGTATATGTACAAACACATACTGTAACACAGTGAAAACACCACAAAAGAACTCCACACCAGTTTAGACAAATAGCCTGTATTTATCCAAATCAAACAAGACCAAAACAACAAAAATCCAACATACACAAGTAAAGATATGAATTTTTAAAGTAAAAAGAGTCTTAATCCATAGAAAACAATAGATGCATTGCTTTAGCACAAAGTACCTGGTATGCATGAAAAATCAATTTGCGTGGGTGAGCTTGCATCAGAAAAGCAAGCGACAGATTGATTAATTATTCGCAAGTGAGTCCGTGCATCAATTCTTTCTCCGCCCGGTAAGCGATGCTTTGATTCTTTCCTCGCAGGGAAAGGATGTGTTGAGTTCTGGACAAGCGGCTTCAGGTCCGTCCGGTGATGTTGAAGATTTTGACGGCCAGGGTCGATACGAGGAAAATTCCATCACCCTGTGAGAAGGGTTCGTATTGAGAACAGGGGCTGCATTGATTCTCCAGCTGCGAGGCAGGCGCTATGTTGAATTTTCAGCCTTGAGGCTGACACTGCATCAATTTTTCTAATGCATACACAGCAGTGTGTGGACTTTCCCCCAAAGGTCACCAGCTTCCACCTCTAAGAGCCCAGGAACTGGATTTGGTACCACTTAGCAAGCCAGGACTCTCAGCAGAAGAGCCCAGGCACTGGCAGATGAAGTCTTTGATGTTCCTGGGACTTCAGAACAGGGGTAAAGCTCAGTCCAAGCCCATGGAGAAACTTTACAAGTAGGTCATCAGAAAGCAAAGTCCAGTCCTTTCCCTCTTCAGGCAGGCAGAAGCAGCAGTAGGTCAGCACAACAAACCAACAGGCGGAGTGGCTGGTCATTCTCAAGTATCAAGCCCTTCTCCTTGGAAGAGGTTCCTCTTGATCCAGAAATAATCTAAAGTTGTGGGGTCAGCAGTCCAATACTCATGCTCATTTCTGCCTTTGAAGTAGGCACATTTCAAAGGAAAGTCTTTGTAGTGCACAAGACCCTGCATCTTCCTCCCCTGCCCCACACACACACACACCAGGGGGTTGGAGACTGTATTGTGAGAGGACAGGCCCAGCCCGTTCAAGTGCAGGTGTCAGCTCCACTCTCCCACTCTAGCCCATGAAGACTCATCAGGATATGCAGGCCACACCTCAGCTCCCTCTGTGTAACTGTTTAGAGTCAATTCACACACAGTCCAACTGTCAGTCTGACCCAGGCATGTATTCAGCATCCAAGAAGAGGCAAAGAATGGTTAAGCGAGAAAATGCCCACTTTCTAAAAGTGGTATTTTCAAACAGACAATCTAAAAACCAACTTTACCAAAATATGTATTTTTATATTGTGAGCTCAGAGACCCCAAACTCCATTTCTCTGTCTGCTCCCGGTGGGAAACTCCACTTACAAGATGTTTAAAGGCAATCTCCATGTTAACCAATGGGAGAGATAGGCCTTGCAATAGTGAAAACTGAATTTGGCAGTATTTCACTAACAGGACAAGTAAAACACACCAGTACATGTCCTACCATTTAAATACACAGCACCATGCCCATGGGGCTACCTGGTGCCTACTTTAGGGGTGAATTACATGTAGTAAAAGGGAAAGGTTTGGGACTGGCAAGTGCGTGCACTTGCCAGGTCGAACTGGCAGTTGAAAACTGCACATACAAACACTGCAGTGGCAGGTCTGAGACATGTTTACATGGCTACTCATGTGGGTAGCACAATCACTGATGCAGTCCCTCTAGTAGCATTTGAAGTACAGGCCCTGGGAGCCTCTGGTGCACTTTACTTGGGACTTACTAGTAAATCAAACAGGTCAACCCTGAAGAAACCAGTCACCAATACAATTTAGACAGAGAGCATATGCACTTTAGCACTGGTTACCAGTGGTAAAGTACCCAGAGTCCTAAAGTCCAGAGTCCTAAAGCCAATTCCAACACTTTCACATTGCTTCTTTCTTTCTTCTTTTGCTTTAATTCATCACTTCTTTCCTTCCCTTCTCATCTTTGCTCTGATCCTGCATTCTTCTTTCATTTCTTTTTAATTTATTTCATTCCTTTCTACACTTCTTTCTGTCCTCTTACCTTTCCTTGACTTTTCCTTACCTTTCCTTTTCCTTTTCCTTTTCCTTTACCTTTACCTTTACCTTTCCTTTACCTCTTACCTCCTTTATCGCTTCTATCATGAACATCAGTCCTTCAGAATATGGAGCTAGTTGAAAATGTAATGTATATGTTTAAAAGAATTGTGCTTTAGCTGTGAGTGTACAGGGGAGTACTTGAGCATTTTACCCTAGGGCCCTTAAAACTCATGGTTATAAAACCTATACTGTTCCTGCTCCAAGTAATTCTTAATCTTGAGTTATTAAGGCTTGGTGTGTTTCTGATAAGCAACCATTGGGCGACAGCTCAATTAGCTAGATGAGTGGGGTCTTTGGGTCCTAATGTATATCATCAGAGCCATGTCCGAGAAGTGTCATCCAATTCATTGCATGTGAGAGGGCACAAACCCCATTGAAACACTCACCACTCAGTTGTGGTTCATAAGTAAGAACAAAGGGACAAAATGTTCCAGAGACAGCTCTTATGGCATTGGTGCTCTGGGCCAATTGCATCAGGACTGAACTCTCTAAAATAGCAGAGGTTAAGTAGTAAGTCCTTTATGTACCTTATCTAAACCATACAAGGGTGTAGCTCAGAACGCTTCATCACTGATCAGAAGTAGCTCTCACTGGAGAAAAGGTTGGAGGCTTTTATGCTAGACTAACTCACCATCTTGTTGCAGGAATCCTGCTAGAGGCATATTTTGCGTCAGAATCAGGTAGTGGCACCATCCGATGTAAAGGTGATGCCTCAACATATACCTGCCTCATGAGTTCAATCTCAGCTGTATTGTAGAACTATGCATTTCCAGCATTTATGGCAGCATCCCTTCCTATTCCACCTGCAGCAGCTTATTCCTCAGTGCCTGTTTGGACATCCTAGGGCAGCAT
Source organism: Pleurodeles waltl (assembly GCF_031143425.1). Taxonomy (NCBI): domain Eukaryota; kingdom Metazoa; phylum Chordata; class Amphibia; order Caudata; family Salamandridae; genus Pleurodeles; species Pleurodeles waltl. Next base: position 275,312,789 of record NC_090450.1, read on the forward strand.
TAGTACAGGCTGTGTACCAACTTCTGTGGGGTCCCTATGACACCCTGTTTGCTGACACCAAATTTCCATCATCTTGATTTTATTGTCTTCCTGTTGCTGTTGGTTCTGGTGCTTCTCTAACTGTACATGAGACATTGCTTAGTCTTTATGGACTTCGTTATGATGGAGTGGCCCTTAGTGGTTGCTTGCTGCTGAAGTATCGGTCCCCTGGTTACCTTACAAATCGGGGACTTGAGTGACTTCCCAGTCTTTTACGTCTTCTGGTATCTAGTTCCACAGCTTGTACTGACTGCACAGCACTTACCATCAGTTACCACCAGAGGGCTCCTGCTCCTCTCTTATACCTCTCTCTGAGATCTTCTGCCTTTGCCCCACGACTGTTTTTAACACCTTAAGTGTGTAGCATCTAGTCTACAAATAGACATCCTATGTTTTCATCTGGCAGGATTTGTGTGTTTCTGAAGTTGACTCAAATCTGAGTTCCAAACAGAATTTAACACTGTTCTTTTGTATGGTGGGGCTCTCAAAATATCTGCCATTTGTGGAGAGAAAAATATACATTAAAAACACAAAAGAAAAACCTCCATTCTGATACAATGTTGCTGCATTTTTCCTTGGGCCATTTACTCAAAGATTAAATTCAATTGTTATCAACGTAGGAAGTTAAATGAAGCCCTTTGTGACTAATAAGTCATAAAGACCTGATACATACATTAAAGAAATGGAGCAACACACTGAGGGGCTCATTGCGACAGTGGCGGTCCCACCACGGGACTGCCAATGCTGCTGGGAGGACGCCACTGTCATGCCAGCTGCGTTCCCCCCAGTTGTATTATAATGTTCCCACCAGGATGACCGGTGGGAACATTGTATTACGACATTCCTGCTGGTCAGCCTGGTGGGAACAATGCTACAGTATTGGTCTCGGTCAACACCATAGCACTACAGCACACTCAGAATGAGCACGGTCTGCAAAGCAGACAGCGCTCATTCTGATGGTGCTGGGCAGGGGTACCCCCGACACTGGCTTTCCGCCAGCTGTTCCATGGTGGGGTGAACGCCAAGGAAAGGCTGGCAGAAAGCTGAGTTGTAATCAGCATGACAACACTGAGTTCAGTGCCGCCGTGGCTGAGCACCACTCAGACTGCCGTTTACCCATCTGGATCCATGTTCCTGGTGGTGATGGCTGTTCCCTGGTGGGTCCGCCAGACAGGGTTTTAATGTGGCAGTCAGATCAGCAGTGATCTGACCCTCACCACGAGTCAGGTGGTCCTCAGACCTCCAGACTTGTAATGAGGTCCTGAATCTTGAGGAACACCACATCTAATGGGCAGGGATACTGAGATAAAGGACAATGGTTGACTCACTGTGTTCTGCCTGCCAATGGGATCAGAAGTGACATCACACACAATATGACCACCGATTTCATCATACGAGTGATAGAATGACCCACCTTTAACCATTCAAGAACCTCCTATGTAATACCTAAATGCTAGCTGGAGACAACAAAGTGTAAGGAAAGAAAGAAACCTGGACTTTTAGAGCTATGTTTACTTTCCTATGCTGCCAATACCTTCATGAGACTGAAATCTGTAGTAGCAATGGCAGTACCAGGGGTATCAAATGACAAGCCAATTGTAGCAGCTTCTACTTCTGGTTGCCTCTGAGAAAGGTCATTGTGTGCTCTGAGGGAACCTTGGATATTTACACCTGGCCAGTTTCTGATTCTTGTGTCACTAGTACCAAAATATTTTAAAATGTGTGTTGCAGTTCAGACTGTGGTTGTGACCAAGCAAATAAAAACCATCAATATTGGATCTGAGTTTGAGGGTTTTCATGTAGCACCATAGAGCACAGCTTCAGCAGTCTATGTGATACAGAGCATGGGCATGAAGAATACTTCCTCCTGATAGTAATAGAGTTTTCTCCTGTACTAACATTATATCCGGCAAACAAGGCAAAGGTATTCCCTGCTGCCAAATGCACTTTGAATAAAACAATACTTAAAGGAATATTTGTATGCTGCATTATTTGCTATTAATTTTCCAAAATATTTTTTTCAAGAGGATGCCTAAATACCTTATTAACGTTATTTTTGAAGGTTGAGATCAATGAAACTTGCTCAGTATATTGAAGAATGGGTCATTGATTGTTCCCCACACTAGAACCGCATGTATCAAATCCTACTCGGTCTGCTGGCTCAGTTTGTATAAAATACAACATCTTCCATCCATTATGTTAAAATTCCTTCAGGAAAACTCAACCACTTTAAAGAATGTATAACTCAACCATTGTTAGTGGGCCTCGGTGCATCATTGACCAAATATTGCCCAGAAAAGGGCCGCCCTTACCCTGCAGTGCACCACAACAATAAAAGGAGTACCCCAAGTCTTTTTCAGTCTAGTTCTGAAGAAGACTCTGCCCAGAACAGTTTAAAGTGTTAGCCCCCGAAGTGTGGGTCTAGTTGTGACCCTGGGACTCACCGACGCCACTTACAGCCTCTGCCCACAGACATCCTCAACCGCGAGTGCTCCCGGTGGAGAAAACTGATGCCTCAGAACACCTCTGCATCTGTCGCCCCTAACCCATGTAAAAGAGGACTGAAGGTGTCCCTCAGTCCCCAAGCATCTTAAGGCTTGAAGCCACCTGTTGGTTCTTCTCGAATGGACTCTACTTGTCCAGACCTGCAGCCTCCAATCAACCGGACTGATCCCCATTGACTAACATTGGCCACCCAATGCCATTCTCCACCTCTGTGCCCGGCTGCCCCAATGCCGCCCGGTGTGACATGTTGTTGTGGTCCTGACCCTTGTCCGATACTTACCTCAAGTCCATTAGTTTGGTCTCATAAGTCGATGTACTATACCTGAATGCAGTACTTGTTTTTCTCTCCATAGAGTAACATTGCAGCTTTTCAAAAATTGCATTTTCGACTTTTCAAAACTGTAAAGACGTTTCTTGCAAATGTACTCACCTGATCATATTGATTCTGGTGCCAAACATATATAAAGATACTTGTTAATTTTTGTAAATTGGTCTGGATCTCCTTCTTGAGTCATGTGTCTCATTTATTGGCTGTGTGTATTTGCAGAAATATAACACTCCTCTCTGAGAAGCCTGAGGCTGTTCAACCATACTACCCACTAAAGGAGCACCTTGGGATTGCTAGAGCAAGCCCCTCTCAACTAGTAGGGGGACTCCCGGACTCTTTGCACAATATAGCTCATTTTGATGTATCATATTGTTTTCTCTGGGCCTGCTATATTTACTCTACACATGGATTTACTTACTGTAACCCCTTTCAGTGGGGGAAGAGGATTTTATCAGGTCTCCTGGGTATTACATTTATCTAGCTGGGTACATTTGATTCTAGGTTACCCTGATAAGTGGCTAATTAAACATCTTAGGAAGTGACACTGTACTGCATGTGACTTCCATGACATCACAGGGCATTACATTACGTGCCCATATCCTCTGTTATATAAGGATATTGTAAGTAAGTAACAGAGTACTGAGTATGAATGTGGGTTAAATGCTAACTAAGGGTTACATGTTATACACTCATATTTAAAACATCAATTACCTAGTTAAATAAACAACTTGAAATTGCACTGTGACTCTCTATGGAGAAAAGATAACAATTAAATAATATTCACCTTCATACTGTTGAAATACTACTCACCTCTAGAATTTTCAATGGGATACCCAAGTAAATGTAACACAATCTAAATATGTACAAAATGCTATTATAAATTTGTGGCAAACTTATGTATTAGATTAGTTAAAATTACAAAACTCCCATTCGAGGAAGATTAAAATGAATAGTGCCAAACTCAGTTATGGTGATTGAACTGACATTCTGTCTTCCAAATCAAAAATATGGATGTGGTGCCCACGATGAAACCAATCCAAAATTGGTCTGTAAATTTATTCCAGTGTCTGCAGTTTTCAACATTTAATTTGTAAAAGTGGATCTTAGTACTGTTTACATTTCTAAATTTCCTCACTTTGAAAACTGTTTTTCTTTCAATTGTGTTTTAAACTAACAGGGCTATCTAGACCTTGGTTGGTGTTCCTCCGCCAGGGGAGCATAGACCAGGGTTTTGTCAAAGATTGGCGGAACATTCAGAGCTAAAAATGATACTGAAATCCATCCTTGCAAGTCAAAGTTGAATGCGTGCCTGATGGAGATTATTGCTTACCTGACAGACTTCAGTACATATGCTGGTAAGGCGCAGCTGAATGTTGAGTTGGGGCCGTACTTTTTTGCCAGCTTGAAATTATTCATGCTTTTTACAACTTTTTCATAGTTTGTAGGACAGAAATCAATGGCCCTGACACAAAGGGAGTTTTATCGTTGTCTAAGAAGGGCATTCATTTTTGTCCATTTGTAAAAACATCATAGTAGACCATAGCATCATGTATCAGAGAAGCACAGAGAAACAGCTAATCTTCATGTAGCAGAGCAGCGCAGAGAAACAAGTGACAATCAACCCATCGTACATAGGGGCTGATTTAAGAGCCCCTGGAGCCTCCTTGAGCCACGTTAGCATATTGTTTTTACGCAAATGTGGCCCAACAAGGCCAAATTCACCACCCCAAAATTACAAAGAGGCATAATGCATGCATTGCATTACTTTGTAACCCTTTGCGCTACATTATGTCTGTGCCAGGCATAAGGTACGCAAAGGAGGCATTCCCCTGTTAAAAGATTTCTTTGCTCCGTTTTTTTCAGCACTTTAAGGCCTGCTCAGAGCAGACATTAAATGGAGGCACACCATTGTTTTCAATCGGCCTCAATGTGTGTTGCAGGCTTAGTGTCAACATTTTTCATATTAATCCTGCAAAGTAACAAACTAGTGTCAACAATCTCAATTAAATCCATCTGTATGCTACTGAAAGGTCCTTCTGATCTCCCTATGTGGTTCAATGTAACTGCAATCCTCTTCCCAACATTGTTCTATTGACACACAACACACCTGTGACCCAACACTTCAGCCATCACTCTGAATTTAGGATTGAACCAAGTTTGTCTGAACAACCTTACCATAGCATCCCTACCAATGTGAGCAGGGCCATTAAACTGTCGAGTCGTAAGGGGTAACAAGCTGTTTGACAGCACTGGTTTCCCATCCATTGAAATCCAAATGTCATCATCTCTATTGACACAAACTGCTCTAACCCAACCTTGGTGTTCCTCTTCAGACACCTCATCTTGTAACCTTTTCACCTCATTTCAAGTGTCAGCTGTTGTCAACGAAAGGTTAAAGTCAGTCTAATTCATTCCTTCATTCTTGAATTCCCCATTTAATGTACAGACATTGTGTGCACAGTACTTTTCAATCTCGTCGGCATTCCTATTGCTCAAGGTCACATGGTCATCTCCAGAGCGGTGTGCAGAACGCTTGACCACTGCAACCTGCTCAGTTATTAGAGCACGTAAAGGAGATTCTTCACTTGTTCTCTGTTCTGGATTGAAGATCCAGAAGATGTCCTAAATCCTCGCCGAGACCACAGTTGCCCGAAGTTATGAACAACACCAAAACAGTACTGACTATTGGTAAAGATTGTCACTTTCAATTGATCAGAGCCACAACATGCTCTTGTAAGAGCAATCAATTTAGCTACTTGGGCAGAAAATATTCCTTGAAGCCAAGAAGCTTCAACAACTCCAGACAGAGTACATACAGCATAAGCCTCTCTCAGGCTTCCTCCGCCGTCTCTCAAAGATGAACCATCAATATAAAGAACACAATCCGATTCAGGCAATGGTTCGTCCTGTATGTCTGGTCTGGGTTTGGTACATAGTTCAGTGACATCAAGGCAATCGTGGTCTCCCTCACCAACTTCAACTGATCCTTGACCCAATGTTGGCAACAGAGTAGTAGGATTCAGAATCCCACACTGACTGCGATATTCTCTGCGGCCGAGATCACCTGCTTGTACTTTGTGAGTCTACTGCTGGTAAGATATTGAGTGTGTGTCCTTGTCAATAAAAGCTTGACTGAATGAGGCACATACACAATTAATGTGTGACTCATAACAATAGTTTCACACCTCTCAATTGCTGAACTAACTGCAGCTACACCTTGAAGGCAACCAGGCAAAGCAGAAGCGTCAGGATCCAACATAGCAGAAAAGTCTGCCACAGCTCTCTTTGCATTTCCATGCATTTGTGTCAGCACTGAGAGACCACAGACCTCCCTCTCACTGCTGAAAAGTGCAAACGCTTTATTATAGTTAGGCATTTTCAGGGCAGAAACACGACAGAGACATTCTCTCAACTCAAAGAATGCAACAAGGCACTCAATGACCCATGGTACGTTATTAGGCACATCCTTGTGTATCAGCCTCTGTAAAGGCTTTGCCACAAGGGAAAAGTTAGGTATTCACTGTCCACAGTAGCCCACTATTCCCAAGAACTTCCTGACTCCTTCTGTGTAGTTGGTGGATCCATTTTCACTATGGCTGAAATCCTTTCTTGCTACACCTTTCTCACTCCCTTTTCAATGTGATGCCCAAGACATTGGACTTGTTTTTGACAATACTGCAATTTCCCAGGGGACACTTTGGCCCGCATTACAACCCTGGCGGTAAATCCCGCTTACCGCCGTGCTGACGGCCGGCAACATATGGTGGCTGCAGCAGAAATCTGCTACAGATATTATGACCCACATCTAGAAATCTGCCACAATACAGACACCCACACAAGTCCGCCACACCAAAGGTCAGTGATAAACTGGTGATAGCAAACCCCACACCATCATGCCAACAGGAATACGCCCACACTATCAGGACCCACGAATCAATGCAGCGGTCTTTCAATTGTAAACCATTGGCGGTACACACCGCTGCGCTCAAAATACACACACATTTACAAAACAGAACCACATTGGACAATTAAAAATACCCACACCTGACACACATACACACACCACACCCACACACCCAATCCAATATAAAACACCCACCCACATTACCAACAACCCCTTGGAATGAAACCTTTGAAAGAAACAGAGAGAGAGAGAATAGCAAAGATAACACCAGCATCCAGAGGCACACAACACCATCACTCATACAACATCCACACACCTCAAAGAACACACCCCAACACATCACAGCACACATCACAACAAACATCACCTCACACATCACCCACACCACATCATGGCACCTCAAAGACACCCCAGGTTTTCTGAGGAGGAGCAAGGGGTCATGGTGGAGGGAATCATCCGGGTAGAGCCACAGCTATTTGGATCACAGGTACAGCAGACGTCCATTGCAAGGAAGATGTAGCTATGGCGGAGAATTGTCAACAGGGTCAACTCAGTGGGACAGCACCCAAGAACACGGGATGACATCAGGAAAAGGTGGAACGACCTACAGGGAAGGTGCATTTCCTGGTATCCAGACACCAGATAGCCGTACAGAGGAGTGGCGGTGGGCCCCCACCACCTCCCCCACAACTAACAAAAGGGATGAGCAAGTCTTGGCGATCATGCATTCTGAGGGCCTCGCAGGAGTAGCAGGAGGACTGGACTCTGGTAAGTCAAATCTTTACTACTATATCCCCCACCCTACCTGCATGCCATCACAAGCACCTACCCCTACCCTCACAACCATCACCCCAACACCTCACAGATATCCCACTATCACAACCCACACATCCCAATACCAAGCCCTGCATGTGATAACAATGCATGGACACCCATTACAGACCTGCATGGACACCCATCACCAAAGCATGTCCAGTAGAGAGACTCAGCCAGGGCACACAATCACCACTCACACAAGGGCCAAGGCAATAATGCAAGCACAGGAGTAGAGGGAAACTCACCCATTGCACAAGATGGCACACACAGATACAATAAATATGCATTTACACCCCAACAGGACCCCTACCCAACGTCACCGGACAGGAGGTGCCAGCCATATCCAGTCCCCCCAGAGAAGAGGCCCACAGTGACGATAGCAGCTCTGCACGCCTGGATAAAGATGACCAGCCCGGCCCATCAGGGACCTCTGGACAGTCGGTTCCCCTGCCACAGTCACAAACCACCACTGAACCTCCCCCCTCAGTAAACACCACCACCACAGCACCCACCCAGCTGGCCCATGCCACTGTCCCCAGGACACGTCAATCAGCAGTGTGTCCACCACTACAGGGACCCCAGGCAAACCCACAAACACAGGACAATCAGGGACCTGGGGTCAGTGGCAGTGGGCACACGGTTCAGGGGACAGAGGCACAGGACAACAGGGAAGCTGGGAGGACTGCTGGGAGACAGGGGGAAGACAGGTCCAGGGAACCCACTCTCCAGCATCATGGGAGCATACCACCATTCCCAGGAGACCATGGGCACGGTGCTGGCCAAGTTTCAGGAGACCCAGCGGCTGCAGGAGGAACAGTACCTGGGGATCAGGGAAGACTTGATGTCCATTAACACCACCCTAGTCACCATTGCAGGGGTTCTGGCAGACATGGCCAACACCATGAGGGAGACAGTGGCACACCAACGGGCCCCTGACACTAGCCTGAACGATGAACAGCCCTCATCGTCCGCCAGCGCTAGTGGACAGGAGGTCCCGCCTCAGGACCAACAGGCCACCAGCACCCCACCCCCTGCAGAAGGAGAACCACCCCGCAAACAGTATCAAGGTACAAGACACAGAACATTGCCAAGACCCCCACCAGGAAATAAGACTCTCCTGATTGTCACCCTTCTGTCCCACTTTGTCACTCTGACCACCTTGAACTGCCATTGCTCCACTTCCTATGCCCCCCTTAGACAATGCACCTGTGATACAAAGAGACTGGACTTTATCATGGATATTCCTCCACCATTACCCCAGCCCATTGCACACCCCCCTCCACTTATTAGCACTGAAATAAACACCCTTGAATCACAAAACAATCTGGAGTCAGTCTGCACTTTCACAAATGTGTTATTACAACCTCTCTGACAAATATCAATGTTAATGTTCATTTGCACATACTAAAGTATGACAGTTGTTGGACAGCAGTGAACATAGCAGAAGGCAGAATGTGGTACCCAGATCTGTGAAAAGTAAAGGCAAAGTGAACTGTCAGGGTCAATACACAGAGGTAAAAAGGTAGACTTATACAATGTCCTACAGTAGTCTGATATGAGAGGAGCAGTGCCAGTCTCTTACCTGTGTCTCACTTGAAGTATTGCATGATGATGTTGTTTCGGTTGTCAATATTTTCTTCTTCTGCTTCCTCTTCTTCACTGTCAGCAGGCTCCACAGCTGCCACAAAACCAACATCAGGCCCATCCTCCTGCAGAAAAGGCACCTGGCGTCTTAAAGCCAGGTTGTGCAACATACAGCATGCCACGATTATCTGGCACATCTTCTTCGGTGAGTTGTATAGGGAGCCACCTGTCAGAGGGCGGCACCAGAATCTGGCCTTCAGGAGGCTGAAAGTCCACTCTATAATCCGCCTAGGTCGTCCATGTGCCTCATTGTAGCGTTCCTCTGCTCTTGTCCTGGGATTTCTCACTGGGGTCAGTAGCCATGACAAGGTTGGGGTAACCAGAGTCACCTGCAAATATCGAGGGGTATGTGTTAGACATACACCAACCCTTAGAGACTCTCCTATACCCAGACACCTATTCAAACTGTGTGGGGACCTTGGGCTCACCTATTTGCCACACACAGTGCCTCTGGAGTTGGCCCATCACAGAAGGAATGCTGCTATTCCTCAAAATGTAAGCGTCATGCACAGATCCAGGATACTTGCCATTCACATGAGAGATGTACTGGTCTGTCAAACACACCATCTGCACATTCATCGAATGGTAGCTTTTACGATTTTTGTACACCTGTTCATTCCTGTAGGGTGGGACAAATGCCACAGGTGTACCATCAATGGCAGCAATGATGTTGGGGATATGTCCTAGGGCATAGAAGTCACCTTTCACTGTGGACAAATCCTCTACCTGGGGGAAAACGATATAGCTGCGCATGTGTTTCAGCAGGGCAGACAACACTCTGTTCAACACGTTAGAGAACATTGCTGTGATATCCCTGATGCCATGGACTCTGTTGTTTGAAAGGAACCACTGGCCAGGAAATGGAGTACTGACAGGACCTGCACTAGAGGGGGGGATTCCTGTGGGATGGTGGATAGCTGACATCAGGTCAGGCTCCAACTGGGCACACAGTTCATGGATTGTGGCACGATCAGGTCTGTAGGTGATAATGATGTGTCTGTCTTTCATTGTCGAAAGGTCCACCAGGGGTCTGTACACCGGAGGATGACGCCAACTCATCAACTGCCCCAGCGGATGTGCCCTATGGAGGAAAATGGTGAGCAGATGGTCATATGCCACATATGTTGCACAAGGGTGTTTTGCACTATTGTGATTTAATCGTTGTGTGGCACTGTCTGTCCGTATTCCTGCTCAAATGTGCTGTGACACAGTTAGGTGCCCTGCCATGTGCCTACCTGAAATGGCGGCTGCCTGACCTGTAAGGAGGGACAAGGGGGAATGAGGTAACTGCGCTGGTATTGTGCAGCGTCACAGTAGGTGGTCGAAGACTGCCGTGCAATTCAGCATTGGTTATCATTGGGCCCTATGGGTTCCAGGAGCCAAAGACAATGTACGCAGGCGGTGACAGTATGCACCGCCGCGGATGTGACCGCCATTTTCTATCTGTTCACTCACTTGATACCTGACCTTCAACAGGAGAGGACCTACACTGCAAGTGCTGCAGTGACCTGAGTCTAGAAGCGACAATGGCTACAGTGTCTGGGGAAAGGGCCCCTGCCTTCACCGCGGAAGAGATGGACAAACTGGTGGATGGGGTCCTCCCCCAGTACACCCTACTCTATGGTCCTCCAGACAAACAGGTGAGTACACTGTGAGCATGATAGATGGGACATGAATGTATGGAGTGGTCTGGATGGAAGATACATCTGGGGGGCTGTGGGCTCCATGTGAGGATGGTTGGTGTATGTGTTTCATGACATGGATGGGAAGTTGTGGCCAATGAGTAAGAAGAACCGGACGGGGGAGTAAGTTCCATTCTTACTTTACCTTTCCTGTAGGTCAGCGCCCACCAGAAGAAGGGTATTTGGCATGCCATCGCCAAGGAAGTGCGGACCCTGGGGGTCTATCATAGACGGAGTAATCAGTGCCGCAAGAGATGGGAGGACCTGCGGCACTGGAGCAAGAAGGCGGCGGAGGCCCAGGTGGTGGATGGCCTCCCAATGTGGAAGGGGTGCCCTTCACACCATGACCCCCCTGATGTTCCGGATCCTGGCAGTGGCATATCCGGAGTTGAATGGGTGCTTGAGGGCATCACAGCAGCCACAAGGGGGTGAGTACAGTCTCATTCAGCTGACTGCACGCTGTACAAGGTGTCTGGGTGGGGGATGTGGGCTGTGGGTTTCCCTTGGCCAGGGCAAACTTGCTGAGGTAGGTCCCTTGTTAGGCAGGTTCTGTAGCACTCCAACCCCAGTAGTGGCCATCTACAACTAGTCAGGCTACTGTGGGTTCCAGGTGTGCAGCAAATGGGGTTAGGCATAGTCCCCCATGGGCAGGTGATTTTCCTAAGAACTGTTAGTGCATGGCTGAGTGCATAGGGCTGCTCTCTGTGTGTTGTGTCTGCCAACGGTAGTGGTATTGCTGGCATTGACCATGTGTGTCCTCTGTCTTTTCCCCCCTTTTTGTTTTGTCACCCTGTCCGTGTGTGCATTAGCATCAACTGGTGGAGGAGCAGTGGCACCGGAGCAGGAGGGAGCTGCAACCCACATGGCCCAGGAGGGTGAATGTACGGAGTCTGAAGGCACCAGTGGGAAGAAGGGCGAGGGGAGCTGTACGACGGGGACAGGAGTGGACACCAGCGACAGCGACACCTCCTCTGATGGGAGCTCCCTTGCGGTGGCGGGCACATCTATGCCCCCACTCAACAACAGGTACACCGCCACCCCCCTACCAGCACCGCCCTACCACCAGCTCCTCAGCATGTTTCCCATGCCCTCTCACCCAGGAGTGTGGGCATCTCCTTAGCCCCAGGCACCTCAGGCCCTGCCCCAGTCAGCCCTGCTGCCCTCAGTGAGGAGGCTATGGACCTCCTGTGATCCCTCACTGTTGGGCAGTCAACCATTCTGAATGCCATCCAGGGTGTAGAGAGGCATTTGCAGCAAACAAATGCATACCTGGAGGGCATTCATTCTGGCATGGCGGCCCAACAGCGAGCATTTCAGGCTCTGACCTCAGCACTGATGGCAGCCATTGTCCCTGTGTCCAGCCTCCCCCCTCCAACCTCCACTACCCGGACCCAATCCCCTCTACCTCAGCCTATCCCAAGAACACCATCAGACCAACATGCACACACATCAACACACAAAAGTGGCTCAGGCAAACATGAGCACCACACATCCCACAGGCACTCACACAAGCACCATACCCATGCAGACACACCAACATTCACTGCCTCCACTGTGTCCCCCTCTTCCACGTCATCCACCTCCCTCCCAGTCTCGTCTCCACTCACACCTGCATGCACTACATCCTCAGCCACTACCTCCATCACCACCACGCCCATCACCACACACTGCTCACATGCAATCACCACCCCCACTACCATGCACATGTCCCCTGTGTCCTCTCCCTGTGTGTCTGTGAGCCCTCTTCCCAAAGTACACAAGCGCCTGCACACACCCCCTCAACAGCCATCCACCTCACAACAGCCTCCAGCCCATACACCTTCACCCAAACTCAGCAGACGTACACCTCCTACAACCACTACCTCTTCCTCCAC